>NC_090027.1:5000-305000 GCF_037176765.1 Anolis sagrei
ACAGAGACAATAACGTTATTCTATCATTCTAAAGACTTTAAGGTTTCAATGGACCATTAAGTGCTACCTTATTGGACCATTCAGTGAGAGGTAGCCAATGTGCTTCTGATACTCTGGTGTTTCTATGGCTCTGAAATGTCCCTGTTTCTGGAATGACTGAGGACTTTGTGTCTATGGAAAGAACAGTAGGACACCCGTGTGATAAATCACTAAGGCCACCCAGCCCAAGCCCTTTCGGCTAGGAAGGAAGACCAGGGAAAGCCCCCTCAGAAGACGGCCATCCGGCCTGTTTATGTAGCTCCAGGGAATGAGATGCCAGAGACCCCCAAAGGGAATTGGGTCCAGCCCCCTCCAGCCAGCAGAGAAACTTACTCCCTACAGAAGTGGAAAGCTGGTCTTGTTCCAGTGGAGATGATACTATTAGAACGTTTATCACTTGCACAAAGTGTAGGTTGATTTGAGATAAATAACACTAACATGGATCCTATTTTTCAAATTAATGGTGTAATTTGGCACAAATAACCAATATGCCCAAATCTGAATACTGCTGGAGTTGCAGTGGGATAGATTTTGTCATTTGGAGTTGTAGTTGCTGGTATTTCACCTACAAACAAAGAGCACTCTGAGCTCCGCCAATGATGCAATTGAACCAAACTGGGCACACAGAACTCCCATAAGCAACAATAAATAATGGAAGGGTTTGGTAGGCATTGACCTTGAGGTTTTGGAGGTGTTGTGCTGTCGCACGCCTGTGCATAAGACTGCAGACAGGACATACATTCCGTGTGCCCAACGGGATGCCCAACGGGGCTGCCTCAGATGAAAGGCCTTTGGATTTCCTTCAACAAAGTTCTGTAGAGGCTTAAAGTAAGTCCAGCAAAGTTCTTTATTGAGGAAAACAAAGAGGGACTTTAAAGCTTTCTTCACAGTCTATTGGCTCTTGCAATCTTGTTCACTGGGAACAGGCGCTATCTTCATAACTGTATACTAAGTAATGGGGAAATGCTTAACTTCTAACCTGGGCAGTCTGTACTTGCCTGTGTTGGTGTGGAGCCCCTGCACCCGGTACCAACTGCGTCCGGCTTCCGCGAGCGACCCTTGCCAAGCAGAGCTTTGTAGACTTCCAGGGCAAAAGAAGGAGTTCAGGGTGCTGTGATGGCTGACTGAAGTCCCTCAGCAAAGGAGCTGTCAGGTGGTAAAATCCTCAGCCAAGCTGTAGGCTGTGTATCTCCCCGGCCAAGCCGTAGAAGACGAAGCTTTCGACAGGAGCTCTTGGTTTCGTGTCCTGTATGGAAAGCTGCTCTGTGTGGACTGACTCAAAAGGCTCCTATTCCCTCCAAAAACCCAAAGGGGGCGGGACCAGGGAACCTAACTCTAATTGACAGGTGGCTTGCCCTATGATTGCAGCCAAACGAAGCCACCTATCTGCAGAGTCCCTGAAACTTAGGACTGCAAACAAACATTCAATGCAAAGCAAACAAAATTGGAGCTTCTGGAACAGCTGTTCCAGAACAGTTGTAGTTCACCTACATGCAGGGAGCAGTGTGGACGCAAACAATGATGGATCTGGGCCAAACCTGGCATGAACACTCAATAGGCCCAAATTTGAACGCAGGTGAGGTTTGGGGAAAATAGACCTTTACATTTGGGACTTGCAGTTGTTCAAATTTCTGATCCTCCTCCTCCTCCTCTTTTTGAAAAATAATCTTTATTGCATATTTTCAGTTTCTCAAGTCACTCCTGACATGAAAAAAATGGATTCCCAGGTGCAAGCCTTTGTCTGTCCTTGCTTTGGCTCCCCTGCCTGTGCATGTGCCCCACGCTGCCATGCGCCGAACGTGTCTTCCCTCCCCAACTGCAGCTGCTCTACTCCGAACTCAAGAACGGAAAACGGGACGTTGGAGGACAGGAAAGAGATTTAAAGACGGGCTCAAAGCCAACCTTAAAAACTCTGGCATAGACACTGAGAACTGGGAAGCCCTGGCCCTTGACCGCTCCAGCTGGAGGTCAGCTGTGACCAGCAGTGCTGCAGAATTTGAGGAGGCACGAGTGGAGGGTGAAAAAGAGAAACGTGCCAAGAGGAAGGCGCGTCAAGCCAACCCCGGCCGAGACCGCCTTCCACCTGGAAACCAATGCCCTCCTCACTGCGGAAGAAGATGCAGAGCAAGAATAGGGCTCCACAGCCACATACGGACCCACAGGAAGACAATCATCCTCGGAAAGTGAGGGATCGCCTAAGTAAGTAAGTAAGTAACTAGTCTCCTGTCACAGCAACTGAGATCTCTATTAAGTAACAGATCCGAATACAGAACAGAAGCATAGAGTTGTTGTTGTTGTTGTTGTTGCTGTGTGTGTACAAGTCACACAGAGAAATGAATGAAATGCGCCTTCTGCCTCTCTTTCTGGAGGAACGTCCTTGGGACACAATGTCCTTTATGGAAGGAGATGGAGCCCTTCCTTCCTTCCACAGGCAGGCAGGCAGGAAGGCCACTCTGGATCCAACTCTAAGGCCACAGCTCTAGCTTCATGACATCGATGCTGGGTCCAGGGCTCCTCCTCAGGGTCAGATAGACATCAGAGTCACCTAGCCAGGGTTGACATATCTCGGAAGGCGTATCGTAAATGTCATCAGAGGATCGGTATTTAGCACCCATTTGCTTATTGGTTTATCTACCCATAACCCATCCATGTTTAGGTCAGTTAATACAAGTTCCCAATGTTAGCTGACTAAATGTAGACCAATGGTTCTCAACCTGTGGATCCTCAGGAGTTTTGGCCTACAACTCCCAGAAATTTCAGCCAGTTGACCAGCTGTTGGGATTTCTGGGAGTTGAAGGCCAAAACACCTGGGGACTTGCAGGTTGAGAACCACTGATGTAGACCTTGCATATACCAAAAAAACATATTGGAGATCCAAATACATGGTATTGTGGTATCTCTACTCTGTGGCTGGGAAATCATCTCCCATATATTGCATAGTAGGAATATTGTGATGAGAAACTAACCGTGACAGTTCTGAGCTACACTTTTATAGTCAACACTCACAAAAGTCACAGAAAAAGTACTATTTGGGTCAGTTAATGATGATCTATGTGGTCTCTTCCAACTCTGTTATCCTATGATTCCAATATCACCCTCCTAGTCACTTTTGCCATCAACTTCTGGTCGATAAACATCCCATTTTATCATACAGTCTTTCACTTGCTCATCTTCCAACTGAAATGTAAAAAATAATAATATGTATTTTACCAATATTACCAATTATCTGTTCACAATATGTGCGTAACCGACTCTTTTGGATCAGTGAGAGAGTGCTTCATGTTAAACTCTTCTACACCAATTATGTAACTTCCAATAAAGAAACACCCGAGGCGCCATCATGCATTCTGCCATACTTAGCTTCATAGAATGCAGTTCAAAGCAGTTCAACGATATTCTACGGTATTGCAGATGGGGCCTGGTGTCAAGGGTTGCCTAAACTGTTGTTGACATGGAGGCAGCCTCAGCTGATCACAAACACTCTGATGCCATGAATGGTGATGATGAGGTCACTATCGGGATGACCTTCAGGTCTGAGCAGAGGTGGCAGCTGGGAGGGAGAGAGGCTGGCCACTTGCCAGACAGCCAACTCCTGTCCAGTTGTGTCTTTGGATCTGTTACAGATGCGGTTATATGCGGCTTGACTACACTACATAGAAAACCCAGAGGTACCTTGAATTCAACATAGAGTTTATCTGCTATGCACATGTATTTTTGGTGAGTATTCTAGGTTTTCCCGGTTGAATGCTATTTTGCCCCATTGAGGCAAAGTCTGGGGATGCTCCTTCTTCCCTATGGCATGGGAGTCTCCTTCTGACATTAGCAGATTCGATGGGTGACAGACAGGCAGTCGCGCAGAGCTCCATGGCCCCCAAGAAATGGTGGTGGTGGTGGTGACTCAAAAGATGATGACGTCCCACTGTGGCCAAATTGGAAATATGACATTTCCTTTGTGATGTTTGTGATCCGTTCCTGGTTAATTGACCCGCGATTGGGGAAAGAAGGAACCTTTCCCAAAGTTTTTAGTGCTTTATATTTTAGTAAGGTGGAAACATTTGGCATCTTTTACATTAATTGTTATTTAAAAGAACAGAAATACAAACATGCAAGCAAGCAGAATAAAGACTCTACAAAGGAAGAGGAATAGACAAAAAATATTTCTATATGCAAAACTAAATGACAGCCAGGAACAGAACTCTAAGGCGATCATCCTAATACATGCAACCCACACTGCTCAGAAGTCCCATAGAATGACTCTGTGAGACGGAGCCCCCAGCCAGTGGCGCAAAGGGTGAAACCCTCGTGTCAGCAGCAGGACTGCTATTTGGGAACCATATGCCTTGTGCCGTGTCCTCAAGCCCTTCCTTCCTTCCTTCCTTCCTTCCTTCCTTCCTTCCTTTCTTTCTTTCTTTCTTTCTTTCTTTCTTTCTTTCTGCAGGAGCACAGCTTGGACTACAAGCCCCACAAGCCTCACCAAGGGTGAGGCCAAGCTTTCAGGCAAAGCTCCAGGCACATCAACACCCACCCCGCCTCCCATGGGACAAGTATGTCTGGATAAGTGGTACCATGAAGATCTGTATCATGAAGAAATGCTCACACGTATGGCTGAGAAAGACCCAGGCCTGTTTGGTTGCCAACGATGCAAGGAGAAGGATGCTGCAAGTGGCTTCCAACTGACACCAGAGCTCTTGGGTTGCCCCGTTCCTCCTCCTCAGGTGAGTCCAAGGCAGCACAGGACAAAGTTTGTTCTAGAAGTCTTGGGTAGTCTTTGCATTTCCTTCTCTGGTTCATTAAAGCAGTTTGAACTGGTCTGGCTGGGTTCCCGGCATGGGGTCTCCACTCCTCTTCCCTGCTGGACTTCTGATCTGGGAAGGGAGACAGGTGGGGTGCAACAGGCATCCTCATATTTTAGATCTGGGCCCAAAATTGGGTCCTTCACCAAGCTGGTGAAGCTGCCTTGTGTCATGTGATGTCCTTCTTCTCATTCTCCTCAGGTGAAAAGCCTCACAAGGATATGGCAGAGATATCAGCCAGGGTTTCAGCAGGATCAAGCCCGGTCGGAAACATACTCTGTGCCAAAGACTTGGAGAGTCTTGGTGAATTTGCGGAGATAACAGGAGACAACAGCACCAGGAGTGAGAGCCAGGTGGAATCCGAGGAAAGCAAGAGAACCACGACTACGCCAAGGCGGCGTTTGGCCTTCTTCTTCTTCCTGATGGGTTGCCCAATGCCCAATGTTCCTCTCCTCAACTGCCTGGATGTTGGATCCACTTCTGGCTAGATTTGAACTCAACAGGACATCACAGCATTGACCAGTCGTGAACAGAACTGAGCCCAAAACATCTTGAGATGAGAGTAGAAGGCCATGGTTGAAGGAAGACAGGCTGAACCGTCCTCTTTTTTTCTGCTTTTTAATTCTTCCCACCAGTTTGAAATCCCAAAGACTTGAGATGTGTGTTCAGTTGTGGCAAAAGTCTGACTGTTCAATCCCCCTCCCTCCCACCCTCCACCCTCCCCCCTCCCCCTCCCTCCCTCCCTCCCCTCCCCCTCCCTCCCCTCCCCCTCCCCTCCCCTCCCTCCCTCCCTCCCCCTCCCTCCCTCCCTCCCCTCCCCTTCCTTCTCCCCTCCCCACACCTGACACACCACACACATCACACAGAACACTTCATCACACAGAACACACACATCAGGTCATACATAATACACACGCCTCATACACCAGACAAACCACACACATCACACATCACACCACACACATGTCACACAACATGCTATATTCCTGCTTCTTGGCAGAATGGGGTTGGACTGGATGGCCCATGAGGCCTCTTCCAACTCTTTGATTCTAGGATTATTCTATGAACATGCCCATTTCATATCACCCATTTCATATCATATGCAACACACAGAATACGAACATCGCACGGAACACATACCACACGTATAGTACACACAGTTCATACACCACACAAATTGTGCACATTATACTGCACACACATCACATACACCATGCACATCTCACACACGTTGCCCATCTCAGATCACCCATCACTCTTTTCTCCCTTTTTCTTTTTATATTTTGCTTTTTTTCTGGTTTTTTCCCTCTCTTTTACCTTTTTCTTCTCACACACTATACACATCTCAGATACCTCACATTCTCACTCACCTGCCTCCTTTCCCCTCTTTCTGTCTCTTCTCCCTCCTTTCGTCTCTCTCCTCTCCCTCTTCCCTTTGCCCTTCTCTGTTCACTTTTTCTTTTCTCCTTCTCCTTTGGCCTTCTCCTTTCCTTTCTCAGGCCCCTCTCACGCCTCAGTCTACCTCTTCTTCACCTCAGTTTCATACTTTGATCCGATTCTCGCCTAGGTCGTAAGAGTTGGTAGATTTCACTTTCTTGCTCCAAATTCTTTTCCCAATCAGTCATTCATGTAGTGTGTCCAATATTTGCTGCTCACTTTGTGAAGCAATCTTCTATTGTTTGGGTTCACTGTCTCTCTTTGTCTCTGAGCCACCTTTCCCACCCTCGATCTCTCCTCTGTACCGCTTCCACGGTGGGTATTCAGAGGTTTTTAAAAAAATGAAATCTGCTTTTCTACTTTCCCCAAATTCTTATCAAGGAGGATCTTACAAATTGGTATATTATTATATACCGATTTTATGGCATTTATGAAGTAGTGCCCCATATCGAATTCTTGCATGAGTTAGATGAAGAACTTCCAATTTATGTTGTTGAAGGCCTTCTCCGCGTCTAGTGCTAAGAACGCACATTCTTCATCGTTGTTCTTTTCAGAATGACGTTTGTCATGGTTCTGACGTTATCATTCATTCTTCGTTACGGGAGGAAGCCCCATTGTTCTTCCTTTATCCATTAGAAAGTGCTTTAGTCTTTCTACCAAGATATTAGCAAATAATTTATCATCAATATTCAATACTGAAATTGAGCGGTAGGTTTCTTTACATCCATCTTCTCTTTTGTTTTCTCTTTCTGTTTCTCTTTTCTCTTTCTCTTTTTCCGTATCCTTTGTTTTCTATTTTTCTTTTCCCCTTTCCTTTCTTTCTTTCTTTCTTTCTTTCTTTCTTTCCTTCTGTTTCTCCTTTCCCCACCCTTCCCCTTCCCCCTCCCCTTCCCTTCCCTCCCCTTCCCCTCCCCTCCCCTCCCTTCCCCCTCCCCTCCCCTCCCCTCCCTTCCCCTCCCCTCCCCTCCCTTCCCCTCCCCTTCCGGTCCCCCCCCCTTCCCCTTCCCCTTCCCCTTCCCTTTTCCTGCCACTCTTCAGCTGCCTACTTGCAGAATTCAAGTTATAGATTCTTCTTCGAAGAAATGTAAGAGCAGCTGAAAAGGAAGAGACTAAAAACAAAGAAATAAACTGAGTATTTTGCTATTAAGAACTGATGTTGTGTGATGTTGTGTCAAAATGGGAGCAACCCGTGCACAGAAACAGACCTTCCTTCTGAAATGGTGGTCGGTGCTTGAAGTGTGGAGGGATGGGTATGTTGTTTTTGTGATGCCTGTTGGGGAATTCATTTCCTTTTATTGTACAATGTACAGTGACAATAACGTTATTCTATCATTCTAAAGACATTAAGTGCTACCTTATTGGACCATTAAGTGAGAGGTAGCCAATGTGCTTCTCATGCTCTGGTGTCTCTATGTGGGGGATTGGCTCTGAAATGTCCCTGTTTCTAGAATGACTGAGGACTTTGTGTCTGTAAGGTGGTAAAATCCTCAGCCAAGCTGTGGGGCCTTTTCTCCCCGGCCAAGCTGTAGGCTGTGTATCTCCCCGGCCAAGCCGTAGAAGACAAAGCTTTCTACAGGAGCTCTTGGTTTCGTGTCCTGTATGGAAGGCTGCTCTGTGTGGACTGACTCAAAAAGGCTCCTATTCCCTCCAAAAACCCAAAGGGGGCGGGACCAGGTTCTGGCCCAGCCTACCTATCCGAACGCATCTCTTCCTACGAACCCTCCAGGAAGTTAAGATCATCTGAGGAGGCCCTGCTCTCGATCCCATCTGCTTCGCAAGCATGCTTGGCGGGGACGAGAGACAGGGCCTTCTCTGTGGTGGCCCCTCGGCTGTGGAACTCCCTGATACTATTATAACGTTTATAACTTACACAACGTGTAGATTGATTTGAGATAAATAACACTAACATAGATCATATTTTTCAAATTACCTTGCTAATTTGGCACAAATAACAGATATGTCCAAATCTGAATACTGCTGGAGTTGCAGTGGGATAGATTTTGTCATTTGGGAGTTGTAGTTGCTGGTATTTCACCTACAAACAAAGAGCACTCTGAACTCCGCCAAGGATGCAATTGAACCAAACTGGGCACACAGAACTCCCATAACTAACAATAAATAATGGAAGGATTTGGTAGGCATTGACCTTGAGGTTGTGGAGTTGTAGTTCACCTACATGCAGGGTGCACTGTGGACGCAAACATTGATGGATCTGGACCAAACTTGGCATGAACACTCAATATGCCCAGATTTGAATGCAGGTGAAGTTTGGGGAAAATAAACCCTGACAATTGGGAGTTGCAGTTGGTGGAATTTCTCCTCCTCCTCCTCCTCCTTTTAAAAAATAATCTTTATTCCATATTTTCATAATACAGGGATAAAAAAAAATCGTGCATATAGAAAAAACTAATGCTGGGATTTCTGCTGCTCCTCTCCCTCTTGATGCTCTGAGCCACTCTCAGTCCCATGTTGCAGGAGCACTTTCCCCCTTGCCTTCAACAGATTCAGTTACATCCCTGTGCCGGCAAGCCTGAAGACTGACAGGTTGCAGGTTCAAATCCAGGGAGAGTGTGTATGAGCTCCCTCTGTCAGCTCCTCATGCGGGGACATAAGAGACGCCTCCCACAAGGTTGGTAAAACATCAAAACATCTGGACGTCCCCTGGGCAACATCCTTGCAGACAGTCAATTCTCTCACAGCAGAAGCAACTTGCAGTTTCTCAAGTTACTCCTGACATGAAAAAAAATGGATTCATAGGTGCAAGCCTTCGTCCATCCTTGCTTTGGCTCCCCTGCCTGTGCATGAGCACCACACTGCCATGCACCGAACATGTCTTCTCTCCCCTCCCCAATTGGAGTCTCAGAAACAGCCTTCCCCTTGGCTGAGGGGACGTGTGAGAGGCCCGCCAATCACAGTGGAGGAGGGGGGGCTTTTGGTGGGAGGATTGCCGTCTTGTTCCAAAAAGGAAGAGAAGAAGAGATGGAGAGATCTTCAGCCTAACCCTAACCCTAACCCTAAAACACCCTAACCCCTAACCCCAAACCCCAATCCCTAACCCCTAACCCCTAACCCTAACCCCTAACCCCCAACCCTAACCCTAACCCTAACCCTAACCCTATGACTGCAAACATAACAGAAAGAAAATAAAGTTGGAGCTCCTGGTACAGCTGTACCAGCACACAAAGCTAAAGCGATTTCTGAGCATTTGGGACACACCTTAATGAGGAGATAAAAGTCCCAAGTACAGGATATGTAGTCAGATGAAGCATCATTTGGAATTAAGTCAAGTTCTCATCCTTATAAGAAACAAAGCTTGTAAGTTTTGCTTGGAAAGAATCATGTTTAAGTGCCTTTGTTTCATGGTTTTGATTCTTGTATTCTATATTCATGCCTTGGATTCATGTTTCCTGGTTTGGTAGATTTTATTAGAAAAGTTTTTGCCTTTGTTTTTCATGGACTTTAATGGACTATTACCTTGGACTACTTTGTTCTGGCTTATCTTCCTACCTAACTGGATTTACCTAATTCTTTAAAGTGTTTTTTACTGTACTGCTTTTTAATTATCTTCAATAAAGGGATTGTTTTCCTACTCAACTGCGTGGTGTTTAAAGTCAGAGAGCCTTTTGTGGTCTGGACTGTAACACAGGGAAGCCCCATGCAAGCAGCATACAGCAGCCTCTCCGTGTGTCGCATGGTGTCGAATAGGGGAGGAGGAGCCGTGATTGGCTGCCACATAGTCCCGTTACAGATTTTTAAAAATGACAGCTGAGCCCTTACTGTTATTTATTTATTTATTTGGCTTGTATACCGCTACTCCCAATTTGGCTCGGAGCGGTTTACAGCAGTAGATTAAAACAATACAATTAACTTTAAAATACAATAAAAAGAAGAACAGACTTAGTCTCGAGTTATTCACCCATCGAAAGCTTGTCGGAAAAGAAAGGTCTTACAGGATCTCCAAAAAGCAAGTAGGTCTCGGATGGTTCGGGTTTCAACTGGCAAGGCATTCCATAAATAAGGGGCCACGATCGAGAAGGCTCTCTGCCTAGGAGAGGACAGATGATAAGTCCGGATGTTGGGGACTTCAAGCAAATTTTGGTCTTTGGGGTTGGTAGTAATAACTCTGGGGTTGGTAGGCCATCTGACCAAGCCAAACAAGCCGGATTGGCTGAAGAAAAGCAACCAAACCAAATCCGTGCACAAGCCTAATATTTGCACCATTACAACTACATTTCTTTATTGACCCTATTTATATCTTGCCTTTCTTTACCCCGAAGGGGCCTCAAGGCAGCTTACATATCAGCAATTATTCAATACCTTAGAACACATACAATTCCAAGAAACATTAACATTAAAATTAATACATATTACCGTATATACTCGAGTATAAGCTGACCCGAATATAAACCTAATTTTACCACACAAAAACTGGGAAAATGTATTGACTCTAGTATACGGTTCTGGCCCAGCTTACTTGTCCGAACGCATCTGCCTCTATGTCCCACCTCGTAACTTAAGATCATCGGGGAGGCCTTGCTCTCGTTCCCACCAACATCACAAATGCGGCTGGTGGGGACGAGAGACAGGGCCTTCTCGGTGGTGTCCCCCCCCCCCCCCCCCCCCCGCTTGTGGAACGTGCTTCCGAGCGAGATACAATCAATCCCATCCCTCCTGGCTTTCAGGAAGAAAGTAAAATTGTGGCTGTGGGACCAGGCTTTCGGTCAGCAGACATAAATTAGCACTTTAGTGGAAATGGATTGGAAAGACAATTTACATGAGGATATGATTCTGTTTGGAAACAAATGTTTTTTATATTGTTTAATTAATGGCTTATTATTTTATGTATTTTAATGGTTTGATGGTTTGTTTAATGTTTATTGTATTAATTGTTCATGTAACGGCATCACATTGCTGCCTATGTAAGCCGTCCTGAGTCTCCCTTTCGGGGCTGAGAAGAGTCGGGATATAAATACCAGAAATATAAGCGAAGGGTGGGAATTGCAGCAGCTACTGGTGACTTTCAAAATAAAAATAGATATCAATAAAATTACATTAATTGGGGCATCAGGAAGTTCAATATTTTTGAATATTTAGATACAACTGTAATTTAAGGTAAGACTGTCCAGCTCTGATTAAATCATTATTCTAACTTTCTTCAATGTAAATCTGCTTTTGTATCCTTCCAATAATAATAGACAGTAAAATAATAAATGTAATAGTAATAATAATAATAATAATAATAAACAATGGAAATGTCATAATGACAGGAATAATAGAGTAAAATAATAAATGTAATAATAACAATAATAAATAGAGTGAAATAATAAAAATAAGTAGTAAAATAATAAATGTAATAATACTAAATAGAATAAAATAATAAATAATTAGAGTAAAATACTAAATGTAATAATAAATGTAATGATAGAGTAAAATAATGTAAATGTAATAATAATAATAATAATAATAATAATAATAGGCCTTGAGTCGCCTCTGGTGAGAAAGGCAGTATACAAATACAGTAAATAAATAAATAAATAAATAAGTAGATTGAAATAATACATGTAATAATAATAATAATAATAATAATAATAGAGTAAAATAATAAATAACTTTGACCCAAGTATAAGCCGAGGGGGGCTTTTTCAGCCTTAAAAAGTATATACAGTAATTTAAAAACATCTAAAACTGTGAAAAGAACAGAAAAGACCAAGATAGAATGACAAGGCTGGAGGACAGTAAGTTAAATACAAAAGGAAGAAAAGAGAAAAAAAATTAAAAGAGTACGAATTCTGAGGAACATGATCCTGTGCGGAGCTCTTTTGGTTTAACAAAATGAGCTGGAAATGGGAGGCTGAGTCATCACACCTCCAGAGACAATGTTTACACTTAATCTGAGGAATGTTGAACATAGACCGCCCAGCTTGGAAGAAACAACGGTGCTTGAGCTGTTTTCAGCTAAGAATGATTTTTAGCTGATAATGCGGACTGCGTCGTTCAATGCATTTGGTTCCTCCTCCTCACTGCTATTTTTGCACTGGAACGCTCCCTTGTTTTTGGCTCTCAAGGGCTGGCCATGCTTGCTGGATATGAACTCTTCTTTCATGGCAAACCACAATGGGAGGACAAGGCTCCCTGTCCTGGTTAAGATGGGAAAGTACAAGCATATCCAGCCACTGCAATGTCCCATCTGCACTGTTTGCACTGCACTATGTGGGAGGGGGAGCCAAGATTCCAGGAGCAGAATTCAAAACGATCTCAACAGAATAGAAAGATGATTGGCCAGAACTAACAAAATGAAGTTCAACAAATGCAAGATATTCCACTTAGGCAGAAAAAATGAAACGCAAAGAGACAGAATGGGGGAGAATGCCTGGCTCGAGAGCAGGACGTGTGAAAAAGATCTTGAAGTCCTTGTGGACAACAAGTTAAACATGAGCCAACAAAATGTGATGCGGTGGCAAAAAAAAAAAAAAACCAATGGGATTTTGGCCTGCATCAACAGAAGTATTGTGTCTAGATCCAGGGAAGTCATGCTCTATTCCAGGGGTCCTCAAACTTTTTAAACAGGGGGCCAGTTCATTGTCCCTCAGACCATTGGAGGGCTGGACTATATATATATATATATACTAGCTGTGCCCTGCCACGCGTTGCTGTGGCCTATAGTAAAACTTATCAGAGTTGAGGTAGATATCTGGACTATTATGAAAGAGAGGTCCCTACCTATTCCTTCCCCCTTTTCCTCCCCCTTTCTCTCCTTTCTTCCTTCTCTACCTCTTTCTTTCTTTCACTACTTGGTTTCATCCTTCTCTCTTTCCTTCATTCCCTCCCCCTTTCTTCCTTTGCCTTTCTTCCCTCCCTGTTTGCTTCCTTCTTTCTCTTTTTATTTCCTTTTATTTCACCACCATCATAACAATAACAATAATGCAATGCATTGCCTCTGGGACCTGACACCTCTCCCATTCCCCCTCAAAGGGTCTCAGAGGAAGAACAATAGCATCATAATCATAATAATAATAGAAATAACAACCTTTACCCGCCACGTGTTGCTGTGGCCAATCTTCCCTCTTTCTCTCCTTCTTTCCTTCCTTCCTTCCTTCCCTCCCATCTTTCCTTCTCCTCTTCTTTCTCTATCTCTTTCCTTCCTTCCCCCTTTTTCTTTCTCTTCTGATGTCTCTCTTTTCTTTCCTTCCATCTTTCCTTTTCTTTCCTTTTCTTCTTCCTTCTTTCTCTAACTTTCCTTCCTTCCCTCTTTTTCTTTACCTCCCTTTCTTTTTCTTCCTTCTTTCCTTCCTTCCTGTCTTTCCTAGATTTTGACAGGGCGGGAAGGGGCGGGGTGGGGTTTGGAGGTGGCGTGAAGTAAAAGGAGGTAAGATTGGGGTGGGGGAGTGATGGAGCGTGGGGTTGCGTGTGTGTGTGCAGCGGCGGGGGGAGTGATGGAGCGTGGGGTTGCGTGTGTGTGTGTGCGGCGGCGGGGGTAGTGATGGAGCGTGGGGTTGCGTGTGTGTGTGCGGCGGCGGGGGGAGTGGGGTTGCGTGTGTGCATGCGGCGGCGGGGGGAGTGATGGAGTGTGGGGTTGTGTGTGTGTGTGCAGCAGGGTGTGTGTGTGTGCGGGAAGCGGCGCGACGGGGCTTGGAGTGAGTTGTTTTTCATTTTGAGTAGATATGTTTGTACCTTGTGGGTTGTGTTATGGGCATGGGAATTTTGGTTAAGTTTCGTTGGGGGATTTTTGAGTTTGTTGTTTTGCCGTTTTGTGAGTGTGTTGTTGTGTTGTTTTTCATTTTGAGTAGATATGTTTGTACCTTGTGGGTTGTGTTATGCGCATGAGAAGTTTGGTTAAGTTTCGTTGGGGGATTTTTGAGTTTTGTTGTTTTGCCGTTTTGTGAGTGTGTTGTTGTGTTGTTTTTCATTTTGAGTAGATATGTTTGTACCTTGTGGGTTGTGTTATGGGCATGGGAATTTTGGTTAAGTTTCGTTGGGGGGTTTTTGAGTTTTGTTTCCTCGTTGGATGCCCCTAACAAATTTATATATATAGATATATATATAGATATAAACTATCATCAAATTCCTATGCACACTGTACATATCTTATTTTGTTACAGGTGTGAATTGTAATGTAAATATCTGATTTGCAGGATGTATTTTCATTGATACAAACTTAACATAAAACATATTGATTAATCACAAAAACAATATGCAATTATACATTGTGAAATATTTATTTCTAATTACAAATAAATGGAAATTTGATTTCAAGCATGTCATAGCATGGGTAACAGTCTTAATATAACAGTTGGGAACCCATAAATATTGGAGAGGTTTAGGGAAAATAGACCTTGGCATTTGGGAGCTGCTGGGATGAATAGTTCCTCTGCCAACCAAGAGCATTCTGAACTCCAGCAATGAAATAGAACCAACCTTGGCATACAGAACTCCCATGACCAACAGAACATACTGGAGAGGCTTAGGGAAAATACACCTTGGCATTTGGGAGTTACTCAGATGTACAGTTTACCGGGAATCGAAGATCATCCTGGAAGGGTCCGGGCCTGGATCTGTTGGGAAGGCTGTCAAGCAACGAAAGCTGCACTGTGTGGCCTGGCCAAGCGCAAAGTCCCTCGCATGGCTCGCACCACCGGTCGGGACTGGCAAGTGGCAAAGGTGGCGAGGGGCTTCGCACGGGGATAGGCCGCATGGGGTAGCCTCTCTCGCCTGGCTCACGCTGCCCATTGGGCCCGACAGGTAGCAAGAGGAGCAGCACCGAGTGGCCTGTCCTCGTGCGAAGCCCCTCAGGCACGGGGCTTCGCATGAGGATAGGCCACGCGAGGCAGCCTCTCTTGCCTGGCTCACGCTGCCCGTCGGGGCTGATGGATAGCGTGAACCAGGCGAGGGGAGCAGCATTGAGAGGGAGGCCTGAGAGGGCACTGAGGGGGAGGCCTCCTCCTCCGCGGGTTGGATAAGTGCCCTTGGCAGGCCGGAAGTGGCCTGCGGCCCTTAGTTTGAGGACCCCTGCTCTATTCTGCCTTGGTTAGACCACATCTGGAATACTGGGCCCCACAGTTGAAGGGAGATGTTTACAAGCGGGAATGTGTCCAGAGAAAGAGGGTGACTCAAATGATCAAGGATCCGGAGAACAAGCCCTATAAGGCTTAAAGAGCTGGGCATGTTTAGCCTGAAGAAGAGAAAGTGGAGAGGAGACATGATGAGGGCCATGTATAAATATGTGAGAGGAAGTCACAGGGAGGAGGAGGGAGCAAGCTTGTTTTCTGCTTCCCTGGAGACTGGGACGCAATGGAACAATGGCTTCAAAATACAGGAAAGCAGATTCCATCTGAACATGAGGAAGAACTTCCTGACTGTGAGAGCCGTTCAGCAGTGGAACTCTCTGCCCCAGAGGGAGTGTGGTGGAGGCTCCTTCTTTGGAGGCTTTTAAATAGAGGCTGGATGGCCATCCATCAGGGGTGATTTGAATGCAATTTTCCGGCTTCTTGGCAGAACGGGATTGTACTGGATGGCACATGAGGTCTCTTCCAACTCCATTCCTTCTTGCCAGCTCAAAACCAGTTGCCCTATTTCTGATAGCGTGCCATGAAGACTACAGCAAGCCTGGGCTGGAGAGATAAGAGTTGAGTGACAGCCTGGAGTGGAAAAACGTCCATTTTTGAGGGTGCTGCTTGTACCGCTTTGAGGCGTTGTCTCAGCAAACTTAGAAATTCCACAAAATGACTCAGCTCAGCCGCATTGTGACCATATATGGGACGGATACCTGACCAAGACATTGGACTGACTTCATAAGCAAACAAGTTCCAATGTAAAAAAAAAAATCATGTGCACGGCTTAGACATTGGTAGCCACTCCCGCTAAACTAACAAAATCCAAACATAAACTATATTTACAACCTGAATGGCGCAGGTATTCTGCAAAAGGGTCATTTTGCAGACTCTTTGTCACCGATTAAGCACTTAAATGCAATATCTCATCCAAGTCTCGTATAAAAATCTGTTTGTAAACTTGAAATCCAGCCTCTGTAGTCTTGCTTTGCAACGTAGAATCAGATCAATTTAACGGCAAGTTTTGCTTTTACAGATTTAATTACGTGTGGATTTATCTAGGTCAGTGTTTCTCAACCTGGGGGTTGGGACCCGGGGGGGGGGGGGTTCACAAGGGGGTTTCAGAGGGGTTGCCAAAGACCATCAGAAAACACAGTGTTTTCTGTTGGTCATGGGAGTTCTGTGTGGAAAGTTCGGCCCATTTCTATCGTTGGTGGGGTTCAGAATGCTCTTTGATTGTAGGTGAACTATAGTTCCCAGCAACTACAACTCCCAAATGTCAAGGTCTATTTTCTCCAAACTCCAACAGTGTTCAAATTTAGGCATGTTGAGTATTTATTCAAATTTGGGCATATTGAGTATTTGGACGTATTGAGTCCAGATCCATCATTGTTTGAGTCTACATTGCTCTCTGGATGTAGGTGAACTACAGCTCCAAAACTCAAGGTTTTCCAGTATTTTCTGTTGGTCATGGGATTTCTGTCTGCCAAGATTGATTCAATTCCATTGTTGGTGGAGTTTAGAATGCTCTTTGATGGTAGGTGAACTATAAATCCCAGCAACTATAACTCCCAAATGACAAAATCAGTCTCTCCAACTCCACCAGTATTCAGATTTGGACGTATCAGGTATTTGTGCCAAAATTAATCCAGAGAATGAAAATAAATCCTGCATATCAGATATTTACATTACGATTCATAACAGTAGCAAAACGACTGTTATGAAGTGGCAACGAACATAATGTTATGGTTGGGGGTCACCACAACATGTAGAACTGTATTTAGGGTTGCGACATTAGGAAGGTGGAGAAACACTGATCTTGACCTCTTCTCTAGCCATTTGCAGATCCTCCAGTAATTCTATGCACCGGAGGACTGACGCATTAATTCTACAGTGTAGGAGCAACCTTAATTTCCGAACATTTGATCATCTTGATTTCTGGTCACATTCTAACTTGTCCAGAGAAAAGCCCCTTTTTGGTTGCCTTTGGTTACAGTTGTCCCTCCACATTTGCAGATCTAATTTGTGTAGATTTGATTGGAAATACTTCCTCTAGGCATCTCCAGCCTCTAGATTGCTCCAGTTGTAGTCGCTGCATATGAGTCCCTTTGGGGAGAGAGGGCGGGATATAAATAAAGATGATGATAATCAAGAGCTGCTTGGAAGGTCTACTCGATCCGTTGTGCAGTATAATCAATGGCTCTCTTGAACAGGGGTTTTTCCGGACAACCTAAAAGAGATAAGGGTTCGTCCCTTGTTGAAGAAGCCCAACCTGGACGCTATGACCCTTGCCAATTACCGTCCTGTTTCTAACCTGCCATTCTTAGGCAAGGTGATAGAGCGGGCTGTACTGGGACCATTGCAGCAATTCCTGGATGACACAGCTGGCCTGGACCCTTTCCAGTCAGGTTTTCACCTGGGTCATGGGATGGAGACAGTCCTGGTTGCCATTACGGATGAACTCCGTTGCCAGTCTGACAATGGTGGATCCGCGCTACTGGTACTTCTCGACCTTACCACAGCGTTTGACACCGTCGACTACGATCTAATGATTCACCGTCTTGCTATGTCCGGAGTTCGTGGTCAGGCCCTCAATTGGTTCAACTCATTTCTCCGGAACCGGAGTCAACGTGTAGAGTACATGGATCAAGTCTCCAATAGATCCCCCCTCCGATGGCCTGGACTGCTACCAATATGCAGACGATACCCAACTCCTTCTGCGCCTGGAGCCTGGAGCAACGTCAATTCCAGACAATTTCACCCTCTGTCTGGAAGCTCTGTCGAACTGGCTACGTGCTAGCAGACTGAAGGTGAACCCGGCAAAGACTGAGATTTTCTGGCATGGCCGTCCGGCAGGTCTGACTCCTCCGTTGCCCACCTTCGATGGTGCCGCCCTATCTCCATCGACCACTGTTAAGAGCTTGGGTGTCGTCCTGGATTCGCAGCTGACAATGGAAGCTCAGGTGGCTGCTGCCAGCAAACAGGCCTTTTCCCACCTACGACAAGCGAGGCAACGGGCACCCTACCTATCTGACGAGGCTCTGGCAACGGTCATCCATGCCATGGTCATGTCTAGGCTGGACTATTGTAACACCCTGTATGTGGGACTTCCGATGTCTACAACCCGAAAGCTTCGTATTGTTCAGAATGCGGCAGCCAGGCTGCTCACAAGAACGCCCATGAAATGCCATATCACACCAGTGCTGCCACACTGACATTGGCTTCCAACTGAGTACCCCCGTGGCCTGTCTAAGATGCTAGTTCTGACCTTTAAAACTCTTTACGGCCAGGGTCCATCGTACCTTAGGGACCGCCTCTCCTTCTCCCATCATCGGAGGTCGCAACATCCAGCCCAACGTGACTTACTCCATATTCCGGGTCCTAGAGAAGGGCCCTTGGAAAGGACCAGGCGCAGGGGGGCTTTCTCCATTTCTGCCCCTCCTGCCTTGTGGAATTATTCCTTATGGCCGCCCTACATGAGAGCCATGCGTGACTTCGGGCCTTTTACTCCTGCACTTAAGACATCTGGCTTTTTACTAGAGCATTCGATCTCTGTTGATTTTTAAATTCTGTACGTATGTATTTTATCTTCTGTAATTTAGCTGTAAATCGCCTAGAGCATTCTCGGATGGAAGGCGATTAATAAGTTATTAAATGATGTTGATGATGATGATTATTATTACGAGTCCCAAATTCTCCAATGATCTCAAATCCTAGCGATATTTGGAAAGCTTATTTTTGAGCGAAAACACACAGGGTTAGACTACACAAGTGCAACTTCTGTCGTAAGAGTTATTGAGATTTCAAGCATATGTTTTTATTGGTATCCGGCAAACTGTTGCTTGTTCCACTTTTCTTTACAATGATTCATGACCAAAAGCTCTCAGGTGACGCTACTTCCAGCCTCAACGGATGTCTTTGCATCTCCTTTGAAATTAGCTTCATCATTGCTCTGACCATTTCTACCTCAAGACAAATGTCCAAAAAGTTGAACATCACATTTCAAACTTTAAGGGGGAGAAAAAAAGGGAAAGGTCTTGTCTATCTGTTATATTTGTTTACAGCAAGGTGCCTTTTTTTTTACTCTGGTATATTCTGACTGGACTTTGGCTATGTTGACACTTTCAGGAAGATTAAGCTACGTCAAAGCTACGTTTTGGTGTTGTAACACTGTTCATGGTGTTACGTTTCTGTATGTTTCCCCCTCTTTAGGCACGTGCTACCACTAACTTAGGAGGAAAAAAACCCTCTCCTTTCACTTCCTGCTGTGAATATAATATTGTTTTGGACTCACTTTCTCAGGAAAGGAAAACAGACATCTTTGTTGCAGGAAGTGTTTCCTTTTGAGGGCAGAAGACTGGAAGCCTGTAGTGGCCGTTCCTCTTTGTTTGCAATTGTTATCTGCAGTCAAGTTGTTTTCGACTTGTTGTGGCCCTCTAACCAAATCATCCTGTTATCCGATCTTAAAAACTTGGGGCTGTGGCTTCGTTGATTGAATCAGTCCAGCCACAAACCCCTCTTTTCCTACTTCCGTCCATTTCCCTGGACTTTATTGTCTTTGCCAATGAGTCACGCCGTCTCATGATACGTCCAAAGTACGATTGTATAATAGCTTCCTTTAGTCACCTTTGTGTGGTGGAATGAAAATTACGCCAAGTTCACGTCTTTACCAATCCAGACACGGTCTTGCTAGAGAAAAGATATGCCATGCATAATAAGAATATTCAGTAAAGAATAAGGTAAGTAATGCCTCCACCTTCATAACTCCTCAACAGATGGCAGGTACTGGCTTGTTCAGTAGACTCTCCTCTACAGTTCCTTCTAAGCAATCCACATAAAGGGACTAATCTATATCTATATCTATGTCTATATCTATCTATCTTCTATCTTTCTTCTATCTATAATAAAAGTCAAAGTTTGTATGCGGCGGATGTGTGGCGGTGTATGTGCCGGCTTTCTGATTGGCCAGCCAGAAAGTTCCAAGATTCTGACTGGCTGCTGCTGTGGTGCTATTTGCATATGGTCCCTGATTGGCCTGCTTCAACAGGAGCCCCTGGTGGAGAAAAGGGTTCATGACAGAAACGGGGACATGACAGAAGGAAATTTGCATATGGTCTCTGATTGGCCAGCCTCAATTCCAAGATTCCGATGACAAAGAGAGGAAAGGAAAGGCCAGGGGCTCTGTCAGAAAATTACCAATACAGACCAAACTTGGCACACAGAGCCCCCATGACCCACTCGACATTCTTCTGCAGTTTGGAGCAGGATGAACCATGGATGATGGGACTTGCAGTACCGTCACTCACATTCTGAGACCGCTGTTAACCTCATCCAATGACTGATCAGGACCAAACTTGGCACATAGACCTCTCATGACCCACTTTACGTCCTGGTGTGTGTTTGGCCGGGGATGGACCATGGATTATGGGACTTGCAGTACCTTTGCTCAATTCTTGAGACCACTGCAACCCTCATCAATTACCGATAAAGACCAAACTTGGCACACTGAGTCTCCATGATGCACTCTACATCCTGGTGTGGTTTGGAGGAGGATGCACCATGGACGATGGGACTTGCAATACCTGCACTCCCTTCCTAAGACCATTACAACTGCCAACAATGATGGATCAGGACCACAATTTACACAGAGAGCCAGCATTACCCACTCTACATCCTGGTGCGGTTTGGAAGAATTTGTCAATGGATGATGGGACTTGCAGTCACTTCACTCACTTCCTGAGACCACTGAGACCCTTGCCAATGACTGATCAAGACCAAACTTGGCACACAGAGTCCCCATGACCCAATCTACAGCCTGGTGCACTTTCGAGGAGGACAGACCATGGATGATGGGACTTCAAGTACCTCCACTCCCTTCCCAAGACTGCTGCAACCCTCATCTAATGTCCGATCAAGACCAAACTTGGCACAGAGAGCCTCCTTGGCCAACTCAACATTATGGTGGGGTTTGGGGGAGAACAGACTATGGAGGATGGGACTTGCAGTACCTAAACTCACTTTCTGAGATCACTGTGACCCTCATCCAATGATTGATCAAGAACAAAACATGGTGCACAGAGCCCCCACGACCCACTCTCCATTCTGGTGCAATTTGGAGGCGGATGGACCACAGATGATGGGACTCACAGTACCTTCACTAACTTCCTGAGACCACTGCGAGCCGTATAAATAACTGATAAAGACCAACCTTGATACACAATTCCTTTCTCAAATAACCCGGGTCCCCAAGCTAGTAGTTTTATATCGAAGTACCTAACGGTGCAGTGACGGCATGTGGCCACTAGGTGGAACGGGGAGGTATTCCGCCGAAAGGGGGCGGAGCTTCGGCGTTGGCGTTGGCGTTGAGGAGTGGCCCCGAGTAGCGGAGGCGTGCGCACGTCCCTTGCCGGCTGCGGAGAGAGAGAGAGAGAGAGAGAGAGAGAGAGCGCTGGGGGCCCGCGCAGGTGAGACGCCGCCGCTACCTGTCTCTTCAGGTGCCTTTCGGGAGCGGAGCCAAAGCCCACTTGGAGAGCCGAGCCCGCAGAGATGGGGACCCGGCTGCAGTCCCTCCTCCTTCTCCTCCTCCTTCTAGCCTTGTGCCTCCAGGTGAGTGAATGGAAGAGATTGATACGATATTCATGATAGCATTAGACGATTGTGCATAAGATGTAAGGAAATAAGAATGAATGGAATGCGGTTATTACGGTCACGGGCCAGGAGTGGGAAACTTTTTAAAACTTCCAAAATATTGAAAACGGAGTTGTTTTTAAAAAACGTCAACATTAAATTCACCACATTAAACAGTTTGTGGACCCCTGAGCCAAATAATATATATATTCACATATATAATATTCTATTCTATAATATAATCTATATTTTATGTATAATATGTTATTCTATTATATTTAATAGAATAAGTTTAATAATAATAATAATAATAATATGATCTATATAATATATTGGTATATATATATTTTATTCTATAATAAAATCTATATAATATTTTATTCAATTCTTATATATGATCTATATAATCTATTTTCATATATGTAATATTTTATTGTTCATATATATATATATATACTGCTTTTAATGTTTTGGATTTAATGTTGACGCTTTTTAGAAAGAACTCTGTTTAAATATTTTAATGTTTTAAAAGTTGTACACTCCGGATTATATGATAGTATATAATCTGTATAATAAATATTGTAATATATATAACATTTTATTACAATATAAATTAATGTAATAATAAATTATATAGATAGATGAATATATATTATGAAGATTATATAATACTATATAATCAGGAGTGTAAAACTATACACACACACACACATATATATGTATGTATATATCAGTTACCTCCCCCCCCCCCAAATGGTTTAAATTGTTTCAAAACTATTGCACTTTCCAAACTTTTTAAGTTCCAAAAAGTTTTTAAGTTCCAAAAAACAAAAGGCAGAATCAAGCCCCAAAAGACTTGGCTTAGTTTTGCCCAAGGCCTTCCCTTCCTTTGGGTGATATACATTGAAGTAGAAGAATGAATGAATCCCACTCAAAGCGTGGGCTCTTTGAATGAAAAGTGTTGGTTTTCCTTGGACACCCCCCCCCTTCCTAGGGGTGGAGTGCGGGTGTGGGGAGTTCTCTTGAAAGGCTTCCAGGAGAATGGCAAGCCAGCCATTCAGGGTGTTTATGTTTCATAGAGAAAGGGTGAAAGGGAAAGAAGTGAGAAAAGGACGGAAAGAAAAAGCGTGCAAAGAAGAAGTATTTGGACTAGATGTCTAGAAAACTTCTGAAAGGGGTGTGTTTTTTTGGAGGGGGGGGGGGCTTTTCTAGTCCTCAGCTGTGTCCTGGGATGGCGAGGGGCTCAATCTCCTCCGAAACCTCCTTCTTCCCCCTCTCTCCCCTTTCCTTTCTTTCCTGGCTGGGGACATGTCTGGGCAAGTGACCTCGGTCTCTGTTTGGGGAGAGGGCTTCCACAGCCAAAGGCAGCAGCTCCAAGGGGCTCCCGGATGAAGAAGGCAAACAGGGCATTAAGACGGCTGGACAATGCAGACCGTTCCCAAGTTACGGATAGGATAGGTTCTACAGCTTTGTTCTTAAGTTCAGTTTGTAAAGTCAGATGTTTGTCAATATCACGTAGTTAGGGTTAAGCGCTCTATAGTCCCTCCCCAATTTGGACCCCCAGAGTATTTGCATAATAGGATTGGAGAGTTTGAACCTGGAGTCCAAAGGAATTGAAGCCAGTGATGACCTCAGAAACCTAACCCAAGCCTCTTGTTTCTTTTGAGCTTCCACTGATTATTGATGGAGTATGGAATACTAGCTATGCCCTGCCATGCGTTGCTGTGGCATAGTCTGGTGATCTGGAAAATAAAGTAACGAGAAGCAGCCAGGGTTTGTAGCTGCAAGGCTATTCAATGGTAACTCCCACCCACTTGCAGGGAGAGACGGGTAACAAATTCATTGGGTTGTTGTGTTTTTCGAGCTATCTGGCCATGTTCCAGAAGCATTCTCTCATGATGTTTCACCCACATTGATGGCAGGCATCCTCACAACGTCTGAGGATGCCTGCCATAGATGTGGGCGAAACATCAGGAGAGAATGTTTCTGGAAGATGGCCAGACAGCCCGGAAAACTCACAGCAAGCCAGCCATTCAGGTTGTTGATATGTCATAGAATTATAGAGTTGGAAGAGCTCCCGGTGGTGCAATGGATTCAACCCTTGTGCTGGCAGGAATAAAATGTTATATATGCTAATATATTGTTTAGATAATATATACATTATATACGAGATTGTATTGTAGAATAGAATAATACTATATATGTGGGACTAACATAACTCAAAAACCACTGGACGAATTGACCCCAAATTTGGACGCAAGACACCTGTCAGGCCAACGAGTGACCATCACTCATAAAAACACTTAAAAACATAACGGAAGAGGATTAAAAGGCAAAAAACCCCCCCCACACACAAATTACATGTGAAAAACCACATATGTATGCACAAACACACATATATACACACACACACACAGAGAGAGAACACATATATACAGACTGGGCCACAGCAATGCATGGCAGGGGACGGCTGGTAAATAATAATAATAATAATAATAATAATAATAATAATAATAATAATTTAGTGGCATAATTTTGTTTTTGGCAGTAGCAGCTCATGTGCAAATGATTATATTATGCAACATTCTTGTTCCTGGGTTCTAAATGTCATTTCCTAGTTGGTTCTGTCATAAAAACATGGAAAAGGTTTATTAAATTGCAAAAACCTTTATTTTTGCAGCACATTTTGTGATGCCTTTTCAATGAATATCTCCTAGAGCAATGGCTCTCAACCTTCCTAATGCCTTGACTCCTGAATACAGTTACTCGTGTTGTGGTTACTCCCAACCGTAACATTATTTTCGTTGCTACTTCATAACTGCAATTTTGCTACTGTTGTGAATTGTAATGTGAATATCTGATATGCAGGGTGTATTTTCACTCACTGGGCCAAATTTGGCACTAATACCCATTTTGCCCAAATTTGAATATTGGTGGGATTGATCTTGTCATCTGGGAGTTGTAGTTGCTGGGATTTATAGTTCACCTACAATCAAAGATCATTCTGAATTCCACCAACGATGGAATTGAACCAAACTTGGGAACCAGAACTCCAGTGACCAACAGAAAATACTGGAAGGCTGTTAGGAATTGTGGAAGTCCAAACACCCGGAGGGCCGAAGTTTGCCCAGGCCTGAGCTGGCCTTTTCTGCTACAGCATTGAGCCATGGCATTTATAAACTGGGGTAAAACTGGGTTACTTCAAGAGTGTAGATGCATTTGGGAAGTGCAGAGGGCATTTGCAGCCTTGCAAATGTGCAATTTCTGGCCTTGAATGGTTGTCCACGTGAGTGAGCAAGGCTGGGAAAGGGACTGGAAACTCCCGCGTTGGGGGAATTCCTCTCCACCTCCTCCTTGCAACTCCCCCTTTCCCTTCTGGTGATGCAATAGCCGGCTGGAATGGCCTCATCCCGTACACGCTGCGCACGTGGTTTTCTACCTGTTTCATTTGCTTATCTGTTTTGTTGGCACCTTAAAGATTAACTCTTTGTGATTGTTTGCATGGCCAATATAGCTTTCCTTCCTATTCCCTACAATGTATGTGTCAACTGCATACAATCATTCTTTCTCAGTTTGCATATTCTGTTGTTTCATTCATTTCCCCACTTTTGTAAACTAATGTTTTAGCACAGCATTTCTCAACCTGGGGGTCGGGATTCCTGGGGGGATTGCGAAGGGGCGTCAAATGGGTTGCCGAAGACCATGAGAAAACACAATATTTTCTATTGGTCATGGGGTTCTGTACATAGTGGAAGGCTATCTGTACATTTGCTTAAGCAAGCAGTATTTTATATGAAAATACTGAATTAAATTATCCTTTGGTGCTTCTGAAACCAGATGGGCCTACCTGGGTGCAAATGCTTTCTAGAGAGTGGCCTGAGTTGTTGTAAACACATAGAGTCACTGAATTGGAAGAGACTTCGTGGGCCATCATCCAGTCCAACCCCATTTGGCCAAGAAGCAGGGAAATCACATTCAAAGCACTCCCAACAGATGTCCACCCAGCCTCTGTTTCAAAGCCTCCAAAGAAGGAGCCTCCACCACACTCCGGGGCAGAGAGTTCCACTGCTGAACAGCTCTCCTTACAGTCAGGAAGTTCTTCCTCATGTTCAGGTGGAATCTCCTTCCTTTCCTGTAGTTTGAAGCCATGGCTCCATTGCGTCCTAGTCTTCAGGGCAGCAGAAAGGAAGCCTCCTCCCTAGGACTTCCCCTCACATACTTATGTACAGGAGATACATATACTGTCTTCTTTCTTAAATGAGCTGTTGCGACTCTCCTTTGGGAAAGCAAAAGTGGCATATACAGAGAAAGAGTGCTGATGATGTATATTATTCCTGTACGATGCTGAGTTTGCTAAACAAATGACGTCATTGGAGGGAGAAGAAAGGAGAAGTGCGTGAAGGTGAACCTTACCTGTTAGTCATATCCATCTTTCAGGGGAAGTGGTTAACCCCGAGGGTTTCAGTTGACAGTCATCTGCATACAATGTGGTCAGTGCAAGCAATCAGGTGAAACTGTGGCTGTAAGGCCATGTCCCAGAAGCATTCTCTCCTGACATTTGGCCCACATCTATGGCAGGCATCCTCAGAGGTTGTGAGGTTTGTTGGAAACTAGGCAAGTGAGGTTAATATATCTGTGGAATAATGATCAGGGTGGGAGAAAGAACTCTTGTCTGCTTGAAGCAAGTGCAAATGTTGCAATTGGCCATCTTGATTGGCCTTGCAGCTTCAAAGTCTGGCTGCTTCCAGACTGGGGGAATCCTTTGTTGGGAAGTGTTCACTGGCCCTGATTCTTTCCTGTCTGGAATTCCTCTGTTTTCTGAGTGTTGCTCTTTATTTATTGTCCTGATCTTTAGAGGGTTTTTTTAAATACTGGGAGCCAGATTATGTTCATTTTCGTGGTTTCCTCCTATCTGTTGAAATTGTCCACCTGCTTCTTACGGATTTCATTGGCTTCTCTGTGTCGTCTTACATGATGGTTGTTAGAGCGGTCCAGCATTTCTTTGTTCTCAAATAATAATCTGTGTTATCAGGTACAAATCAGAATAGCCCCAGGCCCTTACAATTTCATAAAATCCTTGAGTGGAGGAGACCCCAAAGACCATCCAGTTCAGCCCCCAACAGAGAGCCACCCCGCCTCTGCTGAAAACCTTCTCTAAAAAGGAGATTTGCTGCTGGTTTGTTGTAGGTTTTTTCGGGCTGTATGGCCATGGTCTAGAGATTTGCTGCTGTTTATCTTTTCTTCTCCCGGCTCATTTCTTGGAAGACCAAAGTGCTGGCTCATAATCAAATGGAGGAAAGCCCCTTTGTTGCCACACTGGTGCAAAACTCTGCTCCACCGGCAACCTGGCTTGCTCAACAACACAACTGCCCATCTTGCGTTTCATAAAAGAAAGCAATGAAAACTTCCAGTTCAAGACCAAAGGCTTTCAAAAGAAATGACTACTAGGTTGTCAAAGGTTTTCATGGCCGGAATCACTGAGTTGCTGTGAGTTTTCTGGGCTGCCTGGCCATGTTCCAGAAGCATTCTCTCCTGATGTTTTGCCCACAACTATGGCAGGCATCCTCAGAGGTTGAGGGGTCTGTTGGAAACTAGCAAGTGTGGTTTATATACCTGTGGAATAATGTCCAGGGTGGGAAAAAGATACCTTGTCTGTTAGAGGCAAGTGTGAATGCTGCAATTGGCCAGCTTGATTAGCATTGAATCGCCTTGCAGCTTGAAAGCCTGGCTGCTTTCTCCCACCCTGAACATTCCACAGATAGATAAATCCCATTTTCCTAATTTTGAACAGACTCCTCAACCTCTGAGGATGCCTGCCATAGATGTGGGCAAAACATCAGGAGAGAATGCTTCTGGAACATGGCCAGGCAGCCCAGAAAACTCACATCAGGAGAGAATGCTTCTGATGCATGGCCAGACAGCCCGGAAAATTTACAGCAACCCAGAAATGGCTACTCTCTCTATGTTTTCATTTTGTCCTCTTGAGTTGCCCAATTGCTTCTTTGTACAGGATGGCTTATAACAATTGGACATTGATACCATTGTAACCCACCTCAAGTTGTGAAGAGAAGTGGGCAAGAAATAAAAATTATTATTATTTTATCATTATTATTTGAAACAATAAAGATGAGTCCACATCAGATAAGATCACTCTGCTGGCTGTTGTATTGGATCACACGTCAGATCCTGCCCAAGTGCCTAGGACTGTGTGATGTATCGGCAAATAATGCATGCAGATCCCAGTCAGGTGGCCTTCTGTGGCTGGCAGGTGGTGATTTTGTCAGTGCCGATTGTGTTTAAGTGCAGGCCAAGGTCTTGAGGCACTGCACCCAGTGTGGCGATCACCACTGGGACCCCCTTGACTAGCTTGTGCCAGAGTCTTTGCAGTTCGGTACTATTATTATTATAGAATCCTAGAATCCAAGAGTTGGAAGAGACCTCCTGGGCCATCATCCAGTCCAACCCCATTATTCTGCCAAGAAGCAGGAATATTGCATTCAAAGCACCCCTGACAGATGGCCATTGAATGTTTGCTGTGTATATGCTGCGCTCCACCCTGAGTCCCCTTCGGAGTGAGAAGGGCAGAATATAAATGTTTTAAATAAATAAATAATATGACAATATAATGGTATAGTACAATATAGTAATATGTCATACTGATATTGTACTATGCTAATAATATAATATATTGTATGTATATATATCTTGTAAGGTGCTTTGAGTCCCCTTCTGGGTGAGAAGAGCGGCATATAAATGTCGTAAATAAATAAGTAATGTCATATTGTTGTTCTTGTTGTTGTTCTTGTTATTATTATTATTATAAGCTTGCATTTCTCTTCGGCAAGGAGGGCAGATTTTGAGTGTATTTAAGGTCTTGCATTGCGCATGGACCTACCTTTCCACCTGTTCATTATAAGTCACCAGAAAGCAATGTTTCCAAGGGGCCTTGGGGTGATAAATGGGTGTGCTGACTGATGACTCTTGGCTTTATCTCACTTTCTTTCTGTGCAAACCACCCCAAAGAGTGTGTTGTGTTGAGCCTAAAATGCCTAGATAAGAGGGAGCTGATGTCATGTTTCAGCAACGGGAAGGGGAGAGGGAGGTGTTCCCAGAGTTGCATCATCAGCGCATTGAGCAACCCAGCCCTTCTCTGGCTATTTTTAGCGCTGGCTTTGCGTTTGGCAAGGGAATGCAGCCCGTCATTGGGGTGGGAGTGGGGTGACATCAGGGGGTTTCATTCAACCGCTTAAGAGGCCGATTCCGCTGAGTGACACACCTGTGGTTTGAGGTCAGTGTTTCTCAACCTTCCTAATGCCATGACCCCTTAATCCAATTTCTGATTTTGTGGTGATCCCCAACCATAAAATTATTTTCATTGCTATTTCATAATTGTAATTTTGCTACTGCTATGAATCGCATCATGCTGGCCACATGACCTTGGAGCTGTCTATGGACAACGCCAGCTCCTTGGCTTAGAAATGGAGATCAGCACCACCACCCAGAGTCGGACACGGCTGGACTTAATGTCAGGGGAAGCCCTTTACTGTAATCTACGCTTTTAGACCAGTATTTCTCAACCTTCCTAATGCCGTGACCCCTTAATGCAGTCCCACATGTTGTGGTGACCCCCAACCATCACATTATTTTTGTTGCTACTTCATAACTGTCATTTTGCTTCTGTTATGATTCGTAACATAAATATCTGATATGCAAGATGTATTTTCATTCACTGGACCACTTTTGGCACAAATACCCCATACGGCCAACTCTGAATACTGGAGGGGTTGGGAGGATTGATTTTGTCATTTGGGAGTTGTAGTTGTTGGGATTTATAGTTCACCTACAATCAAAGAGCATGCTGAACTCCACCAATGATGGAATTGAACCAATCTTAGCACACAGAACTCCCAAGTCCAACAGAAAATACTGGAAGGGTCTGGTGGGCATGAACTTTGAGTTTGGGAGTTGTAGTTCACCTACATCCAGAGAGCACCGTGGATTCAAACAATGATGGATCTGGACCAAACTTGGCACGAATACTCAATATGCCCAAACATGAACACTGGTGGAGTTTGGGGGAAATAGACCTTGACATTTGGGAGTTGTAGTTGCTGGTATGTATAGTTCACCTGCAATCAAAGAGCAATCGGAACCCCACTAACAATAGAATTGGGCCAAACTTCCCACGCAGAACCCCCATGACCAACAGGAAATACTGTGTTTTCTGATGTTGTTTGTCGACCCCTCTGACACCCCCTCGCAACCCCCCCCCCCCCCCCCGAGGTCCCAACTCCTAGGTTGAGAAATGCTGTTTAAGATTATCCCTTAAACACCAGCAATCTCACAAAGTCATTTCTAGTAAAGTCCTAGTTGTTGCACATGACTTGGGAGATTTTTTGCAGCCAGTGATGCTGTTGCTTTCAAGTGTAACTTGTCTTAAAGTGAAATCTCTGCCTGCGATGCTTGAACAAACACTTCCTTTGGGAGGTCAACTTTGTTTTTGTTGGAATGAAGTCTGGAGCGTTGGAAAGAAAAGCTCTGTTGAGAAAAGAGGCAAGTGTGGCGCTCTTAAAATAGGGATGGATTTGTGATTATGTTTTAAAAACATTATCTAAGCCTCCTGCTGAACTTTAGCTCGGTCTTCTTGCAAGACAAGGCTTCAAAACCGCTGCAGGAGGAAGTGATGCTACGTTGCCAACTGCAACCAGGCAGAGCCTTTTCTGGCTGCTGAGTCATGCACGCTGGGTTCAAAAAGGAGCCAAGGAAGGGTGCGGGGAGCGACACGGGAAAGAGTCACAGTCCTGAATTTTTGTCTGGGTTCTCATGGATGTAAACCTGGCATGGGCAAACTTCGGCCCTCCCAGTGTTTTGGACTTCAACTCCACCAGTGTCCACATTTGGGTAAAATGAGTATTCGTGCCAAGTTTGATCCATGCCTGGGATAGATCCTGTACGGAAAGACCAAAGGGTACCGACCCATTTCAAACTGGCATCAGAGCAGGATGTGGAGTTGAGGCTGATAGGATGGCCTTAGTGGATGATCTCTGTCTTGACAATGAAAAGGGGTGTGGATCTCTGGCGATGCTTCTAGACCAGTGTTTCTGAACCTGGGGGTTGGGAACTCTGGGGAGGGGGGGGGCAAACACCATCAGAAAACACCGTATTTTCTGTTGGTCATGGGGTTCTGTGTGCCGAGTTTGGTTCAATTCTATCGTTGGTAGAGTTCAGAATGCTCTTTGATTGTAGGTGAACTATACATCCCAGCAACTACAACTCCCAAATGACACAATCAATCTACCCACCCACCCACCAGTGTTCACATTTGGCCATATTAAGTATTAGTGCCAAGTTTGGTCCAGATCTACCATTGTTTGAGTCCACAGTGCTCTCTGGAGGTAGGTGAACTTCAACTTCAAAACTCAAGGTCAGTGGAAGTAGGAACAAAAATAATGTTATGGATTGGGGATCCCACAACATGAGGAACTGTATGAAGGGGCCGCGGCATGAGGAAGGTCGAGAAACACTGGTATATTTATACTGCTTTTGGAGAAGGGTAGAATACAGTTGTTGATGTGGTCAGTGGACGAATCAATAAACTTTGCTACACATGGTAGAATGCAGTAGCGTCCAGGAAGGCACAAGTTATTTCCATTGCCCTTAAGTTTCAAAAGCTGGGCAAAGTGACATTTCAGGCCTTTCAGACTTTTGCAGTGGTGAGTTATGGTTGATGAGTGCATGAGTTTGGCAGCTGACGGGGGGAAAGGAATGGTGGGAGTTGAAGTCCAAAGCACCTCGGGGGGCTGAAGTTTGCCCCTGCGTGCGCTGTACTTAGGCAAGTCCCCAAAAGATGAATGGGGAGCTAAATCCGGTGCTTTCCGTGGTGGTAGTTTTCCAAGAAGCAGCTGTGTTACCTCTTGCAGCGGAAAAAGGCAAAGGAAGGGAGAGACAAAAGAGAACGCCTTAAAGCCACATTTCTTTCTTTCTTTCTTTCTTTCTTTCTCTCTGGTTCCACGCCAGCCTGTTCCAGCCAGTTTGCTCCAGCCTTCTCCTGACATAAAAGTTCAAAAGTGGGCAACCAAGGAGAGAATCCATTTGCATTTCACGGCTCCTGATGTTTCCTTTCCTCCTCTTGGCACCACGCTGCATGAGTCATTCTAGAAACATTCCCCGGGCACTTTGGATCCAGGAGGCACAAAAGAAAGGTGCCGGAGGAAGTGTTGTTGAGCATTGCTTTGCAATGGAGAAGAAGGGGAAATTCTCATGATCACTTCTTTACCCATTGAACTGGATGCCAGCTGGACTACCAAGATGTCTCTGGCTTTCTACTCTTGAGGTGCAGGGAGGCTCAAGCGCTGTCTGTCCAAGAGATTGCTCTCCTTGGCTATGTGTCTTTCTGACTTACGCCTACTCTCGGAGCCTCGTTGGCGCAGTGGGTTAGTAATGTTAGGAAATAATGTTATGGCGGGGGTCACCACAACATGAGGAACTCTGTTAAGGGGTCACGGCATTAGGAGGGTTGAGAAACACTGAATTATAGGATAGTACATAAAGATGGGAAGAAATAGAGTCGTTGGATCTAACTCCTCTTTCCACGAATTAAACCTTAGGGCAGGTACTTATTTATCGAATGCAAAGAGAACCCCTGGAAGCTGGGAAATGTCCATGGAGAGAGACGGGAAGACAGCTCTTTGTTCAAACGGGGCATGGGCAAACTTCGGCCCTCTGGGTGTTTTGGACTTCAACTCTCACAATTCCTACCATGGTTTAAATCCAGGGCTTAAGGTTCTTCATTCCATTTGGCCATAGACCAGTCGTTCTCAACCTTCCTCATGCTGTGACCCCTTAATATGTTGTGGTGACCCCCCAACCATCACATTATTTTCTTTGCTACTTCACAACTATAATTTTCTCCTGTTATGGATCATCTTGTAAATATCCAATATGCAGGATGTATTTTCATTCATTTGGCACAAATACTCGACATGCCCAAATTTGAATACTGGTGGGGTTGAGGGGAGGATTGATTTTGTCATTTGGGAGTTGTAGTTGCTGGGATTTATAGTTCAGCTACAATATCAAAGAGCATTCTGAACTCCACCAATGAGGCAATTGGACCAAACTTTGGACACAGAGCTCCCATGACCAACAACAAATTATGAAAGATTGTGGTGGGCATTGACCTTGGGTTTTGGAGTTATAGTTTACCTACATCCAGAGAGCACTGATGCATATGGACCAAACTTGGCATGAATACTCAATGTGACCAAATGTGGACACTGGTGCAGTTTGGGGAAGATAGACCTTGACATTTGGGAGATGTAGTGCCTGGGATTTATAGTTCACCTATAATCAAAGAGCATTCTGAACTCCACCAATGATAGAACTGGGCCAAACTTCCCACACGGAACCCCCACGACCAACAGAAAATACTGTGTTTTCTAATTGTCTTTGGCGACCCCTCTGACACCCCCTTGCGACCCCCCTAGGGGTCCCGACCTCCAGGTTGGGAAACACTGCCACAGAGAGAGGCTAAAGCGACTCCTTCCTTCCTTGTCTATCTTATCAGTGCGGAGTCTCCGGTGTTGCTATCGTACGGAGCCCAGAGGACTCTCCTCCTGCCGCCTTGGGAGAGGCTGAGGAGTCAAGCGAGTTCTACCTGCATGAAGGACAGCGATGCCAGAAATGTCCTCCAGGTACTGTATCGCCAGGATGATGCCATACCCGCTCCCTGCATTCAAACCATCGACCTTTCGGTCTGCAAGTTCAGCAGCTCAGCGGTTTTATCTGCTGCGCCATTGGAGGCTACATACATAAATATTAAGCATTAAAGGAGCCGCTGGTGGCGCTCCGTGCAGTCATGCCAGTGACCACACGACCTTGGAGGTGTCTACGGACAATGCCGGCTCTTTGGCTTAGAAATGGAGATGAGCACCAACCCCGAAAGTCGGACACGACTGGACTTCATGTCAGGGGAAACCCTTTACCTTTACTAAGTATTCAAAACATTTAAAACAAATTATAATTATTGTGGAGACTGATATAACTTAGTGATGTGACCCAAATCTAAACATGAAATTCATATGTGTTTTATATTCACTATATCAACATACCTGTAACGTGGTTTTATATTCCTGATTGTGTGCGTAAAAGAAAATTTGTGTACATTTAAACATCAGAAAGCAAATATTTCCCTGTCTTAGCCATGGGTGTTGCCGATTTTGGAATATTTTTGATTTGCAGATGAATAAATGCTTTAATTTCTGTTTTGCCTTACAGGTTCTCGAGTCGACCAACATTGCACTTCGGATAACAAAACGACTTGCCATCCCTGTAATACGGATACATTTAGCAAACACTCGAATGCACTGCCAAAGTGCTTTTCTTGTAAAACCTGCAGACGTTTAGGTAAGGGTTGTTGGATATGTTTGTGCTCCAGCTGTGGAGAAAGTAACCTTGTTCACTGCTGAAAACAGACTACAATGGGATCTTGGTCTCCACCAGGGTTTGATTCCGGGGCCCCATAGATACCAAAACCAGTGGACTTTCAGGTCCCATTATCTATGTCTCCTGTATAAAATGGCAACGTCAACAGTAGGGTTTTGTGTTGCTGTCTAGCCATGAATGGTTGAATCTGGAGGGCAGATTGTACAATTGCAGTACAAAAAAGGTTTGCAATGAACTACACAGTAATAAGAGAGTGCCAAACAGATAATGTAAAGTTTTCTGGACTGTCTGGCCATGTTCCAGAAGCATTCTCTCCTGACGTTTCGCTTGCATCATTGGCAGGCATCCTCAGAGGTTGTGAGGCACTGCGCCCAGTGTGCCAATCACCACTGCGACCACCTTTACTGGCTTGTGCCAGAGCCTTTGCAGTTTGATCTTTAAGGCCTCGTATCATGAAGATACTCAGCGCTGACAAAATTACCATCTGTCAGCTAAAAAAGGATCTGCATGCATTATTCGCCGATACATCACACGTCGGGAAGTGTCCGACATGTGATCCAATACAACAGCCAGCAGTGTGATCTTGTTTGCTGTGCACTCATCTTGTTGTGTTATTATTATTATTATTATTATCATCAATAATAATAATAATAATAATAATACATCACACAGTCCTAGACACTTGGGAAGTGTCCGACGTGTGATCCAATACAACAGCAAGCATAGCGATCTTGTTTGCTGTGTACTCATCTTGCTGTGTTAATAATAATAATAATAATAATAATAACAACAACAACAATAATAATCCAATTCAACAGCCAGCAGAGTGTCTGCTGTGGACTCATCTTGTTGTCATAATAATAATAATAATAATAATAATAACAATAATAACAATAACAACGACAACAACAATAATATAAAATAATAGCCATGTATCTCAGAACATTGTGCTGCTGTGACTCAATTATCATTGACTTCAGCATTTCATTCTGTTCCTTCTTCTTGAAAGTAACTTTCCAAGCTCTTATTCTGCTACACTGGAGTTACTAGAATGCATAATTTCATACATGTAACAAATACTTCATAGGATTTGCAGGGACTATTGTTTTGTGGAAGGAATGAAATGAAATTCATATATCTGGCTTTTTTCCAGATGAGGTGGAGCTCCAGCCGTGCACCACAACCAGCGACACAGAATGCGCCTGTAAAAACGGCACCTTCTGCTTGCCCAGCTTTCCGTGTGAAACATGCCATAAGTGTACACCCAGGTCAGTATTGCATTCCAAGTTCTCCAATCTGGGTACCCACCTATTTATTTTGAATTCGTGTTCCCTTTACTAAGATACTGCTTTGTACGAGTTTGGGGGAGAATTTCACAATGTTTGGTACATCTAGGTTAGTCGGGTTGGACCGCTGGCTGGTTCACGGCATTGCTTTCCCTGCTGCTTTCTCCCTCATAGATGCCCCGAAGGAGAACAGGTGGTGCGGCCTTGCACCCCTACAAGCGACATAGAGTGTGCGCCCTATACCACCTCTCCATCACCTCCAACAGGTAAGAGCGAGTTATCCAAGACCTTAAGGCTGAGCCTCCGCAAAATAATGCATTGTGGGCATTACGTTTAGGGTTCCAGCCATGTCCCTCGTATCATTCCTCCATTCATAGAATCCTAGAGTTGGAAGAGACCTCGTGGGCCATCCAGCCCAACCCCATGCTGTTAGGTTCTTGAGTTTGGAGTAGAGCAACAGCTTTGGGAGATGGTGGTCGGGTATCCAGACAACGTGGAGGAACATCGCTTCAGTTGTTGTGGTCTTTGCTTCTTCCAGCACGCTGATATTTCCCCGCTTGTCTTCCCAAGAGATTTGCAGGATTTTTCAGAGGCAGCACTGATGAAATAGTTCCAGGAGTTGCATATGAAGTCTGTAGACAGTCCACGTTTCGCAGGCGTATAATAACAATAACAATAACAATAATAATAATAATAATAATAATAATAATCTTTGTTTAATACCCGACCACCATCTCCCCAATGGGGACTCGGGGCAGCTTAATGAGGCCAAGCCCAACAGAATATTACAACAAAGTAAAACCAACAACACAGTAACAACAAAGTAAAATACATACAACATATGAGTACAAAGACGATAAAGAAAAATCATACGCAGTAAAATAAAATAACAATGAGCAGGCCGCATGTGCAAAATAAAACTAAAATACTAAAATCAGGATGAGACAGGGATGGAGCAGATTGTTTGTGGGGGAGAAACTCGTAAGGAACGGGGTCATAAATAGAGACCTTCATCCAGGTGGGGAAATAGACTCTGGGGACAAAATCTGTTGAGGGGGAGCAACTGAGTATGATAATATGGGTGCTTTCCAAAAGCACATTGGAAAAGCCAGGTTTTGAGATCCCTCTTAGAAGTTTCTAAGGTGGGGGCCTTCCTAATCTCACCGGGCAATGAGTTCCAGAGTCGGGGGCCACAGAGGAGAAGGCTCTCTCCCTTGTGCTTACAAGACGAGCCTGTGGTAATGGCAAGGGCGAAAGGAGAGCCTCCCCCGAGGATCTAAGAGCTCGGGCTGGTTCATGGAGAGAGATCCGGTCACGAAGGTAGGCGGGTCCCAAACTGTTTAGGGCTTTGTAGGTGAGAACCTGCACCTTGAATTGGGACCGGAAGACAAACAGCAGCCCGTGAAGCTCCTTAAACAGGGGAGTTGACCTTTCCCTGTTAATCACCCCAGGGTTGGGAGGACAATGTCTTCATCAACAAGCCCCTTGGCCTCCCTACGGATGTCCCGGTCCTCAAACACTCTCTGCTTCATTCGGAAGAATGCTGCGCTCACAGAGCTCAGGTGGTGTTGTATTTCAGAGTCAGAGTTGACTTTGGTGGAGAGGGGGCTGCCAAGGGAGCGGAAAGGGTCCACATTTCCTATTATTACACCATGAAGCTGTATCTCTGGCATTGGAGAGGGATTGGCTGGTGACTTTTGCTGGAAGAGCACTTTGGTTTTCTCGATGTTCAGTGAGAGGCCGAGCTTCTCGTATGCTTCTGTGAAGGTGTTGAGAGTGGCTTGTAGGTCTTCTTCTGAATGCACACAGACAACGTTGTCATCAGCATACTGGAGTTCTATAACAGATGTTGTTGTGACCTTGGTTTTGTGCATGTATAACGTTGGTTTGGCTATTGAAGAATCCAAAGTTGGTGAATTGGTTTTACTGTTATTACACAGGATGAAGGCGAGTGACACAGATTCAGAGTAAAAGGGCACATGGATGTTGTGTTGGGGGCAGAGGGGAGAGACGTGAAATCCGGATCGTCACGTATGCACATACAGTATATACTATTGTCTCTTCCCCCACAGGACGTTCCCATGAAGTTGCTACGTGGACTTTGATTGGTCTTCTTCTTCTTCTATTGCTGTTCGTGGTGCCAGGAATGTGCTGGAAGTTTGGTTGCTGTAACGGAGGTGAGAGTGACGTCCTACTCTTCTATAAAGGCGAAGTTTGCAAAAGAAATGAGAGCCCTAGCAGGTAGCTTTTGCCTTCCAAATATTTTGGACTCTCATACCCAGAATGCCTTAGCCTTTGTCAGGCTGTCCTCCTACATCGAGAGGGACAGAAGCTCCCCACTGTGTGTGGAAAGTCCCTTCTCTTTGTGAAGGGAGTGGGGGGGGGGGGGTAGACCATTTGAGGCCCCAAAATACGTGTCGTCAGGGAGGAATATGCTTGAAAATGGACAACTGTTGTGCCTCCTGGAAGCTTGTGAAAGGGCGTGGCTCTCTGAATTGGGGCGGAGTTTCACGCGGTGGTTCACGGGCTTTAACCCAGCCTTCAATGGAGATCCTCGCAGTCCCTCTCCCGCACTGCTGACTTGATCCGTGTTGGTTGAGCTCCGTCACGTGCGTGCATTTTCCCTCTTGAAACCCCTGGGAAAACCTAACCCATTGTGTACTTTGTGCTTAAAAGAGTGAGAATTTCCTTCCCAAGCAAAATTAATTTTGCAAAGTGAATAAATGCACACAATTCATCCTACTTGGCATTATTCCATTTCTTGGGCTTTTTGTCACTACTTGACATACTTTCTTTTGGGCTGCTGTGAGTTTTCCGGGCTGTCTGGCCATGTTCCAGAAGCATTCTCGCCTGACGTTCCTATGGCAGGCATCCTCAGAGGAAGTACACATAGTATGTAGGATTGAATATTTACTACATGTGTTGTTGAAGGCTTTCATGGCCGGAATCACTGGGTTGCTGTGAGTTTTCCAGGCTGTATGGCCATGTTCCAGAAGCATTCTCTCCTGACGTTTGGCCCACATCTATGGCAGGCATCCTCAGAGGCTGCGAGGTCTGTTGGAATATCCAGGGTGGGAGAAGGAACTCTTGTCTCTTTCAGGCAAGTGTGAATGTTGTAATTGGCCAGCTTGATTAGCATTGAATGGCCTTGAAGCTTCAAAGCCTGGCTGCTTCCTGCCTGGGGGATCCTTTGTTGAGAGGCGATTAGCTGGCCCTGATTGTTTCCTGTCTGGAATTCTCCTGTTTTTTGAGTGTTTCTCTTTATTTACTTGCCTGATTTTTAGAGTTTTTAAAATACTGGTAGGAAGATTTGGTTCATTTTCATGGTTTCATGGAGGAATCCTATGTTGGGAGGTGTCCATTATTGTTGTTGTTTTTATTAATGTATACATATACATATATCTGTGGAATGATGTCCAGGGTGGGAGAAAGAACTCTTGTCCACTTGAGGCAAGTGTAAATGTTGCAATTGGCCAGTTTGAGTAGCATTGAATAGACTTGCAGTTTCAAAGCCTGGCTGCTTCCAGCCTGGGGGATCCTTTGTTGGGAGGTGTTAGCTGGCCCTGATTGTTTCCTGTCTCGAATCCCTCTGTTTCTGAGTGTTGTTCTTTATTTACTGTCCTGATTTTTAGAGTTTTTTTAAATACTGGTAGCCAGATTTGGTTCATTTTCATGGTTTCCTCCTTTCTGTTGAAATCGTCCACATGTTTGTGGGTTTCGATGGCTTCTCTGTATCTTTTGACATGGTCGTTGTTAAGAGTGTATTAAAAAAAAACTCCAATTGAAGCTTGTTGGATTTTCCCTTCTCGCCAAAACCTGTTGGTTAGAATGTGTTCCTTGCCATATAATGCAAAAGGAAGCAGGAATCTTGACCAGAACTTTTTAAAGAAGCGGGGAATCAAAACTGGACACAAACACGATGGATATCCAATTTTTTTGAGTTCCTGGTGATGATTGAGAAGTGGCAACCTTCATTCTTGGATAGTCATTTAGCTTTTGGGCACTTCAATACATGGTAAAGAGATGTAAGTTTATCTAAAAAGTAAATCATGACCAGGACTTTGCAGAGAAAACTTGCCAATGTATCACGTTTTTGTCTTGCAGCCAAGGCGAGGGGAGTCACGGCAGTCTTGTGGCGCTCCAAGGTAAGGCTGGCTTCCTTCTCTGAAGGCGCGAGGAACGGGGGAGTGGCTCCGTGGTCCAAGCTCTGGGAATCAGAGGAACACCAGAGGAACTGCCACAGATCATGTCCGCTACTCCACTCGCTCGCTCGTCGGTTTTTCAGCTCTTTTTGTTAGGCTGAAAAAGCCCCCCTCAACTTACACTCAAGTCAAAGTTATTTATTACCTTACTGGGTTATTATTAATTATTTCATTTATTATTTTACTCTATTTTCTATTTTTATTACTTTTACCCTTCTTTTACTCTATTATTATTATTATTATTATTATTATTATTATTATTATTATTATTACCTTTATTATTTTTCTCTCTTTATTACATTTATTATTTTACTCTATTTTCTATTTTTATTACTTTTTTTACTCTATTTTCTATTTTTATTACTTTTACCCTTATTTTACCCTATTATTATTATTATTATTATTACATCTATTATTTTTCTCTCTTTATTACATTTATTATTTTACTCTATTTATTGATATTATTATTATTGCATGTATTATTTTACTCTATTTTATTACATTTAATATTTTACACTATTATTATTATTACATTTATTTTACTCTATTATTATTGTTACTATTACATTTTCTTATTTTACCCTAATTATTTTTATTATATTTATTATTTTATTCTATTATTATAGTTACTCTTACATTTACATTATTTTATTCTATTATTACATTTCCATTACGTTACTCGATTATTTTGTTATTATTATTGCATTTATTTTACTCTATTTTTATTATTATATTTTATTATTTTACTCTATTATTACATTTATTATTTTTCTCCATTTATTACTGTTATTATTACATTTATATTTCTTACTGTTTCATTATTGTTTTTATTATATTTATCATTTTACTCTATTATTATTACAGTTATAATTTTACTCTATTATTACTGTTATTATTACATTTCCATTATTTTACTCTATTATTATTTTTATTACACTTATTATTTTACTCCCATTATTATTGGAAGGATACATAAGCACATTTACATTGAAGAAGGATAGAATAATGGTTTAATCAGAGTTGGACACTCTTTATCTTAAATTACAGCTTAATGTAAATATTAAAAAGATTTAACCTACGGATGCCTCAATTAATGTAATTTTATTGCTATCTATTTTTAGATATTTCCCGCCCTCGTCTTATACTCGAGTCAATACGTTTTCCCAGTTTTTTGTGGCAAAATTAGGTGCCTTGACGTATATTCGATAATTCTGAATTGACTAAATGGAGCCTGTCTCTTGGTCTAAGAAAGATGCTGAGAGGTGGATTGTCAGGTCTGCATCGTCCTCGTGCGTTCCAAGAATGGCATTTCCTCCCTGTTTTGAAATTTAGCCCCATTGCAGCGTGTCTTCATGGATTACACCTGTGCAAATAAAAACCTGCATCTTACCCTTACTCTAGGAAGGGAAGGGTTGGCATTTAGATATTCTTTACAGGCAAGGGAATAGAAACGCAAATGAAGACCTTGCCTGCCCGAGCAGGGTCTAATTCAGTGGGAAAGCATTATTATAAGTCAACTCCAGAGCGCTTTACAGGCGGCAAAGGAGAGTTAGAGGCAACACCATAGGAAGGTCGGCAGCTTCCTTTTTGGGACTGAAATGTATTTTGAATTTCATTTCCAGACTCTGCAGTGTCTCCAGAGGAATTGCAGCCAAGGGCGCCACGAAGAGGGGGACAACCTGCGGAACATGCGCCGCGAATCCCGCCCTCCTTTGCAGAGCTGCGCCCCTCCCTCTCCAAAACCGCTTGAGATGACCCCTCTGCAGGCGGCCGCCCCCCCAGGAGAGGTAATGAGAACAACTGTTATTTTGCCTGGGCCCAAAGCAGGCCCCAAGATCTCCTGAAGCGGAGTGGCAAGGGCAGCTCCACACCGGGGACAACATCTCTTAAAAGATGAGAAAGAAACTATTGCACAACCTTTGTTTTCTTCCAGAAGAGCATTTCTCAACCTGGGGGTTTCAGGGGGCTCGCCAAAGGCCCCCAGAAAACATATTTCTAGCTAGCCGACCCTGCCACACGTTGATGTGGCCCAGTCTGTGTATATGGGTTTCGTGTTTGTATATATATGGTTTTACACATGTGTTGTTATGTTTATGTATATATGTGGTTTTGCATATGCGTTGTAATGTATTTTTTTATTTTTTGGCTTTTAAAGTCCCTTCCGCTGTGTTTTTCAGTGTTTTTATGAGTGATGGTCACTCGTTGGCTCGATAGGTGTCTTGTGTCCAAATTTGGTGTGAATTCGTCCAGTGCTTTTTGAGTTATGTTAATCCCACAAACGAACATTACATTTTTATTTATACAAATATTTTGGTGAACTGCAAACCACTAGATTGTCAAAAATGTCACCACTGACGTCAAGGTCAATGCCCATGAAACCCTGCCAGTATTTTCTCTTGATCATGGGAGTTCTGTGTGCCAAGTTTGGATCAGTTCCATCTTTGGTGGGGATCAGAATGCTCCCTGATTGTAGGTGAACTATAAATCCCAGCAACTACAACTCCCAAATGACAAAATCACTATTCAAATGTGGGCGTATGGGGTATTTTTGACAAATTTGCTCCAGTGCAGAGAAATACATCCTGCTTATCAGATATTTACATTATGATTCATAACAGTAGCAGAATTCATGAAGTAGCAACGAAAATAATGTTATGTTTGGGGGTCACCACAACATGAGGAAGGGTATGAAGGGGTCGTGGCGTTAGGAAGGTTGAGAAATACATTCTGGAATGTTTCCACCAGTCATCCTAGTAATATATGTGCCTTGATTGTGTTTTAATTTATGGCAGGAATCCCACGGATGTGCAGCAGAGAGGAAGAGGCATCTCCTTCCGGTCAAGGGCAAGGACCCTCTAGAGGGTAAGTGTCCCAAGGAATGCCTTGAACCCACACCGTCCCTCATAATATATCGTGTGATGCAAACAGAAGTGGAATCTACACCAGAACGTAGCAGAACATTCTCACGTGTGTCTGACTTGCTTGTCCTTCTGTGGGATACTCCATTCTGCTCATCACCTGTTTGTTTCTCTCTTCAAAGCATTGTCCAACATTTCGTAGTAGGTACTTCTTAGGTAAAGGTCAAGGTTGTCCCCTGGCATTAAGTCCAGTCGTGTCCGACTCTGGGACTCTGGTGCTCATCTTCATTTCTAAGCCAAAGAGCCGGCGTTGTCCGTAGACACCACTGGCATGACTGCATGGAGCACCGTTACCTTCCCAATGGAGCAGTACCTATTGATCTACTCACATTTACATGTTTTCAAACTGCTAGGTTGGCAGAAGCTGGGTCCAACAGCGGGAGCTTGCTTTGCTCCCCAGATTTGAACTGCCCACCATTCGGTCAGCAAGTTCAGCAGTTCACCCGTATCATCATCATCATCATCATCATCATCATCATCATTTTTATTTATACCCCGCCACCATCTCCCCGAAGGGGACTCAGGGCGGCTAACATGAGGCCAGGGGGCCCTCTTAATTATTAGCAAATTATTAGCGAAGGCAGTAAACTGAGCTTCCAGGTACGAACGGCCCTCATTAGATTCTTCTCCTTGTTGCAAATTGAGGTGGGGATACTACTGCAAAAAAATTATTGGGTGTGTAAGAATTAAAGCCACCCTCGAGATTATTATTTATTATTCCTGGCATCGGGTCCAAGCCCCAGTTTTGTGCTGCCATGACCTCAGGAGCCCCGGGTAGCGCAGCGGGTTAAACCACTGAACTTGCTGACCAAAAGGTCAGTGTTTCAAATAATAATAAAAAATAAAATCTTTATTTATATTCCACCCTATCCCCCCAAGGGAGACTCGGGGCAGATCCAGAGAGCAGGGTGAGCTCCTGCTGTTAGCCCCAGCTTCTGCCAACCTAGCAGTTCGAAAACATGCAAATGTGAGTAGATCAATAGGTACCATTCCGGCTGGAAGGCAGCGGTGCTCCATGCAGTCATGCTGGTCAGATGACCTTGGAGGTGTCTACGGACAACGCCGGCTCATTGGCTTAGAAATGGAGATGAGCACCAACCCCCAGAGTTGGAAACAACTAGACTTAATGGTAAGGGGAAACCTTTACCTTACGCCCTCAGGACTCCTGATCTCGACTTGTGCCAGTTCCTCAGCCAAGCTTCTCCCACCTCCCGAGTCCACAATATTACTCTCCTTCAGTAACAGCCCTTTGGTGTTAATTAGCCAGTCCTTCAGCTCAGCAGGCAGGGGAATTCCAGACAAGAAACAATCAGGGCCAGTTAATGTCTCACAATAAAAGATTCCCCCAGGCAGAAAGCAGCCAGACCTTGAAGCTGCAAGGCCATTGAATGTTAATCAAGGTGGTTAATTGCAACATTCACACTTGCCTCAAGCAAACAAGAGTTCTTTTTCCCACCCTGGACATTCCACAGATATATATAGATAGATCCATAGAGATATATAAACTCCACTTGCTTAGTTTCCAACAGAGCTCACAACCTCTGTGGATGCCTGCCATAGATATGGGCAAAATGTCAGGAGAGAATGCTCCTGGAACATGGCCAGGCAGCCTGGAAAACTCAGTTTCATGTGATTTCTTGCATTGACCACATTGTATGCAGACTGAAACCCCCTAAAATCTGGACAACAAATTAAGCACAACACTCAAGAAACGGGAATTCCTGACAGGAATCTATCAGGGCCAGCTAACACCTCTGAATAAAGGATTCCCCCAGGCAGGAAGCAGCCACACCTTGAAGCTGCAAGGCCATTGTGGTTAATTGCAACATTCACCCTTACCTCAGGCAGGCAGGCAAGAGTTCTTTCTCCCTCCCTGGACACAGGTATATTAACCCCACTTGCCTAGTTTCCGTAGATGTGGGCGAAACGTCAGGAGAGAATGCTTCTGGAACATAGCCAGATAGCCCGGAAAACTCACAGCAACGCTATGTATTTTTACCCCTTTCTCTTCCCCACAATTGGCAGAGTCTTTTTATTCCCAGGCGGCCTGACTTGTGCCTCTTTTTCTTCCTTTCTTTCCAGCCCTGCGGGAGTCTTTTTACACCTTCATCAATGAGGTCCCTCCGGAATATTGGTTCAGGTACGTGAGAGCCCTCGGCCTGAGCGAGTTCGACATTTGTGCCGCCGAGCAGAACAATAAGGGTTTGTACGAGAGGCGCTTCCAGATGCTCCGGACCTGGCTGGACAGAAGAGGAAAGGAGGCGTCTTTGGAGACGTTGCTGGAGACGCTGTGCGGCATTGAGCTCAGAGGCGTCGAGGACACCGTGCGAGAGCGCCTCGTCAGCCAGAAGATCTATGTCTTTGAGGAAGATCTATGTCTTTGAGGAAGATCTATGTCTTTGAGGAAGATCTATGTCTTTGAGGAAGATCTATGTCTTTGAGGAAGATCTATGTCTTTGAGGACGCCGCTCTTCCCTGAGCAGGACGCACAGTTTGCCTGCAAGCCAGCCGACTCCTGCCGCGTCTCCAAGGGGGCGGGAGCGGGGAGCGTTCCTTTATTGCCTTCCAAAACCAGGTGCCATTTCCAGTTGAGGCTGCATTTGGCAGACCTCTCCAACGGCCTCACTTCCTCGCGTGTTTTTAGTCGCAAGTGCATAGAAATGGCAAGCGAAGTAGGATCGTTTTGGCAAACTTCACACCGTCCGGACGTTGATCGGATCCAGATCACAGCACCATTGTGCGGGCGATGTGAATCGGATAATGCTTCTACAAGGCTTGATCTACTCACATTGATATGCTTTCGAACTGCTAGATTAGCAGAAGCTGGGGCTAACAGCGGGAGCTCACCCCACTCCCCGGATTTGAACTGCCGACCTTTCGGTAAGCAAGTTCAGCAGCTCAGCGGTTTAACCCGTTGCGCTATGTAAATCAGATGATGCTTCTACAAGGCTTGCGTGAAAACCATCTCCTTCGAGCTGGATGCTCGGACAGAAGTTCTGCTGAACGCTGAGCCCTTTTTCGGGAAACGTTGCTAATATATATATATTTTAAGTTTTTGGTGCCTGAATAGGGTGCCGCATCCCTTTTGTAAATACTCTTTGGTTTCCATTTCTGTTTTGCCTTTGGGGAATGTAAACTATTTGCCTTGAAACCCTTCTCAGGAGATGTTTTCAGAAATCAGGACTTTGTTTGTATTTGGAGAATTTTTAGTGTTTTCAAGCAAAAGCAATTGGAGGATTTGCAAAAAAAAAAAAGGCGTTCTTGTTTCATGGTTATGTTATAAAAGTCTTTTTTTTAAAAAAATAGATTTTTATTGGGTTTTGATTAAAAAAAAAAGAGTAAACATCGAAAGTGGGGGGACAATTTCCAAATAGGAAAGTTTAGAAGGAGCGAAGTAGGAAGGAAGGAGGTAAAAGAGGAAGGAGGAAAAAGGGGGAAAAAAGAAGAAAAAGGGAAAAAATGCTATTTGACTTCCTTCTATTCTTCAGTGGTTGTAGAAAAATAAAACTTGTTCAAGATAACTTTAAAAATCTATTACTTCCCCGTATTTACGTTGCTCTCTCGTGACTATCATGTTTCGAATTGTCAAAACTATGTTGAAATGTTTGAAATAGTCTTTAATCAGCTTCCAAGTGGTTTTTTTTCTTTTTTCGGGAGACCTAAATTCAGAGTATGTTATAAAAGTCTTGATTAGGCGAAGGGGAAAATATTTGTCTGTGTTCATGGGCTGCTCAGCCGTAACGTGCTGCCCGTGAGAGTCGGGCAGTGATAAGAGGATTCAAAATGATTTGAAATTAGATTAAACATTGCCGAGATATTTATTGCTGTGTTGTGTTCAGCAAGCCAACACGTTGTTCAGTGTTCCCTCGCTACTTTGCAGTTCGCTTTTTGCGGACTCGCTCTTTTGCGGGTTTTTGCTTTCCGGTTTATGAATAGTTGCCGTTGCCCAGAGCGGCGTTCTAATCCCGCCTCCTGGCAACGATGGAGTGTGGAAAGGGGTTTGCTTTGCAACCTCAAGATACCTAGCCCCAAAAAAGAGTTTGCGGTGCCTTTACATCTCTTCCCTCTTCAGCCTCGCTTTCAGAACCAATCTCCATCTAGAGCATCCCTACTTCGTGGATTTTCACTTTTCGCGGGTGGTCCTGCGATAAGAGAGGGAACACGGTAGTGCTTTGAGCGGGGGACGATGACTCTGGGAATCAAGGTTGCTCATTTAAGGAAACCCATTGGGTGATTTTGGGCAAGCCACACTCTCTCAGCCTCAGAAAGGGACAGGAGCAAACTCACTTTGAACAAAGTTTGCCATGATCGGTTCGCTTTAGCGTTGCCATAATCCAGTGGTTCTCAGCCTGTGGGTCCCCAGATGCTTTGGCCTTCAACTCCCATAAATCCTCTAACAGCTGGTAAACTGGGTTGCTGTGAGCTTTCTGGGCTCTGTGGCCATGTTCCAAAAGCATTCTCTCCTGACATTTCGCCCACATCTATGGCAGGCATCCTCATAGGTTGTGAGGTCTGTTGGAAACTAGGAAAACTGGATTTATATATCTGTGGAATGATGCCCAGGGTGGGAGGAAGAACTCTTGTCTTCTTGGGGTAAGTATGAATGTTGCAGTTGGCTAGCTTAATTAGCATTGAATAGCCTTGCAACTTGAAAGTCTGGCTGCTTCCTCCCTGGAGACATCCTTTGTTAGGAGGTGTTAGCTCGCCCTGATTGCTTCTTCTCTGGAATACTGAGCTGTTCGCTGGTAAACAAAGTCCCTGCTGGTGCAGTGGGTTAAAACTGTAAGCCACTGAATTTGCTGACTGAAAGGTCAGCGATTCAAATCCGAAGAGCGGGATGAGCTCCCACTGTCAGCCCCAGCTTCTGCCAACCTAGCAGTTCAAAAATGCAAGTGTGAGTAGATCAATAGGTACCACTCCGGTGGGAAGGTAACGGGCTCCATGCAGTCATGCTGGCCACATGACTATGGACAATGCCGGCTCTTTAGCTTAGAATTGGAGATGATCATCAGCCCCCAAAGTTGGGCACGATTGGACTTAATGTCAGGGGAAAACCTTTACCTTTTCCTAGCTGGCAAACTTGCTGGGATTTCTGGGAATTGTAGGCCAAAATACCTGGGAACTCAGAGGTTGAGAACCACTGTCATAATCAGAAGTCACTTGAAGGTGTACAGCAGCATCAGAAAAAATTGTATGATATTAATTAAGCCTTGCTTATGTTAAAACCAGTCAGAGTGAACCTACATACAGTAAATAAAGAGCAACACTAAAAAAAACCCAGGGGAATTCCAGACAAGAATCAATCAGGACCAGCTAACCCCTCCCAACAAAGGCATTCAGCCTCATGCTCCCAGTTGTGTTTCTGCAACTGAAGGAGTAGGAAGGACATGGTTTTGTGTTTTCTTGTAATGGAGGGCCTTCAGGGGAATGGAGTGCTTCCCTCCTGCCGTACTTTCTCCGGGTCCCTCGGGTGCCACTTAGACCAAGTACTCATGTTCGCAGCAGTGATAGTTCTCAAGGGTGGCTGGGCATCTCTCTTGGACGTGCAATTGAGAAGACATCCAAAGAGATCTCCCTGCTCTTGGTTTACTACGAAACATTGTTTTTATGTTACCCGGCACACATGTGCAAAATGTACGCATGGCATTACTTTATTAAGCGCAGTATTTTTGAAAGACATTTTCATTTAACTCACGGATGTCACAAGGAAGGAGGAGCAGGCGTTGTTTCCTGCTGCCCTGGAAACTGAGACTCCACAGAGCAGTGGGTTCAAATGACAGGAAAGGGGCATTCAGAAGAACTTCCTGACTGTAAGAAGAGCTGTTCAGCAGTGGAACTCTCTGCCTCGGAGTGTGGTGGAGGCTTCTAAACAGAGGCTGGGTGGCCATCTGCCAGGGGTGCTTTGATGGTGCTTTTCCTGCCTGGCAGAAGGGGGTTGGACTGGATGGCCGTTAGAGGTCCCTTCCAACGATATTGTTCTATTATTCTGTGATTCGAAGACACTTGAGGCCTTTGTGTATTCATGCATGGCTGGGTCAGACTGGATGGTCTTTGTGGTCTCTTCCAAGTCCATATGCATTCCAGAACTACAGTGTTTTGAGTACGTTTGCAAAAAAAAAAGATCCAGGTTGTTTACCTCTCACTGTATTGATTATTTGTTTACGACATTTCTGTGCCGCCCTTCTCACCCCGAAGGGGACTCAGAGCGGCTTACAAAATACATATACATAGAATATATTATTATGTTAACATAGTACAATATCAGTATTATATATTACTATATCGTACTCTACCACTATATTGTAATATTATTAGTAATATTACATGTTAAATATAAATTACTGTAGTGGTTAGTTGTGTGGACAGGTTACTACACTTGCACTGAGCTTTATGTGACATTCTTTTGCATTTCCTGTTGGAAACTAGGCATGTGAGGTTTATATATCTGTGAAATAATGTCCGGGGGGGAGAAAGAAAGAACTCTTCTCTGCTTGAGGCAATTGGCTACCTTGATTAGCATTGAATGGCCTTGCAGCTTCAAAGCCTGGCTACTTCCTGCATGGAGGCATCCTTTGTTGGGAGGTGTTAGCTGGCCTTGATTGTTTCTTCACTGGAATACTGAGGTGTTGGCTGGTAAACAGAGCCCTCAGTGGTGCGGTGGGTTAAACCACTGAGCTGCTGAACTTGCTGACCAAAAGGTCGAAGGTTTGAAGCCGGGGTGTGGGGTGAGCTCCCACTTTTAGCCCCAGCTTCTGTCAACCTAGGAGTTCAAAAATATATAAATGTGAGTAGATCAATAGGTACTGCTCCATGCAGTCATACTTTCTTAAATATTGAAATCTCCCAGCAGTCCTCCTGATTTCTCTACCTCCCTATCTATCTAATCTGTCTATCTGGAGGATTGCTGGGAGTTGCAGTCCAGGAATAGAAAGTTGGAAACCTGCCGGGATTGGGATGCTCTCAAAGAGATCCAAGGAGAAGACAGCTTGCCTCTTGGAAGCAGGGCATTTGGATCCCCCTCCTCCTCTCCTAAAGGGCCTGGTCGAGGGGATGCTGGGAGCTGTAGTCCTGAAGAGAGTGTGGATATGCTATTGTGTGCTTTCTTTGGCGGGGGAGTTGTGTTTACACATGTGCTGTAGCATCTTTTTGCGTTTTTTGGCTTTAAAAAAAGTCTCTTCTGCTGTGTTTTTCAGTGTTTTTGTGAGTGATGGTCACTCGGTTGGCCCGATCGGTGTCTTGTGTCCACATTTTGTGTCAGTTTGTCCAGTGGTTTTTGAGTTCTGTGAATCCCACAAACGAACGTGACATTTTTATTTATATAGATTGTTGGGTGTCCTGCAAACCACTGGATTGTCCAAAATGCCACCACTGGCCTCAGTCTGTGTGTTGTGCTGATGCTTTTTGGCGCTGCTGTTCCGCCGCTCTGTAGTTCACCTGCCAGCCGAGGCTGCGCTGCGTGCATCTGGAGAAGCAATAAAGAAGTGCCATTGACCAGTTAATGGGCCAAAAGCCACAAAACCTTACCTTTGTTTAGTTTTTAGAATGCTACAAACTCTGGCAAGTTTGCCAAAGGCTGCTGTGTAATTACTTCAGATTGAAGTTCATTGCAAGTGTGTCTCTACTTCTAGATCATGTTTCTCTCTCTCTCTCTCTTTTGCAATAGCAGATTCCCAGATTAGTTTAGTGTTTACACCTTATTTTATTTTTCTGGTTATTTAATATTTAATGTTTATTTTACTTAAGTGATATTTGTCTTGACTGTTCTAATGTAGCACAAATCCTATGTAAAATCATACTATGTATTTTTGACATTAATATTGAAATCTGAAATATATACAGAAAGTCTTTTACTTTTGTATTTCGCAAATGTGTCATTTTGAATAGTAAAAAACCCCAGCTTTAAAAGTGTTGGAAGCTGCTGAAAAATATTTATAAAAAGTAAAATAAGCTCCAGGTTTGGGGAAATGTACTAAATGTGTTTATTCACTTTTTTTCCCCAACTGTTGTGGGAAATTCATGTTTAAAGTTTACATACATTGAAGGCAAAAAGCCCTTTTTGCTCACGAAGCTGTGCAAATTAATGTTTTTTGGGGACTGGGATGGATAACTTGTTAAATAAAGCTAATTTCAAAACACATATTGCTGTCATGAAGTTGATGTCGAGCACACCTCCCCCCCCCCCCCCAAATAAGGGATAGTGACTTATAGTTCTGCAAAGGGCAAGGGCACCAGACTACACAACAAGGGTCAAGTCTTGGTCACATTGCCAAGGCACTGACAACAACAAGGATCCCATGAGGCTTTTGGGAAATGGCTGGATCTTGGGACTTCTGCCCTTTGTGAGAGTTGTAGTTTCCAAAGCGTGAATCAGTTGCAGCACAGCTGGGGTTTCATCTGCCAGCCTTCCCAAGGATCATGGACTCTCTGCTTGCATGTCTTGGACTTCAGTACATACTATCTCCCTCATGAACTTTCCTCAAAGACCTTTTAAAACACTGGACTTCAGGCTTCTTCATGAAAATTAATCCTCTTATTAAATATACTTGGGATGTGGGACAAAGATGGGGTTTTGTTGCTATGAAATGCTTATGATTATGGATGTATGTATCTTGCTATGAAATATTGCCTTTTCCCTTTGCCTTTTGCCCTAGAAAATGTGACCCAGGACTGTTGAAATGCTTGAGGGAGAACCACCACCTCCCTTTCTTATTTGATTATTTCACCTCTGCATGGACTATAGCAAGCTGACACTTCCTCTTGTTTGCTTTGTCTGGCAGGCAAGGAAGTTTATCTGGACACTTTGATTGAATCACAAAGGGCAGGGTTGATCCCCCCCCCCCCGAGGTCCCCTGCCCAGATCCACATTTTCACTCTCTTGGGATGTTCAGTAGGGGGGGGGGGTTGACCTAATATCCCTGGGGAGGGAGTTCCACAGTCGAGGGGCCACCACTGAGAAGGCCCTGTCTCTCGTCTCCACCAATCCCGCCTGCGAGAGAGGTGGGACCGAGCACAGGGCCTCCCCAGATGATCTGAAACTCCACCGAGTTTCATAGAGGGAGATATGTTTAGACAGATAGGCTGGGCCAGAGCCGTTTGGGGCTTTATAGATTAAAGCCAGCACTTGGAATTGTGCCCGGTAGCACACTGCCAGCCAGTGGAGCTGACACAACGGGGTGGGGTGGGGGGGGGTCGTATGCTCCCTGCATGCTGCTCCGGTGGGCAATCTGCCTGCCACACTTGGGACCATTGGGAGCTTCTGAACAATCCTCAAAGGCAGCCCAACATAGAGCGCATGTCAGTGGTCTCTTTGGGATGTAACCAGAGTGTGGACTACCGTGGCTAAGTCTGATTTCCCAAGGTACGAGCCAGCCCAGGTCGGAGTGAGCTTCTGGCCAATTGTGTAGCTTGTTGTCGACCTTTGCAACCCGAAAGACAGTTGCATCTGTCAAGTAGGAAATTTAGGTACCACCTATGTGTGGGGAGGCTAATTTAACTAATTTATGAGTCCATAAAAAATATCCAGCAAAAGCATGTGGGGAATGCGGAAAGTACTTCATCAGTGTCGCAGATGGACGGTGAAGCGACAACTCACCTGGTGGCCAGAAAATTGGAATGTTAAATAGCCTCAACTGTCTGTCTATATGTGTTGTGTGTCTATGTGTACGTTGTCATCCGCCCTGAGTCCCTTGCGGGGTGAGAAGAGAGGAATATAAACACTGTAAATCAGGGGTCCACAAACTTTTTAAACAGAGGGCCAGGTCACAGTCCCTCAAACTGTTGGAGGGCCGGATTATAATTTGGAAAAAGCATGAATGAATTCCTAGGCACACTGCACATATCTTATTTGTAGTGCAAAGAACACTTAAAAACAATACAATAATCAAAATGAATAACAATTTTAAGAAATATAATTTAACTGATTTACGAGGCCATAAAAATCTCCAGGAAGTATGCAAAGAATGAGGAAGTACTTCATCAATGTCACAAACGGACGGTGAAGCGACAGCTCCCCTGGTGGCCAGAGGTTGGAATGCTATATAGCCTCTGAGTGTCTGTCTATATACGTTGTGTGTCTATGGCATTGAATGTTTGCCATGTATTGTAATCCGCCCTGAGTCCCCTGCGGGGTGAGGAGAAGGGTGGAATATAAATACTGCAAATTAATAATAAATAAATAATAAATACACTTATTAGCATTTCAATGGGAAATATGGGTCTGCTTTTGGCTGAGGAGATAGGGTTGCTGTTGTTGTTGTTGCGTGCTTTCAAGTTGTTTCAGACTTAGGTTGACCCTGAGCGAAGGCCAGGTAAATGACCTTGGAGGGCCGTATCCGGCCCCCGGGCCTTAGTTTGAGGACCCTTGCTGCAAATAAATAAATAAATAAATAAATAAATAGATGTTGTGTGTCTATGGCATTGACTGCTTGCCATGTATACGTAAATCGTAATCCGCCCCGAGTCCCCTGCGGGGTGAGGAGAAGGGCGGGAGAGAAATGCCGTCAATAAATAAGCAGTGCGGGCGCTCCCCCGGCCCTCAGGCTCCAGGCTCAGCGGTGCACCCAGGGTCACTCCCAAGCTGTGAACCCGTGCAGTCCGTCCAGCGCAGGCGGTCACCCTCTGGCCTGGCCGGCCTTTGCGGCCACTCCGCCCTCTTCCCGCCGTCACCCTCCAAAGTCACAGGCAGGCTGCGAGTGTCTTTTTAAAATACCATTTATTACAACAGAACCTTCCACGTTAAAATCCAAGTTGTTTATGTATTGGTTTGTTTTTATTATTTTTTTTTAAAAAAACAACAACAAGAGTGTCAACACCTTGGGATTTCCTAGCACTACACTCCCAAACATCTCGGCCAAAACAGGCCAAAAGATCCTTGCCGTCACCGACTGGCTGTTGTTGTAGATTGTTTCGCAAGCTCCTAACAGAGTTTTTTTTTAAAAAAACACAATGCAGCAAGAAGAGGCGAGGCAGCATTTTTCTTTCTCCGCCTGGGCCGGCTGCCGCCTTTCCCCCCCCAGGGCTCTTTCGGCTGCAGGTGACCCCCCCCCCCATTTCCCGGCACAGAATCCGGTTCCCTATCTGCCAGGGTCTTCTTCTTCTTCCAGGGCTTGGCCTTAGCAAAGGAGGTTTCGTTGCCTTGCCGGGATATGTGCCCAGCCTGGAAGCAAACATCCTAAAGATAAGCATCGGGGTGATGAGTGCAACTAAAAAAACAAGAAAAGATGGCCACCTAGTCAACCAGAGGGATTTGGGGACAGATTCGGGCACAGCATCTGCAGCAGCTTGAAATGTTAAAGGTTTTCCCCTGACATTAAGTCCAGTCGCGTCCGACTCTGGGACTCTGGTGCTCATCTCCATTTCTTAGCTGAAGAGCCGGCGTTGTCCGTAGACACCTCCAAGGTCACGTGGCCACTGGCCTGACTGCATGGAGCGCCGTTACCTTCCCGCAGAAGCGGTACCTATTGATCTACTCGCGTTTGCATGTTTTTGAACTGCTAGGTTGGCAGAAGCTGGAGCTAATAGCAGGAGCTCACCCCATTCCCTGGATTCAAATCGCCGACCTTTCGGTCAGCCAGTTCAGCAGCTCAGTGGTTTATCCCACCGTGCCACTGGGGGCTCCATTTACCAGTGAACCCCTCTGTATTCCGGTGAAGAAACAATCAGGGCCAGCTAACACCTCCATGCAGGGAGCGGCCAGGCTGTGAAGCTGCAAGGCCATTCACTGCTAATCAAGGTAGCCAATTGCAACATTCACACCTGCCTCAAGAAGGCAAGAGATCTTTCTTTCTCCCACCCTGGACATCGTTCCACAGATATATAAACCTCACTTGTGATAATTTTATGCTTATGTTGCTTTGTTAATTTTATGTCATGCTCTTTACTCTGTTTGTTTTGGTGATGTTACTTGGAAACCGCCCTGAGTCCCCCCCCCCCTCGGGGAGACAGAGCGTTATACAAATAAAGTTTTTACCATTATTATTATTATTATTATTATTATTATTATTATTATTATTGCCTAGTTTCTGACAGAAAATGCTAAAGGATGTCACTCAAAGCTCAGTGCAAGAGCAGTAAACCTGTTCACGCAACTAAGCACTACAGCGAGAGATAAACAATCCGCCGCTCCCTGGATTCGAACCTGCGACCTTGTGGTCAACAAGTTCAGCAGCTCACGCTTTAACCCACTCCGCCATCGGGGGCTCCATGCAGTCCTGCCAATGGCCACATGTCCTTGGAGGTGTCTACGGACAACGCCGGCTCTTCGTCTTAGAAATGGAGATGAGCACCAGAGTCCCAGAGTCGGGCACGACTGGCCTTAATGTCAGCGGAAAACCTTTACCTTGACCTTGAAATGTTACGGCACGGCAAGTGGACAAACGCGAGGCACCAAATAACTTTTTTTTGCCTTTCTCAGAGAAATAATAACTTAAAAACACTGCATTTCCTCGCAGCAGACTTGTTTTTATCTCTTTCCTGTTCTTTATTTTTGCATTCCTCTTGCATTCCTGTAAACATGAAGACTGTCCTGCTAGGTAAGCGAGCCCACTGGGAAGGAAATCGCCCCGGCTGCCGTTCTGTCTGGGCAATGGGCACCAAGCCTGGCTGGCTGACCGGCTGGCTGGCTGACCGGCTGGCTGGGGCGGGGATCGGGGCCGCTCTGCGTGAGGATGGAGGATGCTCCGGCTCCGAGCTGCGTCTGTGCGGATTCGCCTCAGCCTCCCAGGGGTGTTCATGCTCATTCGTTCCCACCGAGGGTCTCCGCTGATGGTGCCGTTCTCCCTTCTCCTCTCTCTCCTCTCCTCCCTTCGAGCCGGCTGGACCAGAGGTTGGCCCTGGGTGGTGGCTGACTCTCTCCTGATAAGAGAGACTGAAGCGTGGACAGCGAATCCCTCAGACCACGGCGGAGGAGGAGGAGGAAGAGGACGATGAAGCGGTGGCCGTCGACGAAGAAGGGGACTGGGACGGGGAGGAGGCGTTCCAGAACAGCCACCTCCGCTTGGGTTGCCGTTTTTGGTGGAGGTAGTCTTCCTTCTCCCGCTCTTTCTTGGCTCGCTGGAAATGGTCCTCTTCCTTCAGGTACCAGACGGGGGGCCACCGGTGCTTCTCAAAGTAGTCTTGGTTCTCTGGAATGAGGAGGAAACAGAGGATTTAAAACCACGTTCCTACTATAAAGTGGAGTCCACAACATGCGAGCGGGGAGAAGAGCCAACCACTGACCACCTGCTGCCATGCAGCCTGAGCCCTTCTGCCACATGATGCACAAGGGAGGACCTCCTTGCGGCAACACCAGAGGCACGCCAAGTGACCAGCTTCTGGTCAAAGGACATTTAATAGAATGCCAAGTTTGCAAACTTTGTGTTTGTTTGTTTGTTTTTAAATGCAATACAAATGTTTGGTTCGCTCCTGACACGATAAATAAATAAATACAATTGAACTCCAATGCAGCCTGAGCCGTGCCACGTGTACAATTAAGAACCTTCTCACAGCGACACCAGAGGCGCTCCAAGTGGCCAGCTTCTGGTCCAAGGACGTGTAGCATAATGTCAGGGTTCTTCTGAAGCTTTTTTGTGTTTTAAATGCATTTTAACTGTACCCTCAACTTGCTTCTGATACAATAAATATGTTGCACTCCAGGACAGGAATAATCCTCTGATTTTAAACACCACACGTTGAATAGGAAAACAATCCTTTTATTGGGTTGTTGTAGGTTTTTTCAGGCTATATGGCCATGTTCTAGAGGCATTCTCTCCTGACGTTTCGCCTGCATCTATGGCAAGCATCTTCAGAGATAGTGAGGATGCTTGCCATAGATGCAGGCGAAACATCAGGAGAGAATGCCTCTAGAACATGGCCATATAGCTCGAAAAAACCTGCAACAACCCAGTGATTCCTTCGACAATACCATCCTTTTATTGAAGATAAGTAAAAGTGTCTAAGTAAAAAGCACTTAAAATGAATAGGTAAATCCAATTAGGTAAGAAGATAAGCAGGAGCAAATTAATCCAAGGTAGAGTACAGCAAAGTCCGTAAAGCAAAGTCCTCACTTCTCTAATATAATCTCCTATATGTCTTTTTTCTCTATGTTCTTCTATATGTCTTCTCTAATATAATACATTGATCCAAGGCTTGGATGAGCAATCAATAAATCCAGGAATCAAAAACCATCACACAAGAAATATCTTAACGTGAATCTTCAAAGCAGAGCTTCCATGAAACAAGGACAAGAACTTGGCGTGACTCTAAACGATGCTTCATCTGACTACGCACCCCACAGCTGAGACTTTCATCCCCTCGTTAGCGAAGTCACTAGCAGTCAAAACCTGGTTTCTCTTTAACTGGGGCTTTATTGTTGTTGTTTTCTGTCAAAGCCGAGCAGATCGGCAAAGCCACTGTTCAGCCCTCCTGTTTGGACTATTCTCTAATTGCCTATCTCTTGGCTCGTTATCTCCTTGCTCATTAATTTCTGCAGGTGCTGAGCTCACTTTCCGTTCTCTCTCGTGGGAACCCTCTGGAAACAATCCAAGCGCACTGCCATCCCGAGACCCCTCAGGGGCATTCTCCTGGGAAACCACAGGAATCTCCTGGTCATTTTCTGCCTCGATATCACTGACCAAACCATTGCCATCTTGAAACTCATCTTGAACCTCAATGACACCCTGACTCTGAAACACAATCACAGGCTGAGCTCCAACAAAATAAATAAATACTATTGAACCCTGGAATTCATTTACAATATTTCCATTGTATATTAGGTCCAGGGGGTCTGGAATATGTGATACGGGCCCTGGTAGCACAGCAGGTTCAATCACCAGCGGCAGAAAACGTTGCCAACCAGAAGGCTGGCCGTTCAAACCTGCGGGTTGGGGTGAGTTTCCACCATTAGCCCTAGTTTCTGTCTACCTAGCAGTTTGAAAAGAATAATGTGAGTAGATCGATAGGTATGCTTTGGCGGGGAGTAGAAGGCGCCCATGCAGGCATGCCGGCAATTCGATTAGGAAGGCGTCCACGGACAACAGGCTCCTCGGCATGGAAAATGCTTTATTTTAAATATTTTAAAAATGTCTAATGTCAACCTCATGTACACTAGACTAGTCCTGATTACGTATGTTTATGAAAAAGAAATGAAATACATATGTATGCGCCAATAAATCACAAACGGCAGTGTCCAACCATTCATGTATACTGACCTGCTGACATGGCTTTCATCTCACGAGGGAACTTGCGACAGATGTTGTTGTAGTTGGTGCAGATGTGATGGAGGCACCAGTCGGCAAGCTGGTAGGCACCATGGAACTGGAGGGGCCAAAAAGAGACAGGCAGAAATGAGCTATAGAATCATCATCATCATCATCTTTATGTATATTCCTTTGAGCCAGGTAATGCCCCAAGAAGAGTTTTCTAAGGCATGGGAAAGGAGGAGGGCAATGTTGTCCTTCTTATGGGTATGTTGAGAGCCAGTCTCAATGGGACCCGTATCAGAGAGGGTGCCTCGCACACCAGCTTTGCAATCCCAGCAACCATTTTTTGCTGGGCACGGCCTGGTAGGTTTTGAAAGGGAGAAATGGCAGAAGTACCCGAGCCTGTTGTTGCAGCTACACCTGAAGATGCCGGATTTTAGCCATATTATATTAGATTAATTATGTTATATTAGAAGGCAGTGGTGTTTTGAGAGTCCTTTCAGCTGTGAGAAACTGTGGGAGAGTATCTGTGTCTCTGCACCCCAGAAGGAAAGTCAGAGAGCACAGGAGATGTGCTTTCCTGGTCCTTAGTTTTTCCAATTGTGTGTGTCTTGATCCCCGTAGAGATGTTCAAAGTATTGTCGAAGGCTTTCATGGCCAGAATCCCTGGGTTGCTGTAAGTCTTTTGGGCTGCATGGTCATGCTTCTGGAACATGGCCATACAACCTGAAAGACAGCAACCCAGTGATTTCGGCCATGAAAGCCTTCAACAATATAATAATAACAATAATAACATGATTATACTATTAATATAATAATAATTAATGTAATTAATGATGATAATAATAATAATAAAACTTTATTTAAATTCTGCCCTTCTCACCCCGAAGGGATGGTTGGGCTCGAGTCCACAGGGGTGCTGTCGCTCCAACCTCTATGACGAAGAGCCATCAGGACTTCCTCATTCCAGCATTTTCTGATCTTCTTTTCTTTTTGGCAACGTAAAACACCTCCCCCGCTTTTAGCAGTAGCTAATTTCTCTAATTACAGCTAAAGCTATTTTCGAACTGCTTAGATAAACAGTGAGCAGGGTTGACAGTCAGGAGCTCATGCCGACCCGGGGCTTCGAACTTGTAACCTTAAGTTTTATCATTTTATGCCGTGCATTTGGCCCGCCCACTGTGTTTGATTTTCCATTATGTTATTTCATATTGTTTATTTTACTTGATTGGTTTGTTTATTTATTTTATTGTGATGTTATTTTGTTGTTTATATTTTATGTTGCTGTAATGTATTGCTGGGCTTGGCCTCATGTAAGCCGCTCCGAGTCCCCTTTGGGGAGATGGTGGCCGGGTATAAATAAATAAATAAATAAATAAATAATAATAACTTTTTGGTTCATAGATCGTATAGTTGCTGAAGATTTACCAGCTGTGCTAAACCTTTGACTTACAAGCCTAGGGCCAAAGCTGCCATACCTGTGCCAACTCCAGGAACACAAGGACGTCCCCATCAATGTCCACTAACATTGGCGTCACTTCCATCAGACCGCACACCGTGAACTGCTCTGTAAACAAAAGCCAGAAACCCAATTAGAGTCTAACATTCTTTTTTTCTTCCCACAATCTCAACATTTCTGGAAATGTTTACATCTCGATCCTTCTCCAAAGAGAGGAGGCCACTGAGAGCAAGGCTTCTTCTACGTTCTCTTCCTCTGCGACTGCTGCTGCGTTTCCTGAATTGTGAGCGCAGCAGTGTGCAGCGCAAGTGCAGAAAAGGCGATCTCAGAGCGCCACCTACTGTTTAACGAGTGCAGCAAACACAGGGATTTCTGGATCTCCTCCCCTCACCTTTATGTTAAAGGTAAAGGTAAAAGTTTCCCCTGACATTAAGTCCAGTCGTGTCTGACTTTGGGTGGTGGTGCTCATCTCCATTTCTAAGCAAAGAGCCGGCGTTGTCCATAGACACCTCCAAGGTCATGTGGCCAGCATGACTGCATTACCTTCCTGCAGAAGCAGGTGTATGTTTTTACACGTGTATGTTTTCAAACTGCTAGGTTGGCATAAACTGGGTCTGCCAGCAGGAGCTTACTCAGCTCCCTGGATTTGAACTGCTGACTGTTCGGTCAGCAAGTTCAGCAGCTCAGCGGTTTAACTTGCTGAGCCACCATAATTTAACTTTATATTAAACTAGCTGTTTCCTGCCACGCGTTGCTGTGGCCCAGTCTGTATATATGTTTTGTGTGTGTACATATTTGCATAAATGTGTATATATGTGGTTTTGCATATGTGCTGTTATGGGGTTTTTTTGGCTTTTGAAGTCTCTTCTGTTGTGTTTTTCAGTGTTTTTATGACTGTTGGTCACTCATTGGCCTGAGAAGTGTATTGTGTCCAAATTTGGTGTCACTTCATCTGGTGGTTTTTCATTTTTGTTAATCCCACAAATGAAGATTACATACATATACATGTATGTATGTATGTATTAGTGGTCCCCAGCCATGCATTGCTGTGTCCCAGTTTGTGTATATGTGTTGTATGTGTGTGCATATATTTCTGTATATATGTGTGTTTGCATATATATGTGTGGTTTTGCGCATGCGTGGTAATGTATTTTTTTCTTTGGCTTTTTAAGTCCCTTCTGTTGCGTTTTTCAGTGTTTTTATGAGTGATGGTCACTCGTTGGCCTGAGAGGTCTATTGTGTCCAAATTTGGTGTCAATTCGTCCGGTGGTTTTTGAGTTATTCTAATCCCACAAACAAACATTACGTTTTTATATATATCGAGTCCTGCAAAAGTCCCTCGTTTCAATGGGGTTCGCTCTTATCCACTGTTTCCACAGGAAGGCCAAGACTATATCCCACGAGGATTCGGGTTTAGTGCCGTGAATGAGCTCCAAGTCTTGAACATCCCGTGGTCCATTCTGGAGCCATCCAGAAGCGGCTGAGCGTCCCTCCTTGCCCTCGCCTCCCCCCAAGAAACAGTGTCTTCGGCTCCCTGGAAATTACCTGTGAGCGCAACCAGGTGTGGCAGACAGAGGCGATTGGCCAGAATGATGAGTTTCATGTAGTCCAGGTCCATCGTGGAACAAAACTGGCCAGTGTACAGGTACTCGAGCACCGCCCGCATGCAGCTCTTGCTGGTGTAAGGTAGCACCACCTGCAAGACACAGAAGCAAAGGAGGGTTCAAGTCCCGGCACGCTCCCCGGCAAAGCCCTTCCAGCGGCAAAGCCCTTCCCCATAAGGCGAAGGCCATGTTGCAGAAGTTGGCCTCCTCCTCACCTCTTGAGTTGAGCTCTCTACAAAGGGACCCCCAAACATGGCGGCCATCCAATCACAACTGGAGATGAGCAACGGCTTGTGGGCACTGATAGCACCATCATCCAGGATAAAGGTGACATCTGGAAGGAAACAAAGGGAGAAGAATCTCTTTAAAGCAAGGCTTCGCTACCACGTGAAAAACAACTTTATGTGAATCCACACAATTGGTCCATCTCGACCAGCACTTTCGACTCTCCCGCCATGGCGTCCTATACATGTTTGGGGATCAAGTCTCACCCCCACCAACCAATATGGCTAATAAGGACTGTTTATACTCGAGTAGAAGCCTAGTTTTTTAGCCCCCTTTTGAGGCTGAAAAGCTCTCCTCAGCTTATACTCGAGTCAAGGTTGTTTATTATTTTACTCTATTATTATTTTATTACACTTATTCTTTTACTCTATTTATTATTATTATTATTACATTTATTATTTTCCTCCATTCATTACTGTTATTATTACATTTGTATTTCTTATACTTCTACAAGCCTCCTATCCCAGAAAATAAATGCGCCTGTGGAGAGACGTACCAGAAAAGGTTCCCTTGGCCAGGCACTCCTTAACCCGGTTGGTTCTCCTGACGTGGAAGGCTTTGGTGATCTCCTGGTTCATGAACGCCTCGTTGTTCAGGATGTTGGCCACCATCATCCGGAGGTCAAAGACTTCCAGCAGCTCGGCAATGTGGGCGATGTGCATGAGGTCCCGCTCGTTCTCGTCCAGCTCCCCGGTGTAGAGGTACTTCAGCACGGCCCGGAAGGGCCCCAGCTGGACGGAGGGGTCCATCTTGACCACCACCATCGGGCGGGGCTTGTACGTCACGGGGTCGTCGGCCATCTCCTCCTGGATGCTGACAAAGGCGCGGCTCCAGGAGGAAAGGACCCTCCCCCGCCGGAGCCCCCGCTCCCCGTAGTTCTTGCCCCGCAGGATCCCGTCGCTGGTGGAGGCTCTAAGGCACGGTTGGTGCTGGCCGGAGCCGGCGTCGTCCACGCTCTCGCAGATGTCGAAGCTGGCCGCTCTCAGGAGGAACTCCCGGCCGTGATGGTGCCGTTGCTCCTGGTGGAGAGTCCGCTCGGCAACACCCGCCCCCCCGGCGCCGCGCCCCGGCGCCTCCTGCCGGTCCTCCTCGCTCAGGTCCATCAGGAACAGGTCGTAGAACTTGGAGGAGGAGGTGGAGAGGTAGATCTTGTGCGCGTAGATCTTGACTCTCTCTTGCAGCACCAGAATGACGTCCGCACACAAGGGGTCTTCCAGCAGGTGAGCCGGGCGCTCCTCGTTGTTGGAAGGCGGGTCGGGGACCGTGATGATGGGCGGGGGGGGCTTGGGGGGCAGGAAGGGGGCCTGGAGCAGCGGCCGCTGCACGTTGCGCAGGTGGGACTTCCAGAACTGGAGGTGCCGGCGGGAGATGAGGGCCGCTCGGATCGCGTTGTCAAAGACGTCCTTGATCCCGAACTGGGCGACGACACTGGTTTCGTAATAGGGGATCCCCAGTTCCTTGGCCACCTCCCGGCCCTTCTCGGGGGGCAAAATCTCATTGGGCTTGATTGGCCTGGAAGGGAAGAAAGGAGAAGAGAAAAACGGGTTGGGCACTGGCTTCCAATGCAAAGGCTTTAAAGACGGAGGTCAGCAGGCTTAATGTATTCTCAAAGGCTTTCGTGGCTGCAATCACTGGTTGTGGAAGGTTTTTCGGGCTGTATGGCCATGTTCTAGAAGCATTCTCTCCTGATGTTTCGCCTGCATCTATGGCAGGCATCCTCAGAGGTTGTGAGGCCTTCCTTCCCTTCCTCTTTCTCTTTCCTTTCCACCTCATCTATCTTCCTTCCTTTCCACCCTTTTGTCTTTCCTTACTTCCCTTTCCCCCCTCCTTCCCTCTCTCTTTCCTTCCTTCCTTTCCTTCCTTTCGTTCTTCCTTCCTTCTCTCTTCCCTTCCTCCTTCCCTTTCTTCCTTCCTTCCCTTTCATCTCTCCTTCCATCCCTCTTTCCCCACTCCTTCCCTCTTTCTCCTTTCATTCTTCCCTTCTTTCCTTCTGTCCTTCCTTCTCTCTTCCATCCTTCCCTTTTGTCTTTCCTTCCTTCCCTCTTTCCTCTGTCCTTCCCTCTCTCTCTCTCTTTCTCCTTCCATCCTTCCTTTCCTCTCTTCCTTCCTTTCTTCCTCCGTCCCTCCTTCCCTCCCTCCCTTCCCTTTTGTCTCTCCTTCATTCCCTTTTTCTCCTTCCATCCTTTCCTTCCATCCTTTCCTTCCTTCCCTTCCTTCCTTCCTTCCTTCCTTCCTTCTCTCTTCCTCCTTCCCTTCCTTCCATCCTTCCCTTTTGTCTTTCCTTCCTTCTCCCTCCCTCCCTTCTTTCCATCATCAGGCAGCCAGCCCTCTTAGCAGGGAGTGCTAACATGCGCCCCCCAAGTTTGCCCAGGCCTGCTGCAGATACAAGGAGGGAGGAAGTTAGACCAGAGACTGTATCACAGCCAGCCGGCCATCCACCTCCTTGCGCCCTCCTTCCACCCTGGCACCCTCCGCCACAACCACGTCCCGAATGCCGCTCCTTGCTTGCGGGAGTCCTCTTGGCATCTCTTCCTACCTGGCTAAGGGTCTCCGAGCTCGATTTACTGCTTCCAGGTCAGCGTAGCGAAGGTCGAGCTGGCAGCCGACGAGGATGACAGGAGCTCGGGGGCAGAAGTGCTTGATTTCCGGGTACCACATCGTCTTCACGTGGTGAAGGGAATTGGGGTTTGCAATGGAGAAGCATAATACTACCACGTCCGACCTGTGGGCAGAGGAAAGGCAAGAATCAGCGACCGCTCGGCCAATCCCGCTTGGCAAGGCCAGCGCGTGCTTTGTATGAGAGGCACACAAGGTCTTTTCACACGACGCAATAATAGTGTTACGGCTCCAGTTTCTGATCCAGGGCGGCATCCAGGGAATCCTAAAGTTTGGAGCCTGGTGAGGCACTAGAGCTCTCCGGAGAGGAATTCCCCATGCCTGTCCCCAAGACGCCACTGAGGCCTTCTCACACTGAGAGCTACCTCAGACTGAGGGATCCCTCCCACTGAGGCCTACTAACACACTGAGGCCCTTCTCCCACAGAGACCTCTCACAGACCGAGGTCTACTAAGCTACAGGCACACCTGCTTACATAGAACTGCAGCTTTTGCGGAGTCACTGCATCCATTTAACCCTTTCCGTGCTTAAATCACATTTTTGTAATTAAAAATAACTAGTTAATATTTAATATTTCTGACATAAAAGGCATTGAATGTGTGCCTTATATGTGTACTGTAATCTGCTCTGTGTTCCTCTGGGGACATAAAGCAGAATATAAATAAAGTGTATTATTATTATTATTATTATTATTATTATCTCATTTGATATTAATAAATTCTGCCGGGTGTCTCGTATGGAGTTACAGGCTTTCAGCTCTAAGATACCGAGATGACACGCATGACATTTGGCAGCATTCATGAACACCTGGCGAGACCTCATGATCGTACTCACCGTCCATAAGCAAAGCGCCGGTCCTTGTGATGGTCCCCAAATGTATCCCAAAGGCGCAAGGAAACACTGACGTCATCCACAACATCTCGGGAGCGCTCCAAGACCTAAAGGAAAGCCAAGAGTGAGCATCCAAATGCTGCAAACCACGTGAAAACACAAGGGTTGGATCTTTAGTTGCTCTTTTGCATCTGATCATTGGGGATATTAAGTTTCCCCGTGAAATATCCAATATTGTGTTGTCGAAGGCTTTCATGGCCAGAATCACTGGGTTGCTGTGAGTTTTCCGGGCTGTCTGGCCATGTTCCAGAAGCATTATCTCCTGACGTTTCGCCCACATCTACGGCAGGCATCCTCGGTTGTGAGGAAAGTGCTGGAAACTATGCAAGTGGGGTTTATATATCTGTGGAATAATGTCCAGGGTGGGAGAAAGAACTCTTGTCCGTTTGAGGCAAGGGTGAATGTTGCCATTGGCCACCTTGATTTAGCACTGAAGGGCCTTCCAGCTTCAAAGCCTGGCTGCTTCCTGCCTGGGGGAATCCTTTGTTGAGAGGTGTTATCTGGCCCTGATTGATGTTGGTGAAATGTCAGGAGAGAATGCTTCAGGAACATGGCCTTGCAGCCTGGAAAACTCACAGCAATCCATGTCCAATATATTTTTACTGGATTTTTTCTTCTCACAACATAAACTGACCAGGTTTGAAATCTCAACAGCAGAATTAACGCACTTTGATCACTTTAACTGCCATGGTTGTACACGATGGAATCCTGGGATTTGCAGTTAACATGCCATTAAGCTGCACTGATTCTAGAATGCAAATGCACACCAAGAGGCAGAAGTCCCTGAGATGCATCACGAGGGAGACATGAGCGCAGCAAAGCACACTCAGGTGGCCGTCTTCCACTCGCTTCCCTGAGAGTAAGCCCACGGAATCGAGTGGGGATCACTTCAGAGAGGACCGGGAGGACAGCCTGCTTTCAGTGCATTCAAAGCTTTACTCACAAATTACTTGGGCTGAAATGCTTATTAATATTTCAAGACCTGACAAGTCAATCGCTTGCACTTCTCATTAAGTGGGGAAACAAATGCGATGAAAATTTAACTTACTAAATTTTACACGCCACAAAAGAGCCGCCACGCATTTCTAGCTAGGATATAGATCAACCAGGCTTCCCAACAGTAGGTGCGTTACTAAAAAATGGACAGCGTTGAAACAACCCATTGTTTCTACCGAATACGCTGCTAATCCATTTTTTAAAATAACACGAAGCCTTGCGTGTTATTTTTTTCTCTCTCTACCTATCTACCTAACTCTATCTAGTCTATCTGGAGGATTGATGAGAGTTGCAGTCCAGGAATAGGAAACTGGGAATATGCCGGGATTGGGATAGTCTCAAAGAAATCCAAGGAGAAGCAAGCTTGCGTCTTGGAAGCAGGGCATTTGGATCCCCCTCCTCTCCTAAAGGGCCTGGCCTAGGGGGTGATGGGAGCTGTAGTCCTGAAGAGAGTGAGGATATGCTATTGTGTGTTTGGTTTGCTAGAGGAAGTTGTTTTTGCACATGGGTTGTAGCGTCTTTTTGCTTTTTTGGTTTTTTAAGCCCCTTCCGTTGTGTTTTTCAATGTTTTTATGAGTGATGGTCACTCCCTGGCCTGAGAGGTGTCTTGTGTCCAAATTTGGTGTCAGTTTCTCCAGTGGTTTTTGAGTTATGTTCAATCCACAAACAAACATTAGTTTTATTTATATAGACTAGCCCTCCCCTGCCACGCATTGCTGCGGCCCAGTCTGTGTATATGTGTTTTGTGTGTGTATATATATTTGTATATATGTGGTTTTGTGCATGCGTTGTAATGTATTTTTAAAGTCTTGGCCTTTTAAGCCCCTTCTGTTTTGTTTTCCAGTGTTTTTAGGAGTGACGGTCACTCCCTGGCCTGAGTGGTGTCTTGTGTCCAAATTTGGTGTCAATTCGTCCAGTGGTTTTTGAGTTATGTTCATCCCACAAACGAACATTACAATTTTATTGATATAGACTAGCTGTGCCCTGCCACGTGTTGCTGTGGCCTCTAGTAATAATTTTTGAAGTAGTGATAGCAATCTGGACTATTATGAAGGAGAGGTACCTACCTATTGGATGTTGGATCTATCTATCTATCTATCTATCTATCTATCTATCTATCTATCTATGGACTGTCCAGGGTTGCCACAGATGCAGGCAAAATATCAGGAAAAATGCTACTGGAACATGGCCATGCAGCTCAAAAAACTCCCAGCGACCCAGTGATTCCAGCCATGAAAGCTTTTGACAACACCGAAAACGTTTTTCTCATTTTGCTGCTGAGCATGAGAAGCGAGTCCCATTCTTCTCCGGCCCAGGCGTGGATCTGGGACGATCTCCAGCCAAGAAGGCGCGCTCCCCGAGCATGAGTCTCCCCGAGTCTCCCCGAGTCTCCCCAAGGGCCAAAGGCGCCACTCACTCACTCACTCACCTCCTGGCAAACGCGATACTGATCGATGGCCCAAACGGTGGGCACATGCGTGGCAAGAAGCTGGTACTGTGTCAGCGTGGCATTACATGCACGGGCACAAATGAGCCTGGTCTTGCCCACGGCGTTGTCCCCAACCACAACACACTTGATAGTTTCTACGTTTGGCCTTTCATAATCCATGTCAGAATCCATTAATTGGGACCTAGAGCAAGAAGAAGAAGAAGAAAAAGAGAGAAACATTAGAAAGGCGCCTCAAACGTAAACGCTCCGTGATTTGCCCGGCAGGTCACTTGCCTGCTTCGTAGGGAGTCCTTCTGACGGAAGGAAGGGAGGGAGGACCGGCTCCAGAAAGGCCAAACGCGTGGGCATCTCTCGGCGCCAAGAGAGAGGCGCCCCACCTCACCCCTCTTTCGTACCGGGAGATATTGCAAGGGATGTGGCTCTGCATTTCCTTGCTGCAGACCAATTCAAAAACCAAACACATCCACAGTCCTTCTCAGAAATCAAGGATTTTGGACCTTCGACACCACCAGAGCCATCGTAGATGTCGTGGGTGAGAGAATTGGCCGTCTGCAAGGACATAGCCCAGGGGATGCCTGGATGTTTTGATGTTCTTACCATCCTTGTGGGAGGCTTCTCCCATGTCCCCACATAGGGAGCTGGAGCTGACAGAAGGAGCTCATCTACGCTCTCTCCAGATTCAAACCTACGACCTGTCGGTCTTCAGTCCTTCCGGCACAAGGGTTTAACCCTCTGCGCCACTGGGGCCTACTGGGGTTACTGGTGTCAAAAAACTCTAAAATCAGGACAGTAAATAAAGAGCTACACTCAAAAACAGGGGAATTCCAGACAAGAAACAACCAGGGCCAGCTAATCATCTCCCAACAAAGGATTCCCCCAGGCAGGAAGTAGCCAGACTTTGAAAACTGCTAGGCCATTAAATACTAATCAAGTTGGCCAATTGCTACATTCATACCTACCTCAAACAAGCAAGAGTTGTTTCTCCCACCCTGGACATCATTCCACAGATACATAAACTCCACTTTCCTAGTTTCCAACAGACCTCACAACCTCTGAGGATGCCTGCCATAGATACAGGCTAAATATCAGGAGAGAATGCTTCTGGAACATGGCCATACAGCCCAGAAAACTCACAACAACCCAGTGATTGTGGCCATGAAAGCCTTCAACAATACACAGAACATGTCTAAGGGGAAAAACTGTTCCAAGGCACATGCAAATGGGAAAAGGACGCCTGCCATAGATGCGGGCGGAACATCAGGAGAGAATGCTTCTGGAACATGGCCATACAGCCCAGAAAACTCACAACAACCCAGTGATTCTGGCCACGAAAGCCTTCAACAACATAATATTGGATATTTCATGGGAAAACTTAGTATCACCACTTATCAGAACCCAGTAATGCCGGCCATGAAAGCCTTCGACAACACATTGGACACAAGTCTGTTCCTGGAAATTCTTTCTAGTTCTGCCCGAGGATCTGCAATCCTACCTGCAGCTGTGTATCCTTTTGCGTCCTTGGGCCAGGAAGGAGAGGCCACACACTGCAGTTTAAGCCCGAGGGATCGTGCCCCGAGGGGTTCCCTGGACACCAAACGGGCAGGCGGTGTCTTCTCGCCCCTTGCAACTAACCTGTCCAGCGTCCACATCCAAGGAACTCCTGCATGGACGGGGTTCACTCCGTACCCGCAAGCGGAGAGACTTGTCTGCCTGAGAAAGTTGCCCGGAATTAATCCCCTCCTCTAGCAGGGCACTCCTTGGGGCGAGATTCCTGGGTTTGGTCCTTGGCAAACATAAGAGGGAGCCGCACTGACCGCTTGCCCGGCCGCCTTCTCCCACGCTGGAGAAGAAGCTTGAACTGCTGCCCTTCTTGGGTCCGAGGCACAGACCGCGCGGAACCCGGGAAGAGCGAAAACAAGAGCCCTGGCCAGGGGGGGCATGGAGGCCGGCCAGCTCCCCCCCCCCCCCCCCGCACGCATTCCAGGCAGCATCCCTTTAAAAATTAATAAGGTTTCCAGAGCATGCCTCAGCCAGGCTTCTGGCACGGCACATGCCTCGCCGGTTCCATCCCGGCCTCCTCCCTCCCTCCCTTTGCGCTCTCATGCTTGTTCATGTGAGGATGGTGCCCCCCCCCCAACCTCCTCGTTGCTCCCCTTCCAGTCCTGGCTCAAGGAAGCTTCCAGATCCACCTGACTGATCACCGTCGCCTCCTCCGCCGTGGACTTGATCCTTCCTTCCCTCCTTGCCTCCCACCCTCCACCCCACGGCTCCCACTCCACAGCCCAGGCTTGCCAGGGCCTCATATTTTTGTTTTCTCACATCCTCCTTCTCACTCACTCACTCACTCACTCATGCGGCACGCACAGCCGTGAATGCACACATACATACACACATGCAGTTCGGGACGTAAACAGGGGGGTGAGCTGGAGAGCGTCCACTCCCGTCCGCCTGCTCGCTGAGAACAAACCCAAGCATAAGGCACAGCCGTTCTGTTGGCCATTGCCTTTAACAACTTGTTTTCTTTGGCGGGGAGGCGCCCAACAATCATGTTTCCCTTGGATCTTAAAATGGAAGGAACTGTACCACCGCATCATTGGAAGCAATCGCACAATATGGACATTTAGCCGTTCCAATTGTGGTGGACATCCTCACAGCGGGCCCTGTTCGCGCTGCATGCTTTTTTTCCATGTCAGGAGCAACTTGAGAGACTGCTCTTTGATTGTAGGTGAGCTATACATCCCAGCAACTACAACTCCCAAATGACAAAGTCAATCCCCCTCAAACCCACCAGTATTCAAATTTGGACGCATCGGGTATTTGTGCCAAATGTGGTCCAGTGAATGAAAATACATCCTGCATCTCAGATATTTACATTACGATTCATAAGCAAAATTACAATGATGAAGTAGCAATGAAAGTAATGTTATGTTTGGGGGTCACCAAAGTATGAGGAACTGTATTAAGGGGTTGCGGCATTAGGAAGGTTGAGAAACACTGTTCGAGACCTATAAGCGGCTTTCGATACTATTGACCATGGTATGCTTCTGTTGACCATTTCCGCTCCCTTGGCAGCCACCTCTCCACCAAAGTCAACATCGACACTGAAATACAACACCGCCTGAGCTCTGCGAGTGCAGCATTCTTCCGAGAGTGCTTGAGGACCGGGACATCTGCAGGGGGGCCAAGGGGCTTGTTTATAAAGCCATTCCCCTCCCAACCCTGTTCTATGCCTGCGAAACGTGGACTATCTGCAGACGTCACATGCAACTCCTGGAACTATTTCATCAGCACTGCCTCCAGAAAATCCTGCAAATCTCTTGGGAAGACAAGCGAGGAAATGTCAGCGTCCTGGAAGAAGCAAGGACCACCAGCATGGAAGTGATGCTCCTCCACCAACAATTCCACTGGACTGCCCACGTTGTCTAGATGCCCGACCACCGTCTCCCAAAGCAGTTGCTCTACTCCGAACTCAAGAACGGAAAACGGAATGTGAGAGGGCAGGAAAAGAGATTGAAAGATGGGCTCAAACTCTGGCATAGACACTGAGAACTGGGAAGCCCTGGCCCTTGAGCGCTCCAGCAGGAGGTCAGCTGTGGCCAGCAGTGCTGCAGAATTTGAAGAGGCACAAATGGAGGGCGAAAGGGAGAAGCGTGCCAAGAGGAAGGCGCGTCAAGCCAACCCCGACCGGGACCGCCTTAACCTGGAAACCGATGACCTCACTGCGGGAGAACATGCGGCTCCACAGCCACCTACGAACCCACCGCCAGAACACTGATCTTGGAAGACAGTCCTACTCACAGAACAAAGGATCGCCTAAGTAAGTAGGTAAGTACACTCCACCTGAAAGAATGTCTCCACAGCTTGGGGTCCTCCTGGATCCATCTCTCTACATCTCAGCCCAGGGAGGGTCAGGAGTGCTTACTATCAGCTTCGGCTGATCTGCCAGCTGCACCCCTTTCTAGATTCGGAGGGCCTGAAGATGGTGGTGCACGCACTGGTAGCCTCAAGGTTGGACTTCTGCAATGCGCTTTACATTGGGCTAGAACTACCTACTATAGAGGATGCCTGCCATAGATGTGGGCGAAACGTCAGGAGAGAATGCTTCTGGAACATGACCAGGCAGCCTGGAAAACTCACAACAACCCAGTGATTCTGGCCATGAAAGCCTTTCGACAATGCATCCTGCATATCCATTTATTTTTTGCAGCCAATGGGTTTTAAAAAAACATCTAAAGCTGTTTGCGTGCCCAAAAATAGGTTCAAAGCATCTTGTGCACCATGTTCTCAGCTGATGCCACCAAAAATAACACCGTACTTGTGATGAAAATGTGACCCACAAGGCACACTTGGCCAGAAAAACGGAGACATAGGTAAGTTGTCCACAAAGGACACGGCTGAGAAGGAGAAGGATCCGAGAAGCAAGGGCGGAGGAACAAGTGCAGGCCGCGCAAGGCTACAATCCTATCTAATTTGCAAGAACACTGAGCACAACAGGGCTTCCCTCCGAGTAAACACACAAAGGAATGTTGCAGCTTAAAAGGTACTGAGAATCCACAGGGTTTCCCAGTGTCTTTTAAATTCTGCCCTTTGGAGGATTGCAGGAAAGGAAAGGACGGGAGATCGCTTGGTGCCACTCATGGCATCTACTCCTATGTTGCAGAAGTTATACAGAGCAACCTAGAACTGGAGAGAGCTGCCTTGCAACCGAGAAACATTGGACTTACTGTATTGTGGAAGGCTTTCGTGGCTGGAATCACTGAGTTGTTGTAGGTTTTTCAGGCTATATGGCCATGTTCTAGAGGCATTCTCTCCTGACCTTTCGCCTGCATCTATGGCAAGCATCCACAGAGGTTGTGAGGATGCTCTGAGGATGCTTGCCATAGATGCAGGCAAAAGGTCAGGAGAGAATGCCTCTAGAACAGTGGTTCTCAACCTGGGGTCCCCAGATGTTTTTGGCCTTCAACTCCCAGAAATCCTAACGGCTGGTAAACCGGCTGGAATTTCTGGGAGTTGTAGGCCAAAAACATCTGGGGACCCCAGGCTGAGAAGCACTGCTCTAGAACATGGCTACATAGCTCAAAAAACCTACAACAACCCACTGGTCTCACGATTATTACTAACTCTGCCCTAGCTTGAGGGTCTCTGGTGAAGTGCTGTGGGAGAACCCGACAGAGGACTTTGAGGTGGACGGGGCGCATCAATACCAATGGTTCTCCGCCTTCTAATGCCACGACCCCTTCACACAGTTCCTCATGTTGTGCTGACCCCCAACCAGAACATTATTTTTGTTGATACTTCACAACTGTCATAGTGCTCCTGTTATGAATCGTCATGTAAATATCTGATATGCAGAATGCATTTTCATTCACTGGACCAAATTTGGCACAAATGGAGAGGTGGGGGGGGGGGATATATAGATTTTGTCACTTAGGAGTTATAGTTGCTGGGATGTATAGTTAATCTACAATCAAAGAGCATTCTGAACTCCACCAACGATGGAATGGAACCGAACTTGGCACACAGAACTCCCAAGACCAGCAGAAAATACTGGAAGGGTTTGGTGGGCATTGACCTTGAGCTTTGGAGTTGTAGTTCACCTACATCCAGAGAGCACTGGACTCAGACAATGATGGATCTGGATCAAACTTGGCTCGAAGGCTCAATGTGCCCAAATGTAAACACTGGTGGAGTTTGGGAGAAATAGACGCTGATATTTATAGATTACCTATAACCAAAGAGCATTCCAGACTCCGCCAGCGATACAATTGTGCCAAACTTCCCCCCTGGAACCCCGCTGCCTTGAAGGGACTCATTAGCATGAGCCTCCCTCCAGCCTCGCCCGCTCTCCCTGTGCACCACGCTGCCATGCGCCGAGCACGCCTGCTCTCCCCCCCCCCCCCCCCCCGCTTGGACTCAGTCTCAGAAACAGCCCTCCCCTTGGCTGAGAGGCCTGCCAATCACAGCGGAGGAGGGGGGCTTTTGGTGGGAGGATTTACAGTCTGTTTCTAAAAAGGAAGATCCTCAGCCTTCTCTGCCCAAGGGGTTCCTAAGACCATCCAAAGCCTATGTTCTCTGGTGGTCTTTGGCAACCCCGCTGCAACCCCCTGGTGACCCCTTCATGGGCCCCAACCCCCAGGTTGAGAAGCCCTGATCTACACTGTAGAATTAATGCAGTTTGACACCACTTTAACTGTATCGAATCATGGCAGCTGTCATTTTGCTAGGCCTTTCGCCTTCTCTGCCAAAGAGGGCTGGTGTCTCACCAGACTACAAATCCCAGGATTTCAATAGTATTGAACCGTGGCATGAATGCGATCGCAGAGCCTGGCATTGAACCCACCAGACTTGCAAATCCTAGGCAGGCAGAGGATGCATTGATGCCACAGAATGAACACACTTTGGCCCCGTGTGAACTTTTATGGCTCAATGCCAAGACATTGCAGTTTGGTGAGGCACTCGCATTCTTTGGCAGAGAAAGACCTTGCAAAACTACACCTCCCAGGATTCCATGACACTGAGGAATGGTGGTTAAAGTGGTATCAAACTGGTATCATTCTACAGTGTAGATGCGCTCTGGGAAGAAAGAAAAAGCAAACAATAAATGCAAAAAATGCTATTACTGAAAACCCTTCGAGAACATATTCTGCCAAAATGTTTGGGGACAATAGCTGGGTGTGTTATAGACCTCACAACCTTTGAGGACGCTTGCTATAGATGCAGGCGAAAGGTCAGGAGAGAATGCTTCTAGAGCATGGCCATACAGCCCGAAAAACCTCTAACAACCCAGTGAATCCAGCCATGAAAAGCCATGAAAGCCTTCGACAATAGCTGGGGAGTTTGTGTTTCTCCAGTGAGGAGCGTAACACCGGGGACTCTGTTATCATAACTGGGAGACGTCTCTTTATGGGTTTTGCCATGTGCCCAAATCTCCCCGAGGAGGGCATTGGCTTTTCAGCAGAGACGCGGTGGTAACCCCCAAGCCACCTTGCTCAAGCAAGAGTCCGTAGTAGTAGTAAGGGAACGCTGTTCTCCCTCCACCGATGCAATCCCACCGCCAAAGAGTTAACAGAGCTCTGCCTCCATCGGAGCAACATTTCCACAGCACAGGAAACGAGTGCGCAAGCCATGTGGGGAGGTGGAATTCAGTCAAAAGCAAGCCATGTGCCATGTGAAGCGCCAAGCGGGAGCAACAACTGTGGAGGCGGTCAGCCAACTACTGCCCACGTGACACCGAACAAGGGGAGAACCCAGCCGTTGCCCAAACCAGTGCCACCACCTTGGCTTTGCTTCAGCATGGGCGCATCGTCCCCACTGCAGAATTAATGCAGTTTGACCTCACTTGAACTGTCATGGCTCCATGCTGTGGAATCATAGCATTTGCAGTTTGACAGCATCTTTATACTTGGGTTGCTGCGTGTTTTCCGGGCTGTCTGGCCATGTTCCAGAAGCACTCTCTCCTGACTTTTTACCCACATCTATGGCAGGAGGCATTCCCAGAGGTTGAGGGGTCTGTTGGAAACGAGGCAAGTGGGATTTATATCCCTGTGGAATGATGTCCAGGGTGGGAGAAAGGACTCTGTCTGTTCGAGGCAAGTACGAATGTTGCAATTGGCCAGCTTGATTCGCATTAAATGGCCTTGCAGCTTCAAAGCCCAGTATCCACAATTTACTTGTAGGCGCATAAAAATACCACCATTGGTTCAATCCATCACCTGCTTTGTTTTCCAGCGTAGAGCCCATCTACCGCGTTCCCTCACGACTTTGCAGGTTGCTTTTCACAGACTCACTGCTTCGCGGTTTTTCAATACATATTAATATAAAATATTTATCACGGTATTTTCACTGTTTCGCGGGTTTTTGCCGTACTTGTTCTGCACATGTGTCGTACGTGTTGTACAGTAACGTATATATTAACGATTTATAGTAAATAGCGTATTTACTCAGCAGATGAATACACACCAAAAACTAAAGTAGGACTTGCGCTGCGGCTGCTTTGAGACACTACTGCCAATGTGAAATTGATGAGTGATGGTCACTCGTTGGCCTGAGAGGTATATTGTTTCCAAATTTGGTGTCATTTCGTCCAGTGGTTTTTGAGTTATGTTAATCCCACAAACAAATATTACATTTTTATTTATATAGATGATTATTAGTATTATATTGAATTACATTATAATATAATAAATGCTATTGAAAGCTTTCAACAACAGACAAGAGTTTTTTCTCTCACCCTGGACCTACCACAGCCAGTCTTTGAAGCTGCAAGGCCATTTAATGCGAATCAAGGCTTGAGGCTGTTAGGAATTGTGGGAGTTGAAGTCCAAAACACCTGGAGGACATTTTCATTTATATAATATTGTATTATTATTAGTAGTATTATATTATAATACATATACAATTGTCGTCTCTACTTGCTAACTTGAGAGTGCAAACATTATTCATTCATTTATTTATTTATTTAGAGAGAGAGAGAGAGTCCCTACTTTGCGGATTTTCACTTTTCGCGGGTGGTCCTGGAACGCATCACCCGCGATAAGTGAGGGAACCCTGCACTCTGTGGAATTAATGCAGCGCAAGACTTTAACTGCCATGGCTTTATATTATGACATCATGGGATTTTTAGTACCAGCATTCTTTGGCACAATAGTCTACAGGCCTTGTGAACGACAATTCCCACAATCCCATTGTAGTTAAAGTAGGGTTAGGTAAAGGTAAAGGTTGTCCCCTGACATTAAGTCCAGTCGTGTCTGAATCTGGGACTCTGGTGCTCATCTCCATTTCTAAGCCGAAGAGCCAGCATTGTCCATAGACACCTCCATGATCATGTGGCCGGCATGACTGCATGGAGCGCCGTTACCTTCCCGCCGGAGTGGTACCTATTGATCTACTCATATTTGCATGTTTTCAAACTGCTAGGTTGGCAGAAGCTGGGGCTGACCGCGGAAGCTCACACCGCTCCCCAGATTCGAACCTGCGACCTTTCAGTCAACAAGCTCAGCAGCTCAGCGCTTTAACCCGCTGTGCCACTGGGGGCTCCTAAAGTAGGGTTAAACTGCATCAGTCCCATAATGTGGATGCACCCTCCCTCCGTCTGCAAAAACGCCTGCCTCTCTGGCCTCCTTATCTTCCCTGCCAGCCTGCTCTTATTTTCTGCAAGTCTTTTGTCTGCTCCCATGTATTCTTCCTCTCACAATGCTGGCACACAACAGTCGGCTTGTTTGCTTTGCATCCTCCCAGCCATCCCATCTACGCTGCTGTCTCGCAAAAAGGGTGGAAATGCGTCCCTTCCTCGCAAACCCCTGGACCCAGTCTGCGTTGCCAAGGAAACTAGAAAATCTCCAGGGGAGCCTAACTGGTTTCCTAGCAACCAACAGGCTACGTCTAAACCCCCCTTCCTCTCATGTTTACATTTTTTAAAAAGAAAAATCAAGAGATTCCCAAATTTTGGGAAAAATACAACACAAATAATTAAAAAATCACTACAATTTATTCTAAGAGAGGTGGGAGAAGAGCCCGAGCAGAATCCCACCTACCGCTTGCTTGGAAAACTATGCAAATAAACCAGGAAAACTGCAAAATGCAGAAGATGGGAACAATGCACTTTTGTAGCAAATACAAACAAGCATGCCTGCAATGGCTCTCTTGAGTGCAAGGCTTCTATATTTCCCGCGTCGTAAGAATATCACACCAGGTCGGTGTCCGAATACAGAGGACCACAAAAGGAGGAGACTTGGGTGCATCTGCACTGTGGAATTAACACAGTTTGACCCTCCTTGGACTGCCATGGCTCCGTATTCTGGGACCCAAGGAGTTGTCGTTTGACAAGGTCTTCCACTTTCTCTGCCAAAGAGGGTCAGGGCCTCCAAACACTGCAACTCCTGAGCATTGGAGCATGAATGTCTTCATACCCAGGGTGTTTAATTCTGTTTTAAGGTGTACATATTGGTAGATTTTAAATGGCAAAGAAACGCTTTTTAATGTATATACATATAATATTGATATTAATATTGGAATGTAAAAATACAATATAATACTAACATTAACACAATATAATGATTACATGTAATATTAATAATAATATTACAGCATAGTGTCATAGTACAATATAATAATACAGGTAAGTAAAGGTATTCTCCTGACATTAAGTCCAGTCATGTCTGACTTTGGGACTCTGGTGCTCATCTCCAATTCTAAGCTGAAGAGCCGGCGTTGTCCATAGACACCTCCAAGGTCATGTGGCCAGCACGACTGCATGGAGCGCCATTATAATATAAACAATATAATACTACTACTAATAATACAATATAATGTGTATATTATATAGTACATTATATATACACACACACACATATATATAAAATATTGCATTATAGTGGTATAGTACAATATAGCAATATACAGGGTTAGTCAAAATGCATAGGCCAAACATACATACAATTGTATGTATCTTTGGCCTATGCATTTTGACTAACCCTGTATAATACTAATATTGTGCTAGGCTAGTCATATAATATATTGTATATACATATAAATGTTAATAATAATATTGTAATGTAGTACAATAATATATAATAATAATAATAATAATAATAATAATAATAATAATAATATTGCAATATAGTAACACTAATATATTAAATAGAATTAGTACTGATAATATATCATAATATATGATATACTGTTTATTATTGTGTATATTTGGAATTTTTTTTATTGTGAGCCACTTTGAGCCTCTGTAGAAATATACACAATGCTACACAAATCAGTGGTGAGATATATAGACTCCACATGCTGACCACTATCAGATTGTCTGAAGATGCTAGTAGCCAGGGATGCAGGCGAAATGTCAGGAGAACATGCTGCTAGAACACACTGAAATAAATAAAATGCTACACCAATCAGTGGTGCGAGATATATAGCTTCCACATGCATGACCACTATCAGATTGCCTGAAGATGCTAGTAGCCAGGGATACAGGCAAAATGTCAGGAGAACATGCTGCTAGAACTCATTGAAATAAATAACCGCTCTGAGTTGCCTTTTGGCTGAGAGGGGTGGCATATAAATATAATAAATAAGGGACTCAGGCCGGTTTACAACAAAGGAATTCATACACAGTAGTTTAAAACATCACATCCAATAATACACTAATATAAACACATTAAAGGACTATCATATCATTATATAAGGCCAAATCGTAAATAAATAAAATGCTACACGAATCAGTGGCGCAAGATATATAGGCTCCACTTGCTTGACCCCATCAGATTGCCTGAAGATGCCAGTAAGCAGTGATGCCGGCGAAATGTCAGGAGAACATGCTACTAAAACACATAGGAGGCGATATAGTCTTGGAAACCACACAACAACAACAACAAACCCCCCAAAATGTAAACTCTATACTGAATCCCCAAACTCTGGGTTTGGGGACTCCGGCTGGGCATTGCTTAAGGATGCTGGGAGTTGTGGTCCCAACCCCCAGAGTTGGATGCAACCCCGCCATTGACGAGAGAGCGAAATGTCAGGAGAACATGCTACTAAAACACATAGGAGGCGATACAGTCTTGGAAACCACACAACAACAACAACCCCCCCCCCCCCCCCGCTTCCACAATGGAAACTCTATCCTGAATGCCCAAACTCTGCGTTTTGGGACTCGGGCTGGGCATTGCTTAAGGATGCTGGGAGTTGTGGTTCGGATGCAACCCCGCCATTGACGAGAGAGCAAAGGCTTCGGGGAGGAATGGCGCCCTCCCAGGCAGCTCCCTCCCTCCCTCCTTCCTTCCCTCCCCAGCCTGGACCGGCTCTGATGCGGGAGAGCATCCTCCTCCTCCCCCTCCTCCCTTGGCCCGGGTTACTTACCCCAGCACGTCTGAATGGGCCAGAGGCCAGGAGCAGGAGAAGAAGAAGGGGGGGGAGGAGGAGAAGGCGAGGGGAGCAGGGCTTCCCGGGAGACATGATGATGGCTCCTTCTCCTGGGCGGGCGGGCGGGCGGGGATGATGATGCTGCTGCTGCTGATGATGATGAGGCTGCTGTTATGTCCTGGGAAGAAGAAGGGGCGCCGGGCGTGCCCAGGGGGGGCCCTCCTGCACCTGCATCCTCCTCCTCCTCTCCTCCTCCCTCCCTCCTTCCCTTCCCTCCTCCTTCTCTGCGATCCGCAGCCCCGGCTCCACGGAGACCGAGTTCATTCACAAAAAACAGGGGCCAAAAAAACAGAGAGAGAAAGGGGGGGGGGGGAGAGGGAGGGATCCAGGAACGCAATGAGAAAGCCCCTCCCCTTTGATCCCCCCCCCTCCCCAAGCCGGTGCTGATTGGCTGGAAGCGGACCAGTGGGGAGGAAGGGAGCTGGGGGCGGGCCGGCTCCGTTGAGGGAGGGAGGGGGGAGGGAGGGAGGGGCTGGAGGCATTGTTTGCTACGAGCAGCAGCATCCCTCCCTCCCTCCCTTCCCTTTGGGGGGTGACAGGGTTCCTGTGTTGCACCCCGGACAGGACAAGCGCTCTGGCTTCAACCACCACACCATCCTTTCATGGAAGACTAGCCGTCCCCTGCCACGCGTTGCTGTGGCCCACATGGGGGTTCCGTGTGGGAGGTCTGGCCCAATTCTGTCATTGGTGGGGCTCAGAATGCTCTTTGATTGTAGGCGAACTATAAATCCCAGCAACTACAACTCCCAAATGTCAAGATTCTATTTTCCCCAAACTCCACCAGTGTTCACATTTGGGCATGTTGAGTATTTGTGTAGTTTGGTCCAGATCCATCCTTGTTTGAGTGCACAGTGCTCTCTGGATGTAGGTGAACTGCAACTCCAAAACCAAAGGACACTGCCCAGTAAACCCTTCCAGTATTTCCTCTTGGTCATGGGAGTTCTGTGTGTCAAGATTGGTTCAGTTCCATTGTTGGTGGAGTCCAGAATTCTCTTTGATTGTAAGTGAACTACAAATCCCAGCCACTACAACTCCCAAATCACAAAATCATTTATTTTGAGTGAAGGGCATACATTGGGTTGTTAGGTGTCTTGTGTCCAAATTTGGTGTCAATTCATCCTGTGGTTTTGAGTTCTGTGAATCCCACAAACGAACATGACATTTTTATTGATATAGAGAATTAAACAGTTGAGATGTCCTGGGAGCAACTGCTCAGGAAGATCTGGAGGAGCCTCAGGAGGAGAATACTCCAGGGGACAGGAGCAGGATTCAAAACCCTCTTGACGGATGAGAGAGAGGATGGGCCAAAATAAACACAATGAAGTTCAACGGGGACAAAGGCAAGAGACTCCACTTGGGCAGGAAAAACGAAATGCAAAGAGACAGAAGGGGGGACGAGGAGGCCTGGCTCGAGAGCAGGACGTGGGGAAAAGAGTCCTCGTGGACAACAAGTTAAACGTGAGCCAGGAATGTGATGTGGCAGCAAGAAAGGCCAATGGGATTTTGGCCTGCATCAGGAGGAGCCTGGTGTCTAGATCCAGGGAAGTCCTGATCCCCGCGCTCCATTCTGCCTTGGTTAGACCACACCTGGAATCACACTGGGTCCAATTCTGGGCATTACAATTGAAGGGAGATGTTGACTCTCAACTGGAATAATGTGTCCAGAGAAAGAGGGCGACTCAAATGATCAAGGGTCTGGAGAACAAGCCCTATGAGGAGTGGCTTAAAGAGCTGGGCATGTTTAGCCTGAAGAAGAGAAGGCTGAGGGGAGATATGATGAGGGCCATGTATACATATGTGAGAGGAAGCCACAGGGAGGAGGAGGAGGGAGCAAGCTTGCTTTCTGCTTCCCTGGAGAGAGACTAGGACGCAATGGAGCCATGGCTTCAAACTACAAGAAAGGAAATTCCACCTGAACATGAGGAAGAACTTCCTGACTGTGAGAGCCATTCAGCAGTGGAACTCTCTGCCCCGGAGTATAGTGGAGGCTCCTTCCTTGGAGGCTTTTAAACAGAGGCTGGCCATCTGTCGGGGGTGATTTGAATGCAATATTCCTGCTTCTTGGCAGAATGGGGTTGGACTGGATGATGGCCCAGGAGGTCTCTTCCAACTCTAGGATTCTGTGATTATAATTACATTTCCATTATTTTGCTATAAGGAGCTACAGTGTGCATCGGGGTGATCCACATTTGGCTCTGAGCCACATTTGACCCATAGGCTGGCATTCCTCTTTCCACTAAATAACTACTTCTAATTCACATTGGGAAACTTTGGGTTCTCCAACTCTGACCGCCTCGAACTCAGGAGAATTCAGGTCTGAAACATCAAGAAGACCAGTCCCCACTAGAAGTGTGCACGGTACCCGTTTCTCCCGTTTCATTCGTTTTTTCGTTGCGGGCAGGAGCCCAAAACAGGAACACGCCCTAGAACGAAAATTAGCTCAAAACGAAAGAAAGCGGGAGTGGGTACCGTTTCCTTGCCTGCTTTTCGTGGGAAGAGCTTAATCTTTTTTGCCTATCCCCCAGCAAACAAAAAGTAAACCCTCGTTCACTGTCCTCTTCTAGGAGGTCATCACTCTTCCTTCTCTGGAAGTGGGGAGATTCCTGGAAATGCCTTGGAGAGTGTGTGGCAACCAAGGCCCTCTCCTTGTCCCTCCTCCTTGGCCCTCGTTGCTGTGAAGGAGGGAAGAGGAGGGGGCTGGAGGCACCTTCCTTGCACCAGAGAGAGAGAGAGAGAGAGAGAGAGAGAGAGAGACGGAGGAGGAAGAGGAGAGGAAGGCGCCCAGTCAGGCGGCAGCAAGTGAGGACCCAAGGCGGCATCTCCAAGATAAACAGTGCCATTGCCAAAAATGATGGGAAGTGTTGCACTCCGGGACAGGAAAAGCCCTCTGACTTTAAACACCACACCGTTGGATGGAAAACAATCCCTTTTATTGAAGATAATTATAAAGCAAAAAGGTAAAAAAAACACCTTAAAGAAATAGGTAAATCCAATTAGGTAGGAAGATAAGCAAGAACAAAGTAGTCCAGGATAACAGTCCAGCAAAGTCCATAAAAACCAAGGCAAAACTTTCCAAATAACATGCAAAGAATCAGGAAATCCAAGGCATGAATATAGAGCATAGAATCCAAGAATCAAAACCACGGAACAAAGGCACTTAAAACATGTATTTCCCAAGCAAAACTTCCATGAACAAAAAGGAGATCTTGACTTGATTCCAAACGATGCTTCATCTGACTACATATCCTGTACTTGGGACTTTTATCTCCTCGTTAGCTAAGTCTCCAGCATTCAGGAATTGATTTCATTTTAACTGAGAACTTCTTCTTATCTTTTTCTCTCAAAGCCTGGCAGACCATCGAAGCCACTGTTCGGCTTTCCTGTTTTGACTAATTTCCTCGCATCTATCTATTTGCTCACTATCCATTTGCTCATTAATTTCTGCAGCTGGGCCAGGTGCCAAGCTGTTTTCATGTTCCTTATCATGGGAACTCTCTGGTAACGAATCAGGGAGCACACCATCATCCCCACCCCCCTCAGGGACATTCTCGTGGGAAACCACACTTTGAACGGGGGTCTCCTGGTCATTCTTTGCATCAAGATCACTGGCCAAACACTTGCCATCTTGAAACTCATCTTGAAACTCATTGGCATCACTCCCCACATCCAAAGCATCCTGATCCGGGAACACAATCACAGGCTGAACTCCAACAGTTCCCACACTTATTGCGGGCGTTATGTTCCAGGACCACCCACAAAAAGTGAAAATCCACAAAGCAGGGACGCTATATATGTACATTTACACAGAGGGTTTTAAAATGATTATTCTATTATTATTATTATTATAATACACAATCCCAACAAAGGATTCCCCTAGGCAGTAAGAAGCCAGACCTTGAAACTGCTAGGCCATCGAATGCTAATCAAGGTGTCCAATTGAAACATTCACACCTACAGCATCCCTCCCTTCCCTTTGGTGGATTATATTATTTACCCAGAAGGGTTTTAAATTATGATTGTTATGCTATTATTATTATTATTATTATTATTAGATACACAACAAGATTAGTACACAGCAAACAAGGCCAATGGTCTTGTTATGCCTTTCCCTCTTATCTCCTTGTTCCCCAATTGCAGCAATCCAATAAGAAGAGTGGATATTGGGGGCCACAAAGCCAGCCAAGCCCCAAGAAGCGGAGGCAGAGCTTCCTCGTCCTCTGAAAAGGGAGCGAGATTGCAGGCAGCAGCAGCAGCAGCATCCACATGTAAACATCAGGCACCAGGCTTGAAATGGCCTCGTGCCCTCTTCCGCCATGAAGGCACACTGGGGCCAGAATAAGGTAAATACAAATAAATAAAATCCTTTGTGTTCTAGAGAAAGTACACAGTTACATAATATATATATCCAGCTTTCTATTGAAGGGAGAAAAATAGGATTACACTTCAAGAGGACCTGTGGCTTGTTACGTAAGACGGCCATTCATGGAGGACTTGGGAATCCATTCTATGGGGTTTTGTGTTACTAAGTCTAACAAAGGCATTATTATTATTAGTAGGGGGACATGAGAGAAGCCTGCGCTGTGCTACTCTGCTGCTGAGTATGCATGCCCAGTGTGGAACACATCTCACCACACTAAAGCAGTGGATGTGGCTCTTAATGAGACATGCCACATTATCACTGGGTGCCTGCGCCCCACACCACTGGAGACATTACACTACTTAGCCGGTATTGCACCACCTGACATCCGCCAGGAAGTAGCAGCCAATAGTGAAAGGACCAAGGCAGAGACAACTCCAGCCCATCCCCTGTTTGGGTATCAGCCAGCACGTCAACGACTTAAATCAAGAAATAGTTTTCTAAGATCTGCAGAGACACTCACTGGAACACCTCAGCAAGCGAGAGTCCAAAAGTGGCAGGCCCAAACCCAGCACCTCAATTCATGGGTGATACCCAATGAGAGACTCCCCCCTGGGCACACAGAGGACTGGGTGACCTGGAAGGCGCTGAACAGACTGCACTCTGGCACCACGACATGCAGGGCCAACCTCAAGAAATGGGGCCACAAAGTGGAATCCTCGACATGCGAGTGTGGAGAGGAGCAAACCACTGACCACCTGCTGCAATGCACCCTGAGCCCTGCCACATGATGCACAAGGGAGGACCTTCTTGCAGCAACACCAGAAGCACTCCAAGGGGCCAGATACTGGTCAAAGGACATTTAATCAACTCTCATACTCACAAATTTTGTAATCTGCTTGTTTGCTTTGTTCTGTTAGAAATGTAATATAATTTGACTGGTTGTTCTGACACGACAAATAAATAAATTATTAGTATCATCGTCATCACTGTGTTGTTGATCATGACCACTGCTGTGAGTTTTCCGGGCTGTCTGGCCATGTTCCAGATGCATTTTCTCCTGACGTTTTGCCCACATCTATGGCAGGCATCTGCAGAGGTTGTGAGGTCTGTTGGAAACTCAACCTCCCTCCAACAGACAAGAGTTCTTTCTCCCACCCTGGACATCATTCCACAGATATATGAACCTCACTTGCCTATTGTCCAACACAACTCACAACCTCCGAGGATGCCTTTAGTCATAGGTGTGGGTGAAATGTCAGGAGAGAATGCTTCTGGAACATGGCCATTCAGCCCGGAAAACTCACAACAGTTAAATATACACACTGTTACTATTTAAATGTTTTTTAACTTTTGCGTTGCCATCCTGTGCTAATCAAGCTGGCCAATGGCAACATTTCACACTTGCCTCTGTGGAGGAGGGAGGGCCTGAAGGAGACAGCAACCAGCCAGACTTTGAAACTGGCAAGGCCATTAAATGCAAAATAAGGCAATCGATTGCAACCTGTGCACCTGCCTCAAGCAGACAAGAGTCCTTTCTGCCACCCTGGATATCATTCCACAGATGTATAAATCCCACTTGCCTATTTCCCAACAGACCTCACAACCTCTGAGGATGCCTGCCATAGATGTGGGCGAAACGTCAGAAGAGAATGCTTCTGGAACATGGCCAGACAGCCTGGGAAACTCACAGCAACCCGCTGACTGATACTGTTTTTGGAATCCAATGCATCAGGATCATGTGACACTCCACCCCCCCCCCCACCCCCACTTTCCCTTCGGATTCTTCTCTCTCTCTCTCTTCCTCCCTCCCTCCCTCCCTCTCTCTATCCTTCCCTCCTTCTGCAAAAGCGACAGAATGCAATGCACCCCTTCCTTGGGTGGAGAACCCCAAGGCGCAGAAATGCAAAGCCCCCCCTCTTTCTACCTGGACGCACAAGCGGCGGGGGCCTCGAAGAGCTCCCCTATCCCTCCCCACCCCCTAAACAACCCCCTAGGCAATGGCATGCAGTGCCACCCCCCCCCCCACTCCCCCTTGGCTCACCTAACTCGCAAGACGGGCACCTCCCTCTCCATTGCAGCTTGGGGCCCCTTCCCCTTCCTCGGCCGGGGGCTCCTGGGGGCTTTGGGGGAGCCAGGATGCAAAGTGCCCACCAGGCCGGCTTTTGGCTCCTTTCTCCCAGCCGGTCGGTCACCGAGGTGGGGGAGGAGGAGGAGGAACCCAGAAAGCCGCCTTTCCTTGCCAGCCGCATGATTTGGCTTATTTGGACTGAGCAGGGGCTGGAGGGGGGCCTTCCCTTGCCCCCCCCCCGAACTGATCCCCCCCCCTCGCCTTGGGCCAGAGACAAAGGCCCGTTGTGACTCGGAGGCGGAAACATTGGTCCTGAACCTGCCATCTGAAAGGCAGTTTTGAATGGTCTGTATTTGTATTTTCATCTCTCTCTTTAAACTTTTCTACTTGGACAAGTGTGGGATTGTGTTGTTGAAGGCTTTCGTGGCCTGAATCACTGGGTTGCTGTGAATTTTTCCGGGTTGTATGGCCTCAACCTGAGCTTGAGGATGCCTGCCATAGAAGTAGGCGAAACGTCAGGAGAAAATGCTTCTGGAACATGGCCAGACAGCCCAGGAAACTCATGCAATCCAGTATGGATACTGTTGGACAAGACCGACATTGAATGCCCTGAATGCAGGACTGCTATGGCCATGTTCCAGAAGCATTCTCTCCTGATGTTTTGCCTGCATCTGTGCCCAATGAAGCACATCATGAACCAACCTGGACACCGCTTCTGTGGGAAGGTAAAAGGGCGCCCCATGAAGTCACGCCAGCTCCGTGACCAGGAGGTGTCTATGGACACCCGCTGTCAGCCCCAGCTCCTGCCAACCTAGCAGTTTGAAAACATGCAAATGTGAGTAGATCAATAGGTACCGCTTCAGTGGCAAGGTAATAAAAGGGTGCCCATGCAGCCATGTCGGCAACACAACCAGGACGTGTCAGACTCCTCGGCTGGGAAATGGAGAAAGAGCACCTCCCCACGGCCAGAGCAAGCCGGAAATGAAAGGGGAAGCCTTTGCCTTTGTTCTGTGTAGTTGTGTGTCAGTGTTATTCCACTGTATTAAAGGCACTGAGTGTTTGCCTATCTGTGTATGTTGTAATCCGTTTTGAGTCCCCTCAGGGAGATAGAGTGGAATATAAATGAATTATTATTATTATTATTATTATTATTATTATTATTATTTGAAGCACAACAAGATGAGTCCACAGCAGAAAAGATCACTCTTCTAGCTGTTGAATTGGATCCCACGTCAGATCCTTCCCAAGTGTCTAGGACTGTGTGATGTATCGGCAAATAATGTCTGCAGATCCCAGTAGGGTGGCCTTCTGAGGCTGGCAGGTGGGGATTTTGTCAGCGCCAATTGTGTTTAAGCGCAGGCCAAGGTCTTGAGGCACTGCACCCAGTGTGACGATCACCACTGGGACCCCCTTGACTGGCTTGTGCCAGAGTCTTTGCAGATCGATCTTTAAATCCTCATATTGTGTCAGCTTTTCCAGTTGATTATTATTATTGTTGTTGTTGGCTAATATTTTTGCCTACTGCACAAGTCCCTTTGAAACACTGCACCCGACACACAAAAGCAAGCAATACCATTGTTTCCTCACAAGCAAGTCATATCTAAAATAAAGGGAAAATGCAAGGACTGCAATGTAAATATAATGAACAGGCCTCATACTGTTTTGGTTCGACTGCAATCCTTCTGTCTACAGGATAACACGGTATCACTTCTCAATGTTTAGATATGTTGAGGAATCATAACAAAATACCAAAACGTACTGTCGGAGAGCAGAAGAAGGAATGACTCAAAAGCAGTTGTGACTATTGGCCTCACAGTCCTGCTGAGCACAAGCAAACTCTATCTGTGGTTGGATCTACACTGTTCAATTAATGCAGTTTGACCCCACTGTAACTGCCGCAGCTCAGTGATAGGGAAGCATTGGGATTCTAGTTTGACGAGGCATCTGCATTCTTTGGCGGAGAAGGCAAAACTACAACAGCCATTATTCCCTAGCACAAACGCTACAGGGTAAATCCACCCCATCTCTCCAAAGCAGGAAAAAGCCTTCAGGATTTTAGCCCTAATTTATTAGTGGGCTTTAGGTTTTGCAACCATGGCCAAATGCAAGCAGAAGCGTCAACAAGAGACTTGCAAGGACAACTGTTTCACCTGGGCATTGCTTCACATGTTCTAATGCAAAACAGGCACGCATCGGAGGCCCATGTTGGGGATGGCTGCCAAAGCCACAGCATTGCACCATAGGCACTTTTCTCATTCCATGCACACCGCAAAAACGTTTTCGACGGTACATAACACGGGTTTGCAGCATGTACCCATCAAAGTGGCAAAGTGTGAAGCGCTCCTTGAAAACGTGTTGAGATGCTCTTGCAACATTACCATGGAGACCAAACTTGTACTCCCAAATGGAAATGGATGGAGAGGTAACCGAGACCAAGCGGTTGTATACAGTAATGAGGTAAACAAAGAGGAAGGGATTGTGGCCCAAACATATAGACTGCATGGTTACTTTATGGCTCAAAAGAGGTAAAATGTATCCCCTCTCAAAATAAGATCACAGATTTGCACAATACTCATGTCAACTGTTTTAAATGTATCAGAAGTAAATGGATTACAGTTTGCAATGTTGCTATAATTCCAGTAGAACTACATCTTGTCTGACCTGATAAGCCTGTGATCAAGTGTGAATGTTGGAAAAGCTATATTCTAAGAGAGTGAATACAATGAAAGGCTGAACAGGATGAGGTTTGGATGCCATAGCATCTTCCTACCATTTAACAACAACAACAGCAACAACAAATCACACAGTCCTAGACGCTTGGGAAGTGTCCGACTTGTGATTTTGTGATACGAAATCCAGCATCTAGATCTCATTTGCTGTGACATATACTGTGTTTTTGTGTCAGTAACATAATAATTATTATCACCATCGTAATTCTTGCAGCCCAAGAACAAGCCATTAGAACCAATGCCATCAAAGCCAGAACTGAAAAGTCAACGACAGATTCCAAATGTAGACTCTGCAAAGAAGCAGACAAAATGACGGATCCCATCCTGAGCTGCTGCAAGAAGATTGCACAGACAGACTATAAGCAGAGGCACAACACCCTTGCTCAGGTGATCCATTGGAACTTGTGCCAGAAATACCATCAGCCGGCAACAAAGAACCGGTGGAACCACAAGCCCGAAAAGTTACAGAAAATGAACACATCAAACTACTCTAGGACTTCCCAATTTAGGGTTTTGGATCACAATACTCCTGACCACACAATCGTGGGGAAAAAAACAAGTATGGATCATCAATGTTGCAATCCCAGGGGTCATCAGAATTGACGAGAAGCAACTGAAAAAGCTGACACCATATTGAAGATCAAACTGGAAAGACTCTGTCACAAACCAGTGAACATGGTCCCAGTGGTGATCAGCACACTGGGTGCAGTGCCTAAAGACCTTGGCCTGCATTTAAAAATAATCACCGATGACAAAATTACGATCTGTCAGCTGCAAAAAGCCTCCCTACTCGAATCTGCATGCATCCTATCACCAATACGTCACACAGTCCAAGACACTTGGGAAGTATCCGATATGTGATCCAAGAAAATAGCCAGCGGAGTGATCTTGTTTGCTGTGTACTAATCTTATTGTGTATATAATGATGATGATGATGATGATGATGAAGATGATGATAATAATAATAATATCAACACTTTATTTATATTCCGCCCTTCTCCCCATGGGGACTCAGAGCAGATTACAGTGTAAACAGATACTGGCAAACATTCAATGCCTTGTTACAAGGCAATGAGACACACAAACAAGGCAAAGACTTCTCCTTTCATTTCCGGCTTTGGAGGCAGTGCTCATCTCTGGCTCTGGGGAAGTTGCTGCTCTCCATTTCCAAGCTGAGAAGCCTTTGTTGTTGCCTCCTGGTCGTGTGACCAGCATGACCGTTTGGAGCGTCTTATGCCTTTCCCACCAAAGCGGTAACTATTTTATCTACCCACATTTGCATGTTTTCGAATGGCTAGGTTGAAAGGAGCTAGGGCTAACAGCAGGAGCTCACTCCATCTCGTGGGTCCAAACTCCCGACCTTCACATCAGCAGTTCAGCAGCACAAGGGTTTCACCTATTACGCCATCGCGGCCCATTCGCTCTGTTAAGGATGGCCTTGGCATATTATTATTATTATATTCACTCTCCCTAAACTGAACCAAAGATGCACAGAATTGTATTGTCAATTCTACAATACAACCCTTGAATATATATATATTTTAAAATCTATAAAATGCCAGTTTGAAGCGAAATGCAATGTAAGAAAATTAAGTGATTGATTGAAAATCTCATTTAACTCAGTGGGAGTTGCTTCTATATAAGGAAGCATTGGATCACATTGAAAAGCTGCAATTCTCAGCTTTCTTACACGATGATAAAAATACCACTAAACCCAGCAGGACATTAAAAATCCCAGTTGGACTCTTTAGATGGAAAAAGCTTATTCAAGCAGCAAAGGAAGGTACATTTGAAGTGGGATGTACTATATATACTCAGGTACCAGTCTGGCAAATTTTAAGTCAAAATTGGCCCCGAAAGGCTCATCCACAAGTAAGTGTAAGTATCAAAAAGGGAACAATCTCCGAGTAAAGCAGTGAAAGCAAGAGATATACTCATTTATTTACAGTATTTCTATACCGCTTTTCTCACCCCTAAGGGGACTCACATCTCTTTCTTTGATAGTACACAAAACAGGAGCTTTTTTGTTGAGTTCCAGGGCCAGAGAAGCAGGCGGCAGAAACCGAAGAACGGCCTGCCTCAGGGGAGCGTGCTTTCTCTATCCATGTTCAACATCTACACACATGGCCAGCCACTGCCAGAAGGGACAGAGAGTTTCATCTACGCTGACGATCGTGCCATCACCACATAAGCAGGGAGCTTTGAAATGGTTGAACAGAAGCTCTCCAAAGTTTTAGGTGTTTTTACTGCTTAATACGGGGAAAACCAGCTAATCCCTAATCCATCTAAAATGCAGATGTGTGCTTTTCACTTTAAGAGCAAACAAGTATCTTGAGCTCTGAGGATCACCTGGGAAGGAATCCCACTGGAGCATTGCAGCACACCTAAAGACCTGGGAGTCACTCTGGACCGTGCTCCGACTTACAAGAAGCTCTGTCTGACTATCAAGCAAAAAAGTGGGTGATAGAAACAATATCATGCAAAAGCTGTCTGGCACAACCAGGCACACAACCAGAAGACATCTGCCCTTGTGCTTGGCTACTCTGCTGCTGAGTACACATGCATATTCAGCATCTCATCACATTAAAACGCCCAGTGGTGTTTGAGTTATGTTAATCCCACAAAAGAATATTACATTTTATTTATATAGATGTGTGTGTGTGTGTGTGTGACTTTTTCCATTCAACAAGCATTCTAACAGCCCGTTTCTCATTTCAGCCTCCTCTCTGCAGCACATTTGCACTTCTTATTTTTAGAAAACTCATAATGCTTCCCATATCTTATTCCTTTAGGAAGCTCTTCCTCTGAATTCCTTCAGAGCCATGCTTTTTTTGGTGTGTGTGTGTGTGTGTTGCCGGTGTATCTACAAACTTCAGATCTATGAATACGAAACAAAAAGGAAAGCATTCTGCAGACGGATAAAGCACGTTGGTCTCCATTTGGAGCAGTGAACTATCATTTGGCATTGTAAAGCAAGCAGAAACCAACCCCACCCGCCTGTTCTGTGTACTCACAAGGCATTGTTCACCTTGCTCTTCAGTCTGAAGCGGAGTTTCCTTCTGAAAGCCATCTCCTCCTCTTCTCAAGAGCCTGAAAGCAGAAGGAGACATGCGGATGAGAGCCTGCTTCGAAGCTGCAACCCGGACAGCCTCCATCCCCTTGCATTTGGGACAACATGCCGCTTCCTTCCCTGTGAAACTGGACACTCTGTATGCGCGGATAATCCCCGGTCAGTTTTAGTCTGGCTGGTATGGTCAAGACTCAAAAGTACTTCCTAAGCAATATTTCTTTGACCCTCTTTCCGTGTCATTTCTAGCTCCCATATATTCAAATTACTTGAAAGAACAGAATAGGGAGAGTGAAGAAGGCAAGTGGAGTGTTTATAACAGAGATATCAATACGTGTTATTGAGGCATGTCCTCGCAGAGGCATAACATCTCTCCAAAGCAGTCACACATTATTGGCTTGGGTTCCTCTGTTTGCTGTGTGCCATAGAAAAGAATAGGACGCACTGCAACACACTCTGTGTGGGGCTGCCTTTGAAGACTGCTCGGAAACTTCAACTAGTCCAACGGCCTGCAGCCAGACTGCTCACTGGAGCATCGTACAGGGAGCATACCACCCCCCTGTTACGTCAACTCCACTGGCTGCCGGTCCATTTCCGAGCACAATTCAAAGTGCTGGTCTTGGCCTATAAAGCCCTATACAGTTCCAGCCCAGCCTACCTGTCCAGACGTATCTCCCTCTATGTTCTGCCTCGTAGTTTAAGATCTGCCGGGGAGGCCCTGCTCTCGGTCCCACCAGCTTCGCAAACACATCTGGTGGGGACGAGGGACAGGGCCTTCTTGGTGGTGACCCCTGCCGGTGGAATTCGCTCCCCAGCGAAATAAGATCAGCGCCCTCCCTCCTTTCTTTCAGAAGAAAACTGAAGACATGGTTGTGGAACCAGGCTTTTGGCTAATGGATATAATGGCACCTGAACAGTGAATTGGACCAGACGACGATTGTTCTAATGGAAATGTTTTTATGACTGATAATTAATGTTTTAATGTGTTGTATGGTATGATTTTATTCTGCTTTTACAATTGTAAGTAATGCGGCATCGAACCGCTCCCATTGTGAGCTGCTCTGAGTCCCCTTGCGGGGGTGAGAAGAGCGGGGATCGAAATCATTATTATTATTATTATTATTATTATTATTATTATTAACTTTATTTGTACCCCGCTAGCATCTCCCGAAGGACTCGATGCGGCTTACAAAGGCCAAGGCCTCAACACACAACGTAACAATACACTTAAAGCAAATTAAAAACAATTGAAATGATATAAATAAATAAATAAATAAATAAATAATTAGGGAAGGGTTAAGGGAGAGGCAGTGGGTCATGCAAATTCCACAAAAATGGAGAGAGTCAGAAACACTGGGATGTCTGCCCCATACCACAATCACATCCAGCAGCTAAAACTGAGGAAAAACATAGAATCCGAGAATCAAAACCAACCTGGAGGATTCCTGTCTGCTCATGCTTTGGCCAAGAATGGAAGCAGCAGGCCAGGGCAACGTGAAGCCTCGAGGCCAAAACAGCAAAGCAACAAACTATAGTTTTGTATTGTGTGTGACAAACAGGGCTCAGATTCCCTCTCTGGCCTATCTCAAATCGACGTTGCCCGAACAAGGAGAGTGATTACGCAAGCGAGAAGCACAGCTGTCATGGTGTACTTTGGGACCCTTTTGTTTTCGACTGGCTATAAATTCAAAACGATTGCATAATTTGGAAGAGCTGGTTTCCTCCCCCTTTCGTTCCCTCTTCCTTCCTTTCCTCCTTTTTCTAAACATTCAGGCCAATCCCTTAGGAATGCTCGTTCATTAACAGGGATCCTGCTGCACTGTTTTAAATGGCCATCCGGCTTAACATTTGAAACCAAGGTTATCTATAAATAGTGTTTTCTTTTTCAGTTCAGAGACTGCATTCGGCTTGGATGCCTACCTCCACCGGCGGAAACAAAAGGAACAATGCACAATGCGCTCAGGTTTTAGAGCCGAACCCAAGGGACCATTTTCTAAGCAAGCCACCAGATTCTCTATTATCAAAGGAGATTAAAGTGCAGCAGAACAGGACGGGGACGTCGAAGGCTGTGTTTCTCTACCTGGGGGTTGCAATCCTTGGGGGGGGGGGGGTCGCGAGGGGGTTTCAGAGCGGTTGGCAAAGACCATCAGAAGACATATTTCCAATGGTCTTAGGAATCCCTTTATCGTAGTTGTTTGGGTTCACAGTGCTCTCCTGGTGTAGGTGAACTACATCTCCCTTAAATCACTGTCAATTCATCCCAAGTCCAGTATTTTCTGTTGGTCATGGGGGTTCTGTGTGAGAAGTTCCAATTCTCTCATTGGTGTGGTTCAGAATGCTCTTTGATTGTAGGTGAACTATAAATCCCAGCAACAACTCCCAAATCTCAAGGTCTAGTTTCCCCAAACTCCACCAATGTTCACATTCGAGCACATTGAATATTCATTCCAAGTTTTGTCCAGATTTATCATTGTGAACTGCAACTCCAAAACTCAAGGTCAATGCCCATCAAACCCTAAAAAGTGTATCCACTAGATGTCGTATTGCAGTGTTTCTCAACCTGGGGGAACGATCCCGAGGGGGTGTTAGGAGAGGTCACCAGAGACCAACAGAAAACAGTATTTTCTGATGGTTATGGGGGTTCTGTGTGGGAAGTTTGGCCCAATTCTATAGTTGGTGGGGTGCAGAATGCTCCTTGATTGTAGGGGAATTATAAATCTTAGCAACTGCAACTCCCAAATCTCAAGGTCTATTTTCCACAAACTCCACCAATGTTCACATTTGGGCATATGGAGTATTCGTGCCAAGTTTGGTCCAGATCCATCATCCCGAAATATCTGCTGTGGAGCTAATTAATAAATCACTGCTTTGTTAAATAATTAATGTGTTAGATCTCGTCTCAAGTGACTGGACTCTACACTGACGTTATTCCTATCTCGGCCTCAGAGAAAGGCGAGGGCAGAATTCCCTCTGGACAAACCTTCCCATGAACCCACCTTGCCTTCCGGTCATCTTAAATCAAACAGGGGCAGAAAGAGCGGAGAAATCCCAGTGGTTCCTCCCTGGCTCCACCATTGCTTAAGGCAGGGTTGGGAATGACGGAGCCACCCAGACATGATTGGATTGCCAGGCCCGCAACCCTAACACTCCTCGAGAACGCTGAGAGTTGCAGTCTCACCATTCCCAGCCCTGTCCTTATGCAAGACTGGGAATGCAATGCTCTAGAGGTGTCTCCGAATTCTGGATTACATCAGCCAAGGATTATCACAGCCACACAGTCTTCACATTTGCATTACCATGATGTAAAGACTGCGCGCCTGTTTTCATTTTTTGGTAAGAACACAGAGAGCATTGCTTGAGTGCAGTGTTTCTCAACCTGCCTAATGCCGAGACCCTTCAATACGGTTCCTCATGTTGTGGTGACCCCCAACCCTAACATTATTTTTGTTCGTGCTGCATAACTCTAATTTTGCTACTGTTATGAATCGCATTGTAAATATCTGACATGCAGGATGTATTTTCATTCAGTGGTCCATATTTGGCACAAATACCCCATACACCCAAATCTGAATACTGGTGGGGTTGCAGAGGTGAATGGGTTTGTCATTTGGGAGTTGCAGTTGCTGGGATGTATAGTTCACCTACAATCAAAGAGCATTCTGAACCCCACCACTGATAGAATTGAGCCAAATTTCCCACACAGAACCCCCATAACCAACAGAAAATACTGTGTTTTCTGTTGGTCTGTGGTGACTCCTCTGACACTCCCTTGGGAACCCCCAAGGGGTCCCAACCTCCAGGTTGGGAAACACTGACCTAGAGATTCCTAGAGATAGCATTTTTAACCAAGGTGATCCAGTGGGTTTGCATTGAATCCTCTCTGAATCCTATTCTGAAAATGAAATCACAACACACTGGATATCAGCCGTTGCCTTCAACTAAACTTGGTCTAGCCCAGGAATGAGCGAACCTCTGCCCTCCAGGTGTTTTGGGCCAAGTTTGGTCCAGATTGCTGAAGTCCACAGGGCTCTTTAGATATATGTGAATTACAACTCCAAAACTCAAGGTCAATGCCCACCAAACCCTCTCAGTATTTTCTCTTGGTCAAGGGAGTTTTGTGTGCCAAGTTTGGTTCAGTTCCATCGTTGGTGGAGTTCATAGTGCTCTTTGATTGCATCCAGTGACTGAAAATACATCCTGCATGTCAGGTATTTACATTATGATTCATAACAGTAGCTTAAGTGGCTGAGGGGGGAAAGGAAGGGGCCCGAGGCTGTTAGGAATGGTGGGAGTTGAAGTCCAACCCCCCCCCCCCCCCGAAGGGCCCAAGTTGGCCCATGCCTGCCCTAGCCAGCCTTCAGAAGGCAACTGCGCCTTCCCCGCTTCAGTCTCCGCAAGAGGAAGAAGCGCATGGCTGCCCTGCTGTCCCACCGTGGCTCAGCTCCCTTTCAAGAGAGAAGGGGTGATGATGTTGTGTACAGACATCTCCAGCCATTACGTCCCATTTCCGAGCACGTACGCAGGCAAGCAAGCGTCGAGTCCAAGGGAAGAGCTGCAGCTGCTGGCATGAAACATTTAGAAGCCCAGCTCTCTCTCTCTCTGTCTCTCTCTCTCTCTGCTGAAGGGTAGCTTCATACAGTATTCACAGCCTCATACACTATTGAGAGCTGCTGCTGCTGCTGCTGCTGCTGCTGCTGCTGCCGTAAGAGAAGCTGTTGGGAGGGTGAAAAAATGTTCTCTTTGGACATGGTTTGGCTTTTAATAGCACATCCCCGTCATTTCTTTCCAACCCCCCGCTGCTCCCTCCCTCTGTTTCTTTATTGCCAAGGAAAGTTGCACAAAAATAGGATAATATTATCTGTAATTCTTCACACTTTTCATATTCAAGTGCTTTGCAATGCATTCGCTTCCAGGGTGCCTTCACGAGGCTGCTGAGTGTTCTCAATGCTCTCATTTTGGTTTTCCCTTTAAGAGCAGAAGCAACTGCAGTGCAGAGGAGCGCACGTTTGGGTCTGAATGGTGCACCTTGCTTGGAATACATCTAGGCCCTCTCTGGCTCCATCTCCTCCTCTGCCCTTGGCATCTCCATTTCTCCATCGCCAGAATTGGGAGCTTTCCTCTTTCTTGGCATTCAGGAAGCTCTGGAGTAATCCCAAAGTTAACAAAGTGTGGGCAACTGGATCATGCCGGATCTGGCTCAAGTCACTCTCTACATCAGTGGCTCTCAACCTTCCTCATGCCGCGGCCCCTTAATATGGTTCCTCAAGTTGTGATGACCCCCAACCACAATGTTATTTTTGTTGCTACTTCGTAACTGTCATTTTGCTACTCTTATGGATCGTCATGTAAATATCTGATGGACAAGATGTATTTTCATTCACTGGACCACATTTGGCACAAATACCCGATATGCCCAAATCTGAACACTGGTGGGGTTGTGGTGGTGGTGGGGTTGATTCTGTCATTTGGAAGTTGTACAGTAAAGGTAAAGGTTTCCCCTGACATTAAGTCTTGTTGTGGGTGGTGCTCAGCTCCATTTCTAAGCCGAAGAGCCAGCGTTGTCTGTAGGCATCTCCTAGGTCATGTGGCCAGCATGACTGCATGGAGTACCATTAACTTCCCGTCAAAGTGGTTCCTATTGATCTACCCACACTTGCATATTTTTGAACTGTTAGGTTGCCAGTAGCTGGGCCTAACAGTGGGAGCTCACCCAGCTCCCCGGACTTGAACCACTGACCTTTCAGCCAGCAAATTCAACAGCTCGGCGGTTTATCCTGCTGTGGTACCAAGGGATTTATAGTTCACCTACAATCAAAGAGCATCCTGAATCCCACCAATGATGGAATTGAACCAAACTTGGCACACAGAACTCCCATGACCAACAGAAGGGTTTGGTGGGAATTGACCTTGAGATTTGGAGTTATCATTCACCTACATCCAGGGAACACTGTAGACTCAAACAATCTTGGCACAAATACTCCATATGCCCAAATGAAGTTTTGGGAAAACAGGCCCTGACATTTGGGAGTTGTAGTTGCTGGGATTTATAGTTCACCTACAATCAAAGAGAATTCCGAACCCCACCAATGAGAGAATTGGGCCAAACTTCCCATGCAGAACCCCATGCCTTGAAGGGACTTGCTGGTGTGAGCCTCCCTCCTGCCTCCCTTGCCAGCACATGCGCACCATGCTGCCACGCACTAAGCACGCCTGCTCTCCCCCCCTCCCCGCTTGGAGTCTCAGAAACAGCCCTCCCCTTGGCTGAGAGGCCGGCCAGTCACAGCGGAGGAGGGCTTTTGGTGGAATGATTTGCTGTCTGTTTCCAAAAAGGAAGAGAAGGACAGGTGGAGAGAATGAACCAAGCCCATCAGAAATATGGTCTTTGGTGACTCCTCTGAAACCCTCTCCCGACCTCCCCAGGGGTCCCGACCCCTAGGTTGAGAAACGCTGGTCTACGCCTCTCATTGACTCACCACCACTGCGTCCCACTGCTTGTCATACTACAATACTGGGAAGTTCTTCTTCCTCCTGCATTTTTGTAACCGAAACCCATTCAACGCATCTTTGCCTTCCAGAGCAGGAGAGGCACCTGCGCCTTCTGTGTGTGTGACAAAATACTTAACCATGGGCAGGTTTCTATCCTATTAAACAGAGGCAACACCTATTTGCTTGGACTAGGAAAGGGCGCAATTCAACTCCTTGCATCCAACTCCTCGCTTGGTCCAAAACATTTTGCAGCCGTGGATGGGAACGTGAGGCTTGCACCCAGATGCAACACACTGTTGAGCCAGGCAGAAATGTTATATAATGTTACATAACGCTTGCCAAACACACCATTTGGGATGTTACCGCGTTTGCTCTCTGGCGCCTGGCATTGCAGACGTAGGCAGACTTTCTGCCCCACACCTCACCGTCACAGAATGCCAAACGTACAACATGCTCAGGAAAAACAACAACAACGGTGGTGCCTTTTGCTTTTACCAGGCCATCAATGGGAGGGCAGGATTACCCAGAGTTTAGAGCAGTGGTTCTCAACCTTCCTAATGCCGCGGCCCCTTAATACGGTTCCTCGTGTGGTGGTGACCCCCAACCATTAAATTGTTTTCGTTGTTACTTCATCACTGTCATTTTGCTATCGTTATGAATTGTAATGTAAATATCTGATATGCAGGATGTATTATCATTCCCTGGACCAAATCTGGCACAAACACCCGATATGCCCCAATTGGAATACTGGTGGGGGTTGTGGAGGGGGGGAGAGGGGGAGAGATATTGATTTTGTTATTTGGGAGTTGTAGTTGCTGGGATTTATAGTTCACCTACAATCAAAAAGCATTCTGAATTCCGCCAATGATGGAATTGAACCAAACTTGGCACAACGAACTCCCAAGAGTCTGGCAGGCATTGAACTTGAGTTTTGGAGTTGTAGTTCACCTACATCCAGAGCAGGCGTGCTTGGTGTATGGCAGCATGGTGCGTATGTGCAGGCAAGGGAGAGTGTGTGAGGTGGGAGGGAGGCTCACGTCAGGGGGTCTCTTCAAGGCATGGAGGTTCTGTGTGGGAAGTTTGGCCCAATTCTATTGCTGGTGGAGTTCAAGGGGCTCTTTGATTGTAGGTGAACTATAAAACTCAGGAACTACAACAACCAAATGTCAAGATCTATTTTCCTCAAACTGCACCAGTGTTCACATTTGAGCATATGGAACATTCGTGCCAAGTTTGTTCCAGATCCATCATTGTTTGAGTCCACAGTGCTCTCTGGATACAGGTGAACTAGAACTCCAAAACTCAAGGTCAATGCCCTCCAAACTCTTCCAGTACTTTCTCTTGGTCATATGTGCCAAGATTGGTTCAATTCCATTGTTGGTGAAGTTCAGAATGCTCTTTGATTGTAGGTTAATTATAAATCCCAGCAACCACAACTCCCAAATGACCAAATCATTCCACCACCACCACCCCCAAAACACACATCCTGTATATGAGATATTTACATTTCGATTCATAACAGTAGAAAAATTAGATCTATGCAGTAGCAACAAAAATAATGTTATGTTTGGGGGGAGGGGGGTCACCACAACATGAGGAACTGTGTCAAGGGGTCACGGCATTAGGAAGGTCGAGGAGCACTGCCTTAGAACAATAGGCAAGTGGACACAGGCAAAGGACAGACCCCATTGCCCAAAGAGCTCTGCCCACTTACATCTCGCCACTACCTTCTGAGGCTCCACAGACCAAACTTGCGCCATCAGAAAAGGCATGCCTTCAATGTTCAAAACAGAGTTCTCATCCAACATGACTTGCATCCATGAGGGAAAGGGGAAGCCCTGCGAAATAAGCTGGGAGATGAGCTCTGAGCGCCCCGAATGTTACCTGCACGCCAGTTCTGCAGGTGAGGAAGGTTTTGCCTCAGCACACAAGGAGGTGTGTTCTCTCTCTTTCACGCCTCTTGGGCTTTCTCCCTGCGTCTGAAGAACCTGGATCTCTCTCTCTCTCTCTCTCTCTCTCTCTTCCAAGTGCTTGCTGGTGTGAGCGGATAAGCTGCGCTTATAAGTACCTACTCATGTGATCTAAGCAAATGGCCTAGGGTTGAAAGGTTTTTTTCCTTCTCTAGTAAACTGGTAGAAGGCAAGAGAGAGAAAAACACAACCGACTGCTCTGAGAAATAAACCTGTTGAGCCACAATTGAGGCTTAGTCTCAGTGGAAAGGAATTTTCCACTAATAGGAATACACCTCTGTTTTTTAACCACGTGCGGTGCTCCCTGAACAAGAAAGAGATCACCATCAGGGCAAAAGGATGGATGAAGAAGCGCACGGAAGACACGAGGGCAGGATACCCTTGTACATTGTGCATTTCCACCAACCCTACCCTGGCTCAATCCAGTTTATTGGAACCTCGTTCCTCGGGTATTGCTCTTCAGAGAACTGCTTTTGCAAAACCTGTCCAGTCTTGGTCTCGCTTGGTTTCGTCTTTGCTAAGGTGTTCCTAATGGCTTTGTGGATGGTCTCAGAGCACTGAGGTCAAATAAATAAATAATAATAATAATAATTATTATTATTATTACCTCACCAATCATAGGATTGGGCCGAACTTCCCACACAGAACCACCACGCCTTGAAGAGACTCGCCAGCATGAGCCTCCTTCCAGCCTTACATGCTCGCACATGCAGACCACGCTGCCATGCGCCGAGCACGCCTGCTCTCCCCCCCTCCCCGCTTGGAGTCTCAGAATCAGCCCCCCCCCCCTTGGCTGAGAGGCTGGCCAATCACAGTGGAGGAGGGGGGCTTTTGGTGGGAGGATTGGCCATCTGTTTCCAAAAAGGAAGAGAAGGACACGCTGAGAGATCTTCACCCTTCTCTGCCAAAGGGACACCTAAGACCATCAGAAATATGCGTTTTCTGAAATATTTATTTAATATTTATGTATTTCGGACATTTGTATCCCATCCTATCTCAACATCCGCAGAGAGACTCAGGGCAGCTAACAACCGGCACAGCACGGTGCCCACAACCAAAAGCATAAATGTACAATTTAAATAAAAACAATATGAAAACAGTATAAAAACATTCAAACAGTCACCGATTTAAGTCATCGTCCTAAAAGCAGTCCGTCAAGTCCATTAAAGCCGTCGCTTTGCCAGCAGGTCAACCTAGTCTGCAAAGGCCTGATCCCATAGCCAGGATTTCACTTGTTTCCGAAAGGTCAGGAGGGATGGAGCTGATCTAATTTCTTCTGGGAGGGAGTTCCACAGCCGAGGGGCCACCACAGAAAAGGCCCTGTCCCTTGTCCCCACCAAACGCGATTGTGATGATGGGGGGACAACGAGCAGGGCCTTCCCGGATGATCTTAGGGTCCTCGGTGGATCGTAGCGGGAGATACGTTTGGACAAGTCAACCGGGCCAGAACCATTCAGGGTTTTATGGGCGACCCCTCCGAAACCTCCTTGTGACCCCCAGGTTGAGGAATGCTGGTATAAGTCATCTTCTATACTCTAACACACTAAGTAAGGTCACTCACTCCAAGCATTACCAAAAGAGGCACCCCGAAATAATGCATTGTGAGCAGCATGACAACTTCTCAAGCAGGCACGGAAAGCCAGCCAGAGCCGTGAATAGCAAGAGGGAATAGGAACAGAAAGGTAGAGGAACCACCCCATAAGACTCCACTTTTCTTTTTCTTCCTGGACTACGAAATATCACTCGGCACCAGCCATTAATGGGTAATATTCCACCGAGAGGAGGGAGGAGCGGGCCTGGCAGCTTTCCCAAAGGCGCTTGTTGGTTCGTGAAGGGAGAAATACACAGAGAGCGGGAGACAGAACAGACAGGATGCTGCAGGAAATTGCCTCTGGAGAGCTTGCAGGAGCAAGCCCGTTCTTATACTTACAGAAGAATAACCACCAAGGAAACCTGGCGTTGGAATCCTTAAGTCCAAGTCTCTTATCCGTTCCCAAACCTTTCCAACTTCTCTCAGGGTTACCAATGGACACACCACCTGGTTCGGGCTCCTGCTCTTTTATATCCACCCAAGGAGGCTGGAAGGATGTAATTATGCTTCCCGGGGAGGATGTGGCAGAAGCAGAGGCCACGGAAAGGTGACCGTGAGTCAATGGGAACCAGAGGGCGGTTCTTTGGATGGGTCTGGCTAAGTGTCTGGGAAGATGGGAGAGATGAAGGTGATTCAGTGGGAACCAGCAAGGAGTGGACTCAGCAAGGCCAATGGCCAAGTCCCGGCAGCGGGCGGGTGAATCACGGCCAATGGCTGGGTACAAATGACGGACTGGTATGCTGCCATTCAGTGGGAAACAATTCCATGGGAACTCTCCATTGAAAGGGTTGGAGACAAACTGTATCCACAGAAGCTTAAGTGTGCTCAGGTAGCGGAGATCAAGAGGGATTACGTGCTTCTCCGCCAGCACATTGTTTTCTGCACATACAATTGCCCAACTTTACTTTGGGTGCTGGTTGGCCCCGGGGCATACAGGTCTCGGCAGCAGCTGTTTTGGTCTTTAGGGGCTTTTCTGGGCGCACAAGGCACAAGACTGATTTTCCGGATCTAATAGGAATGTTACAAAAGGGGTTTGGAATTGTGTGTCGTCATGTTGTTTTCGACTTATAGAATAGCATCTATCTATGTAAATAAACACGTTCATTTGTGGGATTATCACAACCCAAAAACCACTGGAAGAATTGACACCAACTTTGGACACAAAACACCATCACTCATTAAAAGACTGAAAACAAAGTGGAAGGGACCTAAAAATCCAAAACCCCCCCCCCCAATTGCATTACAACGCATGCGTATAACCACATAAATACACATATACACAAATATACACACACAATGTACATATACACAGACTGGGCCACAGCAACATGTGGCAGGAGATGGCTAGTGTCAATATAAATAAAAATGTAGTGTTCGTTTATGGAATTAACATAACCCAAAAACCACTGGACGGATTGACACCAAATTTGGACACAAATCCTCAATCAGGCCAAAGAGTGACTATCGTTCATTGAAAGATTGAAAAACACAGCAGAAGAGACTTTAAAAGCCAGAAAGCAAAAATTGCATTACAATGCAGGCGCATAACCACATAAATACACATATACACAAATATACACACACAAAATACATATACACAGACTTGGCCACAGCAACGTGTGGCAGGGGACGGCTAGTGTCTATATAAATAAAAATGTAATGTTCGTTTGTGAGGTTGACATAACTCAAAAACCACTGGCCAATTTGGCCTACTAATCCAAGGAGTGACCATCATAAAAAAATAGATTTTGTCATTTGGGAGTTGTGGTTCCCGGGATTTATAGTTAACCTACAATCAAAGAACATTCTGAACTCCACCAATGATGGAATTGAACCAAACGTGGCACACAGAACTCCCATGACCAACAGAAAATACGGGAAGGGTTTGGTGGGCATTGACCTTGAGTTTGTGAGTTGTAGTTCACTTACATCCAGAGAGCACGATGGACTCAAATAATGATGGATCCGGACCAAACTTGGCACGAATATTCCATATGCCCAAATATGAAAACAGATGGCGTTTGGGAGAATTGGACCTTGGGAGTTGTACTTACTGGGATTTATAGTTCACCTACAATCAAACAGCATTCTGAACGCCACCTATGACAAAATTGGGGGAAACTTCCCAAACAAACCCCCCTTGACCAACAGAAAATACTTAAGACCATTGAGTCCAACTCCCTTCACCAGGGAAAGAAAATGTCAACAAAGCCCTCCTGACAAAGAGCCATCCAGCTATAGATATAGAGATAGATATGATTCACACACAAACACACACAGATATAGTATCCTAGATTTGATAGGGACCCCTAAAGAAAGACAATGATATCTTGCATGTTCCAGGGTGGGCAAACCACATCAACACTGACAAAGAAACAGCAAAAAATACTGTTTACCCACAAAAATAAAGAAATTACATATATTAGAAACCAACACTTGCTCATTACTTTATTTTCCAGATCACCAGACTGGCAACGCCTGGCATGGGATGTCTAGTACACTATATATATTGCCAGGAAATGAGAGGAACCCCAACTTGACTGAGTAAAGGAGGAAGAATGAAACATCATCTATGGAGCAAGCAATCTGGAGCAAATGATTTCTCTTGACATGGTGATATTTCAATTGTGTACTGTTCATTTCAGAAAAAGCTCATATCTGAGCACCAGAATGTCAAACTATAACTTCCTTGCATGCTATCTAGTCAGTTAACATCTACAGTAGCGTGCCTGGCCTCAGGTCCTACACCATGAATGCTCTTTGATTGTTTTGTTTGTTGTTCATTCATTCAGTTGTTTCCAACTCTTCGTGACCTCCTGGACCAGCCCAGGCCAGAACTCCCTGTCAGCCGTCATCACCCCCAGCTCCTTCAAGGTCAGTCCAGTCACTTCAAGGATGCCATCCCTCCATTTTGCCCTTGGTCGGCCCCTCTTCCCTTTTCCTTCTATTTTCCCCAGCATCATTGTCTTCTCTAAGCTTTTCTGTCTTCTCATGATGTGGCCAAAGTACTTCAACTTTGTCTCTCGTCTCCTTCCCTCCAATGAGCAGTCGAACTTTCTTTCCTGGAGGATGGACTGGTTGCATCTTCTGGCTGTCCAAGGCACTCTCAGAATTTTCCTCCAACAGCACAGTTCAAAAGCGCCTCTCTTCCTTGGCTCAGCCTTCCCAAAGGTCCAGCTCTCACATCCATAGGTGACTACAGGGAAGACCATGGCTTGGACTAGGCAATGGATCTTTGTTGCCAGTGCGATGTCTCTACTCTTCACTCTTTGATTGAGATCGGTCCTTGCTCTCCTCCCAAGAAGGAAGAGTCTCCTGATTTCCTGGCTGCCGTCTGCGTCCGCACTCATCTTTGCACCTAGAAATACAAAGTCTGTCACGGCCTCCACGTTTTCTCCCTCTATTTCCCAGTTATCCATCAGTCTGGTTGCCATCATCTTGGGGTTTTTTTTATGTTTAGCTGCAACCCGGCTTTTGCGCTTTCTTCTTTCACCTTGGTCATAAGGCTCCTCAGCTCCTCCTCGGTTTCGGCCATCAGAGTGGTGTCATCTGCATATCTGAGGTTGTTAAGGTTTCTTCCAGCCATTTCCACCCCAGCCTTGCATTCCTCAAGCCCCGCACATCCTCGCATGATGTGTTCTGCATCCAAGTTGAATAGTTGGTTGAGAGGATACAACCCTGCCGTACGCCTTTCCCATCTTGACCCAGTCTGTTCCTCCGTGGTCAGTTCTGACTGTTGCTACTTGGTCCTTGTACAGATTCCTCAGGAGAGAGGGAAGGGGGCTTGGGATGCCCATTCCACCAAGAACTTGCCGCAGTTTATGATGATCCACACAGTCAAAGGCTTTAAAAGAGTCACTGAAACAGAAAGAGATGTTTTTCTGACACTCCCTGCCTTTCTCCATTCTCCAGCATCTGGATATTGCCCATTGAGTCTCTGGTTCCTCTGCCTTTTCTAAACCCGGCTTGTCCATCTGGCCACTCTCTCTCTGTGTCTTGCTGGAGTCTTCCTTGCAGGATTTTGAGCATTCCCTTCCTGGCATGATGAGAAATCAGGGCCACTGTATGAAAGTTTGAGCACTCTTTAGCATTTCCCTTTTTTGGTGTGGGGATATAAGTTGATTTTTTTCTTTGATTGCAGGTGAACTATAAATCCCAGCAACTACAACTCTCAAATGGCAAGGTCTAGTTTCCTCAAACTCCACCAGTGTTCACATTTGGGCATGTTGAGTATTCATGCCAAGTTTGGTCCATTTCCATCATTGTTTGAGTCCACAGTGCTCTCTGGATGCAGGTGAACTACAACTCCAGAATTCAAGGTTAAAGCCCACCAAACCTTTCCAGGATTTTCTGTTGGTCATGGGAGTTCTGCGTGCCATGTTTGGTTCAATTCCATTGTTGGTGAAGTTTAGGATGCTCTTTGATTGTTGGTGAACTATAAGTCCTAGCAACTACAACTCCCAAATAACAAAATCAATCCCACCAGTATTCAAATGTTGGCATATCGGGTGTTTGTGCCAAATTTGGTCCAGTGAATGAAAATACATCCTGCATATCAGATATTTACATTATGATTAATAAATGTAGCAAAATGACAGTTATGAGATACGTTTATGTTTGGGGGTCACCACAACATGAGGAACTGTATGAAGGGGTCGTGGCATGAGGAAGGTTGAGAAATTGTCAGGCCATCAAATGCTAATCAAGGTGGCCAATTGAAACATTAGCTCCAACAGACAAAGAGTTCTTTCTCCCACCCTGGACATTATTCCACAGATATATCAACTCAATTTTCCTGGTTTCCAGCAGACCTCACAACCTGTGAGGATGCTTTCCACAGATGCAGGTGAAATGTCAGGAGAGAATGCTTCTAGAACATGGCCATACAGCCCGAAAAGCCTACAACAACCCAGTGTTTCCAGCCATGAAAGCCTTCGGCAATACTTAGCTATTCCTTCCTTTAGAATAGCTGGGCCCTGCCCACCACCAGAGAATCCCATTGTCCTCAAGGCCCATGTTTATGGTTTCTAAAGGATTGACTGTTGCCTAACTCCAGAGAATGTTCTTTGTTCTTAGACCCTCCTCGGTTCACACTGTCCGACTCCAGGCATTTCGATATGTCTCCCTGTTTTGTTGCTTAAGCTCCACGGACTCCAGGTCTGTTTAGTCGCAAAGCTCCAAGCCTTGACCTTGTGGCCCTCTGACCCATGTCACTCAAAGACTACCTGCTCATCGATCAATCTTACGCCTTCTTCAAGGCTCCCTTTCAATGACCAGAATGAATGGGAAGTGGGGACACCTTTTAGTAGGGTCACCTCAAATTCCAAATGCCCTCCGCTGGTATTTTGGTAACTTCCGGTGGAAATCTTTTATTTTCCAAACATCTCTCAGAAACATATATTAAGAACTCCATTTTAACTGAACTTTACTTTAATGTCTTGTCGAAAGCTTTCATGGCTGGAAATACTGGGTTGTTGTAGGTTTTTCAAGCTGTATGGCCATGTTCTAGAAGCATTCTCTTCTGATGTTTCGTCTGCATTTGTGGCAAGCCTCCTCAGAGGTTGTGAGGTTTGTTGGAAACTAGGAAAATTGGGTTTATATATATCTATGGACAGTCCAGGGTGGGAGAAAGAACTCTTGTCTGTTGGAGGCAGATGTGAATGTTTCAATTGACCACCTTGATTAGCATTTGATGGCCTGATGGATTTTAGGTGTGGCTGGTTACTGCCTGGTGAATCCTTTGTTAAGACGTGAATAGCTGACCCTGATTGTTTCTCCTCTGGAGTTCCCCAGTGTTTGAGTTTTGTTCTTTATTTGCTGTCCTGATTTTAGAGTTTTTAAAATACTGGGAGCCAGATTTTGCTCATGTTCATGGTTTCTTCCTTTCTGTTGAAATTGTCCACATGCTTCTTGTGGATTTCAGTGGCTTCTCTGTGTAGTCTTGAAGTCGATAGGAACTTTAGAAGGGTCTACCCCAGGAGGAGAGACCCTGCGGCCCCACCAAAGAGGGATCACTACATTGGTGAGCAAAGAGAAGCCTAGTTTTAAGCAATTTATTTTCCCTAAGTTCCCAAAAAAGAATCTCATCAAAGTTGAAGAAAGTGCCACCGAGATGATTTATTAGCGATTCAGCTGAAAAGGATGCAAAGCGGCAATCATTAGCTAAGCTAAGCATACATGTACACAAATAAATGCCATTTTAATAGAAAAAACAGAGTGTGTGGTTTGAATCTCTCCCCCCCCCCCCGCCCTGGCTTGAAGGTGATTGACTGGCGCCTCAACAGCTGGGAGGAGGCTCGTCTGCCCCTCAAGTGCCTGGGCCAATCACAGGGCTTCTACCGCCTTGATGCATCAACAAATCAGGAGGGAGGGAGGCCGGGCAAGGGAATACAATGCATTCTTGAATGGATTATGGAACTCAGGAAATGTCCACGTGGCTCAGCGAGTCCTAAATGGCCTTCAAGTGAAATCTGTCTATTGTATCGTGGTTGATCTGAGATAAGACTTAATCCGGTTTTTCCTCTTGCGGTTAGACAGGGGCACAAAGGGGGAGACTTTGGTGAATGTCTTCAAGGCTTGAAAGGAAACAGGTCAGGAGGGGAGGACTTTCCGAAGGTCCTCTTTCCTCTTATTGTAATGTGATTAAAAATCTGCCAAGCGATTATCTTCTTGATGGCCAGCCTCCGAGGTCAAGCAAATATTCCTCTGTTATTTTTCCATGCAAGAGATGCTCTGAGATAAGGGTTTCCACAATTACTAATTGCTTTTTTCAGAGGCAAGGCAACTTTCTTATACATTTTTCCAACAAAGGGAATGAGGCAGAAAGGGTCAGGAGAAGGTTACATACAAAGGAGAAAATATGAAAATATAGAAATCATAATACAGAGAGTAAACCCATCTACCCTCCCACATAGTTCATATTATTCATAGGAAGGTCCATAAAGGGAAATATCTTCGTGAGGGGGAAAGAGAGTCCCTTGTTTGTGAGGTGGGGGACCATCAGGAGCCCAGGTGTGCCTCAGGAGGGAAAAGTCAAATACTTTTGTGGCATGATTTTCAGTAATACATTGGTTACCTTCTGTTATAAACATATGAAAATAGGGCATAAAGCCTTGATTAAATGATACACACCAAATTGACCACGGCTTAACCCTTATTATCCAGCCTGGTGTCCTTGCCCTTAGCAAAACTATAAGTTACTATCTCTTATGGGGGGGGGGGGGCATGTTCGACTTCAGTCTGACTTGGTGGTTGTGAGAGTGGTCCAGCATTTCTGTGTTCTCAAATAAGAAAATCCAACAAATGCTATGTTCAGCAAAGGGCTAAGGGGATCCTCTCACCTCTGCAGGAGTCTACCATATACCACGAAGCTGTGGACAAGTCCCCATTGCAACCACCAAATGCAGCAGCGTTGCCCAACACACGAATCAAGGAACATGGAAGGCACTGAAGCCTGATTCAGCCAGAGAAGTCAGCCATCGCAGAGCACGTGATGACCCAACGTGGACACAGCATATTATTGGAGAACACAGAAATGCTGGACCACTCAAGCAAAATGGCGTCTGAGTCCTGAATAGTCCCAGTTCTGATCACATGGTCTGCAGCCCCTCCCACAACAAAGAGTTAAAGTAAAACTGCAAACCAATACCCACATATACGATACAGTAAGCAACCTGGATTATATGCAAACAAATAACTAGCGGAGGCTTAAAGAAGGTGGCTTTTCCCAACAACGGGTTCCCCACGTCCCCTGACGGGCACCGTCGGATTCACAACACTTGACGGCCCACTGATCACCCACTGGATGACCTTGGGCAAGTCACACACTCTTGGCCTCAAAGGCAGGCAAAGGGAAATCCCCTTTGAACAAGAAAGCCCTGTGATAGAGTTGCCTCTGGCTTTCTGTAATGCAATCTTATTTTAATTTTATGCCAGCCTTTCATGACTTTTCTAAAAGAAGGATTTTGTGTGTGCATCCTACAAATTCCATTAGAGGACCTTAGCAATAATCCGAGATCCAGTTACTGAGATACAATCAATTCACTCTGCGGAAAATGCAAAAAACACTCCTAAACTAATTGAAGTCAATGGTAGTGGCTACATTCGGAAGGAACTGGAAATCCCATCGATTTCCTTCCCATGTGCTGTTTTGTCTTCGCAGCCCAGACAATAGTGGCGATCCACCCACACGCCTCCACGTGTTTCTCAGTCGTGAGAATCACTCTTATTAAGTAATCTCACCACATGAATGCCATTGGTATTACTGTAATAACACGCTGCTTGTAGGTAAGGTGAGATTCCATTGAGGCCGTGGGAAAGGCCAGGCAGAGGCGCACCAGCCATTTCCCGCTTATGAGATAATACGTAGAGCAGCCGAGTCCGTGCTTTGCTCAGTTGCATAAACCAGACGTTGAATATGTCACACCGTGTTCCCTTACCAACAGGCACCTGTCCTCCACAGTGTACAGGTGTTGGAGCAAGGTAAATATGGGTAGCACATTGCTCATTTTAGACCTTGCCACTCCCACAAAAATGCATTTTCTGGTATGCTGGTGCCAGAGAAAAATACATTTCCCTTTAAAACAAATTGCATAAGAGGCGCATAACTTGTTTTCGAGCTATTTCCAAATATTGTCAAAATATTGAGTTTGTTATTCTCTGCTGTTTCCGGCATCTCGGATCGTATCCTGCATGGACACAGCCGTTGTATCTATTTGCAGTATCCTTAGCCTTGTTTTTAGGCATCTGGTATTGCACGTCGTCCTGCGTTTAATTAGTTTTATCTGTTTTTTAAAATCTGTTTACAGCTGTGTACCTTTTCCCGCAGAACCAGTTGGGTCTTTGGACTGTAATATAGTTTGGATTGATTGATTGTATTTCATAGCTTTTGCCACAAGGTGAGTACACAGTCTGGAGAAGGCAAAAGAGGAGACCATGGAAGTCTTGTTTGGAAGCAGCCATCGCTTACGATCAAGGTCACCTGTCCTCATCCAAGAGGTGGGCTGAGGACCCGAATGCCACTGGCCCGGGACTCTGGGGGTCAGGACCCCGGGGGGGGGGGAGGTTGCAAGAGGGGGACAGAGGAGTCACCAAAGACCATCAGATAACTAGCAAAATGCTATAAAAACATATACATGAGAAATGTTGGAAATGTGAAAAAGAAAGAGGAACTTTCCACCAGATTTGGTGGAGCTGTGACAAGGCAAAAAAAAAAAAAATTGGAAAGAGATCCATAAGATGACACAAGAGATTCTCCAACTTAGAATTCAATTAAAACCAGAGCATTTCCTCCTGGGGATTATAGATTTAAATAAGTATAGGAGCAAATGTGTTTTATTTAATTATATAATATCAGCAGCAAGAATAATATACGCCCGTTATTGGAGAGGGAAAGAAATACCAAGTGCTTATTTATTTATTTATCGTGTCAGTATCAACCAGACAATTGTATTACATTTTTAACAAATTTTTAACAAACAGACAAAACAGAGTTTGCAAGCTTGGTAGTGGATTAGATGTCCTTTGACCAGTCTCTGTCCCCTTGGAGAGCCTCTGGTGTTGCCGCAAGAAGGTCCTCCCTTATGCATCATGTGGAAGAAGGGCTCAGGGCGCATTGCAGCAGGTGGTCAGTGGTTGGCTCTTCTCCGCACTCGCATGTCGTGGACTCCACTTTGTGGCCCCATTTCTGAAGGTTGGCTCTGCATCTCGTGGTGCCCGAGCGCAGTCTGTTCAGCGCCTTCCAAGTTGCCCAGTCTTCCGTGATACCAAGTACTAAACAATAGATAATTAAATTGCTGGAAATTAGAAATATAGACAACCTGACCCATCAATTAAGAAATAAACAATCAAAAACAAAAGCAGTTTGGAGTTTGCTAACAAAGTTGATGGAGAAAGAGAAGATGGAAATATGGACATGAGTATTAAGAAGAGAAGAGCTATCAACTGTACTGAATTGAACTGATTGGATCCAGAATGAGAAGACGGGAAGCCAACAACATACCCCTCCCGGTTTTACCCGGTTCTGGCCCTGCTTACCTCTCCGAACGCATCTCCACCTATGAACCGACGAGGACGTTAAGATCGTCCGGGGAGGCCCTGCTCTCGGTCCCGCCTGCGTCGCAGGCGCGGCGGGCGGGGACGAGAGACAGGGCCTTCTCGGTGGTGGCCCCTCGGCTATGGAATGCCCTACCCGTAGACACCAGGCAGGCCCCTTCGCTGCTGGAGTTCCGGAGGAAGGTCAAGACGTGGCTCTATGAACAGGCGTTCGGTCAACAAGGCAACTGAACTCATGAAGACGGTATAAATGAACAAAGGAATGGTAGAAGGATTACGAGAACGGAATTTGATTTTTACTGAGGCGTTGATGACTATGTTGTGTTGTCTTGTATTGTCTGTCGTGTATGTTGTGTTTTAACTAATTGTTATTGTTATAAAAATTGCATTGTAAACCGCACTGAGTCGCCGAATTAGGCTGAAAAATGCGGTATAAAAATAAAGCAAATAAATAAATAAATAAATAAATAATAATAAATATAACCCTCCCCCCCAACCTCACCCTCACCCTCCATCTATTCCCCTATTTTTGCATTATTCCCCTCCCCGCCAATACCCCTCACTTTTTAGTTTTACTTTTATTTATTTATTTTTCCTTTCCCTTCCCTTTCTAAGTCAACCCTTTCCTCATTTTCCTCTTTCCCCTTTTATGTATAATTAAAAATTTTCTTCAATAAAGATATTTTTTAAAAAAGAAAAGAAAACACAGTATTTTCCGTTGGTCATGCGGGTTCCATATAGGAAGTTCGGCCCAATTCTATCATTGGTGGGGTTCAGAATATTTCTTCTCTGGAGTTCCCCTGTGTTTGAGTTTTGTTCTTTATTTACTGTTATATTTTAGAGTTTTTTTCCAATACTGGTAGCCAGATTTTGTTCATGTTCATAGTTTCCTCCTTTCTGTTGAAATTGTCCACATGCTTCTTGTGGATTTCAATGGCTTCTCTGTGTCGCCTGACATGGTGGTTGTGAGAGTGGCCCAGCATTTCTGTGTTCTCAGGTAATAATATGCTGTGTCCAGGTTGGTTCCTCAGGTGCTCTGCGATGGCTGAATTCTGTGGCTGAATTAGTCTGCCCCTCCCAAAAAAGGATTCCCCCAGGCAGCAACCAGCCAGGCTTTGAAGCTACAAGGCTATTCGATGCTAATCAAGCTGGCTAGTTGCAACATTCACATTTGCCTCAAACCTCCCACCCTGGACATTAGTCCACAGATATATAAACCCCACTTGCCTAGTTTCCAACAGACCACACAACCTTTCAGATTGCCTGCCATAGATGTGGGTGACTTCCCTGGCTGAGTGAGTCTGCAGAGCCTTTCATGTTCCTCAATTTGTGTCTGGGCAATGCTGCTGCATTTGGTGGTCCCTCTGGAGACCTGTCCACAGCTGCATGGAATATGGTAGACTCCTGCAGAAGTGAGAGGATCCTTCTTGTTCTTTGCTGAATTGAGCATTTGTTGGATTTTCTTGGTGGGTCTGGAGATAGTTTGTATGTTGTGTTTCCTCCTCAGCTTCCCTCTGCGGTCAGTGGTTCCCTTGATGTCTGGCAGGAACACTTTGCCTCTGGGTAGATTTCTGTGTTCTGAAATAATAAGCTGTGTCATCAGGCACTCTGCTATGGCTGAATTCTGTGGTTGAATCAGTCTCCACCTCCCAACAAAGGATTCCCCCAGGCAGCAACCAGCCAGGCTTTGAAGCTACAAGGCTATTCAATGCTAATCAAGCTGGCCAATTGTAACATTCACTGCAGAGGCTTTGTCTTTACTGTAATAATAATAATAATCTTTATTTATACCCCGCTACCACCATCTCCCCAAGGGACTCGGAGCGGCTTACATGAGGCCGAGCCCAACAACACTTCAATAAAACAAAAAGCAATAATAAAAAACAATGCAATTAATATAACTCACGTATAAACAATAACACGCAAGGATTTTAAAAAACTATGGCCGGGCCAAATGTAATAGTTTAAAAATTAATAAATAAACGCTGGGCGTGAACAGAGGTCGGATGTATCTGGAAGGAGGGCTTCAAAAGAAATGAAGGGAGAGCAACCCAACGGGTAGTTAAAGTGCTTCTGAGGACATTTTGCTGGGAATCAATGCCTTATTCAGGGAAGGCACACTGGAACAGCCACGTTTTCAGGCTCCCCCAAAAGACTGCCAATGTGGGGGCTTGCCTGATATCCTTAGGAAGTGAGTTCCAGAGTCGGGGGGGGGGGCACCACCAAGAAGGCCCTCTCCTAGCTCCAACAGACAGGAGTTCTTTCTCACACCCTGGACCTTCCACAGATATATCAACCCCATTTTCCTAGTTTCCAACAGACCTCACAACCTCTGAGGATGCTTGCCACAGATGCAGGCAAAACGTCAGGAGAGAATGCTTCTAGAACATGGCCATACAGCCCAAAAAACCTTCAACAACCTGAAGGAATACCTTCTTAGGGAGTTCTGTGATAAACAGACAATTGTCATCTCAGGTACACCTTTCTGCCGATTGTTCCGCTGTCATTACATAACCGCCTTATTAACTTCTGTGCAGAGGTGTTTACATGCCAAGTAACCACAGGTATTGTGATTTAGTAACAGCTGCGGCAATATAAAAGAAAACATCTCTATGCTCCACAAGTATTTACATACCTTGGGCAAGAGTAACTCAAGAGCGCTCGGCCAGGGTGGTGCCTGGACCCAAATGCTCGTCCCTCCTAGTATAAACTCATTAAAGCAACATGGATGTAAACTGCATTCATTCAATGAGTCTGCTTGAGCTGGAATTACCAGGTAAGTCGGAACGTTTGTCTCCGAGTTTATTCTCTTTGGGAGGAAACAGCACTAATGAAACCAAACAAAGTCAGATTGATATCGAGCCGCTTTTAGGAGGATCTCCCCAGCCGAGGAGATCCCGAGGACCGCACCAAAGAGGGTCCTGGAACCTTGGTGAGGGCAGCGAAGCCAATTCCAGCAGAAAATATTAAAATAATAAATCCCCGCCAAAGCGGAAGAAGCTGGCGACCAAGGTGTCTTTATTAGCGATTCAGCTGAGATCGGATGCATTGCAGGAATAGTTCCACTACAAGCATACCAATACAAGAGTTACAGGCATTTTTATAGGCAAAATACAGGTTTGAAAGTTTCAAAACTCCTTCCCTCTTCGGCTCCTTAGCAAATCAGGGAGGGAGGCGGGACGGAAGAGGGGCATGGTTTTGGCCAGCAAAGGTGCGATTTTCCTTAAGAAAGGTTTTCCTGCTTTTGATCAGATAAGGAGTGTCCTTGATGGGTTTCGGTAAAAGAACAAACAGGGTCAGGACAGGGGACCCCGGGGGGTCGTTCCTGTCCTTTTGTGAATCAATCAAAGTGTCCAAATAGACTTCCCTGCCCGCCAGACAAAACTCAGAGAGCGGGAAAGGAAATCTCAACTTGTTATTGTCCATGCAGATGTGGAATAATCAAGTAGGTTTCCAGGGAGGCGGTGGTCCTGCCTCAGGCATTTCAACAATCCTGGGTCACATTTTTTAGGGCAAAAGTCAGGGGGTAAGACAGGAGGACAAGCAATGTTTCATAGCAAGATACATACATTCAAATCATAAGCATTTCATAGCAACAAAACCCCATCTTTGTCCCACATCCCAAGTATATTTAATAAGAGGATTAATTTTCATGAAGAAGCCTGAAGTCCAATGTTTCGAAAGGTCTTTGAGGAAAGTTCATGAGGGAGATAGTATGTACTTAGGCCTGGGTAACAACAGAAAAATTTGTTTCTAAAATCGATTTGTATTTGGGGGTTTTTTTTGTTTCGATATTTAAAATAATTACAAAATTTTCCTTTTAAAAAGTTCGATATTTACGAAATTTCGTAAATGGTAAAAAATTAACGAATTGATTTCCGAAACAATAACGAATCGATTCGTTAATGGCGGACGCGACCGCGAAATACGCTAAAAAACCTCCAAAAACTTCTGAAGCTTTCCTCTCCCTCTGTTGTTGACTGTTGGTGTGATATTATAATTTTTTTTCACTAATTAAACCATAAAACTGGCCCAGACATGCGGAAATAATAACGAAACGACCTCAAAACAATAACGAAACGAATACAATATCGAAATACGAAGCATTTACAAAATGTTTTTGAAAATTCGTTTTTTTTAATAATTGCTCCAGAATGGTTCGTTATCATTTTGTAATTGAAAAAATTAACGAATTGTTAACGAATTACGAATTAACGAAACGAAACCGCCCAGCCCTATATGTACTGAAGTCCAAGACATGCAGGCAGAGAGTCCATGATCCTTGGGAAGGCTGGCAGATGAAACCCCAGCTGTACTGCAACTGATTCATGCTTTTGTTCCTTGGGAAACTACAACTCTCACAAAGGGCAGAAGTCCCAAGATCCAGCCATTTCCCAAAAGCCTCATGGGGTCCTTGTTGTTGTCAGTGCTTTGGCAATGTGACCAAGACTTGACCCTTGTTGTGTAGTCTGCTGCCCTTGTCCTCTGCAGAACTATAAGTCACTATCCCTTATTTGGGGGGAGGGGGTGCTCAACATCAAGATCTTTTTTGCAGGCTTTGCAGACACGTTTACAGACTTTGTATCTACTTATCAGTTCAAAGTTTTTCTCTGCCTTGTAATGTAAACACAAACTCTGCAACAAAAATGGAAAAATAGTGATTTAAAGGACAATTTTTTTTATCAGAAACCATGAGTCGATCCTGGTTTGTTTGCAATGCCAGGATCTAAAGCAGATCTTGATTCCTTTAGGTTAGATCAGTGTTTCTCAACCTGGGGGTTGGGACCCTGGGGGGGGGGGGGTCACGAGGGGGTGTCGGGGGTGGGGGACCCAAATGTCAAGTCTATTTTCCACAAATCCACTAGTGTTCACATTGGGGCATATTGAGTATTTGTGCCAAGTTTGGTCCAGATCCATCATTGTTTGAGTCCACAGTGCTCTCTGGATGGAGGTGAACTACAACTCTAAAACCAAAGGACACTGCCCACCAAACTCTTCCAGTATTTTCTGTTGGTCATGGGAATTCTGTTTCTGTTGGTCATGTTTACATTACGATTCATAACAGTAGCAACATTACAGTGATGAAGTAGCAACGAAAATAATGTTATAGTTGGGGGGGGGGGGGTCACCACAACATGAGGAACTGCATTAAGGAGTTGTGGCATTACAAGGTTGAGAACCACTCAGTTAGATGTAGCTGTGGCTTGCTTAAAATTTGAAGCAAAAGACCGGTGAGAAACAGAGGGGAGGGAAACATAGAATGAAGAGTTAGGCAAAGTGTGGAATCAGCTGTTTCTAATTATGTGAAACTAGAAGTTCTGGTATATAAACTATGACGTAGAGGAAACAATTTTATGGGGTTCAAAGGTTCAGGAGGATGGTAACACAGGCAAGCAGGAAGCAGAAGAATCCAATATACATATAACACTAACTGGGAAGCCCTGGCCCTTGAGCGCTCTAGCTGGAGGCCAGCTGTCACCAGCAGTGCTGTAGAATTTGTAGAGGCATGAACGGAGGGCAAAAGGGAGGAACGTGCCAAGGCCCCACCCACAGCCAAGCAAACTTAAGATGCGGGGGGAGGGGGGCAGTTTGAATGACCCCATGAAGGAGGCGGACTTGGTTTGGGCCAGCTAGTTTGCTGACCCATGCGTGTGAGGGGGCGGAGCAGCAAGTTGGGTGAGTCTGCTCCGTTCCTCTCTTTCAGTTTCCTTTGGACGGCGTGACCCGCCCTCCCTCCTTATGGACAGTGTGAGTATAGACTGGTCGCACATGGGCCGGGTAGGAATTCCCCCCCCCCCCCAAGTTTGCATTGGGGTTTTTTTTCACCTACCCCATACTGTTTCAGATGGGTGTGGTGATTGGCTTTGAGGTGGTGTCACTTAAATAGGTTTCCCTGAGTATTAATAAGTTTCCAAGGCATGTTAAAGGTGAAATGGTGATGGTAGGCGCCGTGGCACCCCCGCCTTAGGGGTGAAGGGTGGACTCCCACAAAAGTCCCCATAAGTTCTCATAAAATGGGAGCTCCCCTTGGGGCTGGGTGGAGGGTTCTCACTCTTGACAAACTCTGAGGTTTGGGCAGAGGCGGCCCGAGGTAATTTTCAACGGTAAGCAACAGTATTTTGAGGCCCCCCCCCCCCCCCGCAACCAATCACTGATATATATATGTTCTGTTCGTTGCGGGAGTTCTGTGTGCCCTATTTGGTTCAGTTCCATCATTGGTGGAGTTCAGAATGCTCTTTGATTGTAGGTGAACTATACATCCCAGTAACTACAACTCGCATAGGTCAAGGTCTATTTCCCCCCAAGAGCGCCTGAAGAGCACTCCTGGGCAAAATCACCTCTACTGCAAAGGCTTACTTTGTGTCATGGGTTGAGCCACCCCTGGGTTTGGGAGGGAGCGCCCTCAGGATGGCCTTCCAACTAGGATCGGCCGAGAGGTGCAGACAAAGAGTTTTGCTTGGCCCTCCTCGGGATCCTTGGTGCATGCTTGTCCTTGGAGGAGGTCAGAGGGAGTGACCCCTGGCCCAGGGACTAGGCTCACTCGGTGGCCATTCAGCCAGGGGTTCTATTTTGCATTTTTACAGATTTTCCCTCTACAGGTTGTTACAAGTTCTTTCTATAATTAGATCAGAAAATGGCCCTTTAGATCCATTTTCTTGTGCCTGACTCTTTATTTCATGGTGGGAGTTCAAAGAAAGGCACGTCAAGCCAACCCTGACCGGGAACGCCTTCTGTCTGGAAACAGACGTCCTCGTTGCAGGAGAACATGTGGGTCAAGAAGAGGGCTCCACAGTCACCTACAGACCCATCGTCAGGACACATCACTTGGAGGACCATCATCCTCAGACTACAAGGGATCACCGAAGAAGAAGAAGAAGAACGAATTAGTTGAGACTCTGATCAGATCTTCATTGAAAAACTATAGCAAAATATGCTGCAGAATTTCCCACAAAAAAAAAAACAAAAAAACAAACCCACAAAGTTTTTGCAGTTTAATAAACTTTTTCCCACGTTTTTAATGACAGGGCCAATTAGGAAATGACCTTTATAACCCAGGAACAAAAACCGTGTTGCATCGTGTATTGTCCACACTTTGGCTCCAGTAATTCTGCAAAGAAGGGGCGCTCCCCCCTGATTGGCGGCCTCGCCTGAGACCTTGCTGTTCAGCAAAATACCAAAACAAAACGCAGGGTCTCATCGAGCTGTGGTTCCCCCTTCCTCGGCTGTTTTGTGACTGCACAATATATGTTCTTCATATATAGGTCAAATGCAAACATTAGTCTTGAAATAGGACTCTTTCCTCTTGGGCGCCCAAGATCTGCAGCTGTACAAATGTTGCTTCGGCAGAAGTGCGCGACGGCAAAGTGGATGGGTGTCGCCAGGTGTCTTGCGTAATCCCCGAAGGCATCCGATGCTCCGAAATGCGGCTGCAGCTCTTGGGCGCTGTTGCTACAACTCCAAGCTGGTCCAGATTTCAAGGTCACTTCCCACAGGCTTTGCTGTGTGATCATTTCAGGGTTTTTTTTTTGCAGAATCTGTCCATGCATACCAGAGCAATCAGGTGACCATAATGAAAGGAAAAAAATGCTGACTGGCATGTGATTGTCAGGCATGGCCTGCACTTTGGTTTATTGCTCTAGGCAGGTGCAGATTTGAGGCATCTTGACCTGAGCTGACCAGAAGGAAAGGAAGAGAGATCTGCTGGGAATCGGAGAATTCCCGATGCTGCAGCTTTTCTTGCCTCAGCAGCATTTCTGTGGCAGGCTGCGCGGCCTGAAATGTTCCGTGGTGGATGACCCGCAAAGATGCGCAGGCACCCTTTTGATCTTCCATCTGATTGCTTTATGTAATCCCTGGCTGATGGATACGATGTCGGGATTCAGAAGAGGCAATTTGAGATATGAACATTTCTTCTCGTTGGAAATCCAGAAACTATTTTTAAAGTGACCCCACAATTAGGCTTGGGTAACAACGGAAAAATTTGTTTCTAAACTCGTTTCGTTTTTAGGGGTCCATCGTGTTTCATTTTTTAAAAGAATTCCGAAATTTTCCTTTTAAAAATTTCAAAATTTATGAAATTTCGTATAATTATGAATCAATTTGTTAATGGCGGACGCGATTGCGCAATATGCTAAAAAACCCTCCAAATGGGACAGGGGGAACTTCTGAAGCTTCCCTCTCCCTCTGTGGTTGAATGTTGGTGTGATAAAACAAACAACAACAACTATAAAACTTGCACCAGACATGCCGAAATAATTACGAAATAATTACGAAAAATTACGAAATAATTATGAAATAATAACGAAATAATTACGAAATAAATTGAAAAAATTGTTTCGAATCTAATTTACTCCTCACACTATTCCTGCATGGCTCAATATTGGATCGTAAGCTAATTTAAATATGAATTAATAACGAATTATGAAATTAACGAACGAAACCGCCCAAGCCTACCCACAATGATGGAATGAAGTTATGTGATCCTTTTGTCAGGAACAATCGAAATACCATTGCAAGATTGTACAAGTGTTTACTTATTGTGTTCTTTTGGTTGATCCTAACAAAATAGGTCCTAACTATGAGTTTTGCATTGTTGTGTGGATGGATGTTGTCTTCCATCCCTCCTTCCATCCCACCAGCCATTGCCCTGGCCTTTGGATCTGACCCTGTATCTCTGGATCTGATCCCAGATTATCTGCTTTAAACTTGATTATATGGGTCTCCACTGCCAGATAATCTGGGATCAGATTCTGGGATAGAAGGGCAGTGTGGAAAGGGTTTTAGGTCAAGGTATTGTCGAAGGCTTTCATGGCCAGAATCACTGGGTTGTTGTAGGTTTTTTCGGGCTATATGGCCATGTTCTAGAGGCATTCTCTCCTGACGTTTCGCCTGCACCTACGGCAAACGTCCTCAGAGGTAGTGAGGTGATTACCTCTGAGGATGCTTGCCATAGATGCAGGCGAAACGTCAGGAGAGAATGCCTCTAGAACATGGCCATATAGCCCAAAAAAACCTACAACAACCAGGCTTTAGGTCACTTGATGGCTGGAGAGAAGAGAAACTACATTTGCTCGGTTTAATTTCCTTCCCCGCTGTGATCCCTCTTCCCTTCTATATCATGTCTTATTTACATTGCAAGCCTAGGGTCGGGAACTGTCACATTAATGAGTTGAACACTGTCCCGGGAGCCTTTTTGGCTGAAGGACAGGGTATACATACTCTACATAAATAATAAACACACAGTCTTTTGTTTGTTGCATTAATGTACCCCATTGCACAAAATGCATTATCTCATGACCACATCATAGTAATGCCATTGAACAACATATAAGCTTATGTAAAAGACATGCACATGCTTGAAATATAGCTCCCTCCAGGACCAGTTAACACAACAAAAGGAGGATCATAATTGCGTCAGTTGCTCTTCTTCATTTCTTGGTCCACTAAGTGACAAGGGCATTTAGAAAATGTATGTTATATATTTTAAATCCACTAAATCAGGAGACGCTTCCTTCTTGGGAGGAGAGCAATGTCCAGTCTCGATAAAATCGTAAAGAGTAGAGACATCGCACTGGCAACCAAGATCCATTGCCTAGTCCAAGCCATGGTCTTCCCTGTAGTAGTCACCTCCGGATGTGAGAGCTGGACCTTCGGGAAGGCTGAGCGAAGGAAGAGAGATGCTTTTGAGCTGTGGTGTTGGAGGAAAGTGCTGAGAGTGCCTTGGACTGCGAGAAGATCCAACCCGTCCATCCTCCAGGAAATAAAGCCCGACTAAAGCTCATTGGAGGGAAAGATACTAGAGACAAAGCTGAAGTCCTTTGAATGCCACATCATGAGGAGACAGCAAAGCCTAGAGAAGACAATGATGCTGGGGAAAGTGGGAGGCAAAAGGAAGAGGGGCCGACCAAGGGCAAGATGGGTGGATGGCATCCTTGAAGTGACTGGACTGACCTTGAAGGAGACCCTGGGGGTGGTGACGGCCGACAGGGAGCTCTGGCATGGGCTGGTCCATGAGGTCACGAAGAGTCGGAGACGACTGAATGAATGAACAACAACAAGATATTTTGCTTCCTGAAACAGTTGGCTTGATTTGGAATTGACTTAGCTGAACATTAGATAACTTGTGATATATGAAACCAATCCCAAGGTCACAACAACATCTGTTATAGAATTCCAATATGCTGATGATAATGTAGCCTGTGTTCATTCAGATAATAATACAGTACTAGTATATTATACTATTAGTATTATATAATATATTGTACTATATAAGTTGTAGAATGTATGTGTGTGTGTGTGTATATATATATATATATATATATTATTCTATATACAATCTAGAATATATTGTATTACATTATTAATATTATATATAATATATTAGTATTATTACATTGCAATGTTATTATTTCTATATATTACTATATTGTTATAGAACTCTAATATGTTAATGATAATATAGCCTGTGCTCATTCAGAAGAAGACCTACAAGCCACTCTAAACACCTTTGCAGAAGCATACAATATATAATATAGATAATACAGTACTAGTATATTATACTATTAGTATATATAATATACTATATAAGTTGTAGTATGTATATACACACACACATATATACATATATAATATTCTATATATAATCTAGAATACATAATAATAATAATAATAATCATCATCATCATCTTTCTTTATACCCCGCCACCATCTCCTCAACGGGGACTCGGAGTGGCTTACATGGGGCTAAGCCCGAACAACAAACTACAATATAGCAGTACAAATTGCAATAAAATAAACAACATAACATTAAAATGTAAAACATCAAAACATATAAAACAATATACACAGAACATAGGAACCAAACATAATGACAGAGAGCAGGCCGCATGTACATAAAATGATTAAAAAACTCCGGGTGAGATAAGGGGGCAGAACTAATTGTAAGGGAGAACTCAGAGAGAGATAGGAAAATAAACAAATCTTTGTACATGGGGGGGGGGGAGGGGGGGACGGACTCCTGGGACAAGAACGTTGAGCGTACACTAGCATAGAATTATGTGGCTACTCTTCAAAAGCACGACGGCAGAGCCAGGTCTTGAGACTCTTTTAAAGGTTTCTAAAGTAGGGGCTTTCCTAATCTCTCCGGGCAATGAGTTCCAGAGTTGGGGGGCCACAGAGGATAAGGCCCTCTCCCTTGTACCCACGAGGCGAGTCTGAGAGACTGGCAAGGGCGAAAGGAAGGCCTTGCCCAAAGATCGAAGGGTTCGGGCTGGTTCATGGAGAGAGGTAGGGTCACGAAGGTAGGCGGGTCCCAAACCGTTTAGGGCTTTATCGGTCAGAACCTGCACCTTGAATTGGGACCTGAAGATAAAAGGAAGCCAATGGAGCTCCTTGAACAGGGGGATTGACCGCTCCCTGTAGGATGCCCCTGTTATTAATCTGGCTGCTGACCGTTGGACAAGTTGTAATTTCCGGGCTGTCTTCAAGGGTAGCCCCTCGTAGAGAGCATTGCAATAGTCCAGTCTAGAGGTAATTAAGGCATGGACCACCATGGTTAAGTGAGACTTCATGAGGTATGGTCGCATTGGCACACGAGTTTCAATTGTGCGAAGGTTCTCCCGGCCACCACTGACACCTGCGCATCAAGCGACAGCGCTGAGTCCAGGAAGACCCCCAAACTGCGGACCTGTAACTTCAGGGGAGTGCAACCCTGTCCAGCACAGGTTGCCACTCAATACCCCGGTCAGGCGAGCAACTGACCTGGAGGACCTCTGTCTTGTCAGGACTGATCCTCAGCTTGTTCCTCCTCATCCAGACAGCCACAGCAGCCAGGCACTCGTCCAGCACCTGAGGGGCTTTCTTGGAGTCTGGTGGAAATGAGTAGTGGAGTTGGGTGTCATCTACATAGAGAAGGCACCACACTCCAAAACTCCGGATGACCTCTCCCAGTGGTTTCATTATATTACATTATTCATATTATATATATTAGTATTATTACATTGCAATGTTATTATCTCTATATATTATTATATTGAACTCCAATATGTTAATGATAATATAGCCTGTGCTTATTCAGAAGAAGACCGACAAGCCACTCTAAACACCTTTGCAGAAGCACACGAGAAGCTCGGCCTCTCACTGAACATTGACAAAACCAAAGTGCTCTTCCAGCAGTCACAGCTCATCCTTCTGCAATGCCACAAATACAGCTCAATGGAGTAATGTCAGGAAATGTTGACCATTTCCGCTCCCTTGGCAGCTCCTTCTCCACAAAAGTCAACATTGACACTGAAATACAACACTGCCTCTGAAAAATCCTACACATCTTTTGGGAAGACAGATGGACAAATGTTAGTGTGCTGGAAGCCCACCAACATTGAAGCCATGCTCCTCTACCATCAACTCTGCTGGACTGGCCATGTTATTCGAATGCCCAAAGATCACCATCTCTCAAAGCAGTTACCCTACTCCCAATTTAAGAATGGAGAAGGGAATGTCACTGGCAGGAAAAGAGATTGACAGATGGGCTCAAAGCCAACCTGGAAAACTGTGGCATAGACACTGAGAGAGAACTGGGAAGCCCTGGCTCGTGAACACAAACTGGAGGTCAGCTATTACCAACAGTGCTGTGGAATTCGAAGAGGCTCGAATGGAGCGCAAAAAGGGAGAAACGTGTCAAGAGGGAAAAGGCACATCAAGCCAACCCTGGAAATTGGTGCCATCCTTGCAAAAGAACATACAGATCAAGAACAGGTTTTAAACTTGCTTTATATTTTTATACTGTTTTTACTTGTTGTTTGCAAGAATTCAAAATGATCTTCACAGATGAGAGATATGATTGGCCAAAATGAACACAATGAAGTTCAACGGGGACAAATGCAAGAGACTCCACTTGGGCAGAAAAAAGGAAATGCAAAGAGACAGAATGGGGGACGACGAGGCCTGGCTCGAGAGCAGGACGTGTGGAAAAGATCTTGGAGTCCTCGTGGGGAGGAAGAAGGGGAACATGAGCCAGGAATGTGATGTGGCATCAAAAAAAGCCAATGGGATTTTGGCCTGCATCAAGAGGAGCAGAGTGTCTAGATCTAAGGAAGTAATGCTACCCCTCTATTCTGCTTTGGTTAGACCACACCTGGAATATGGTGTCCAATTCTGGGCACCACAATTCAAGAGAGATATTGACAAGCTGGAATGTGTCCAGAGGAGGGTGACTAAAATGATCAAGGGTCTGGAGAACAAGGCCTATGAGGAGCGGCTTAAGGAGCTGGGCGTGTTTAGCCTGAAGAAGAGAAGGCGGAGAGGAGACATGATGAGGGCCATGTATACATATGTGAGAGGAAGCCACAGGGAGGAGGAGGGAGCAAGCTTTTTTTCTGCTGCCCTGGAGACTAGGACGCAAGGGAACAATGGCTTCAAATTACAAGAGAGGAGATTCCACCTGAACACGAGGAAGAATTTCCTGACTGTGAGAGCCGTTCAGCAGTGGAACTCTCTGCCCCAGTGTGGTGGAGGCTCCTTCTTTGGAGGCTTTGAAACAGAGGCTGGATGGCCATCTGTCAGGGGTGCTTTGAATGCAACATTCCTGCTTCTTGGCAGAATGGGGTTGGACTGGATGATGGCCCAGGAGGTCTCTTCCCACTCTAGGATTGTATATGTGAATCCTGGCTTCAGATGAAGCTGCTGCCCAATGGAGTGCATACAAATAAGCCTGATTTATTGCAAAGAGCGGCTTCTTTGCAATGTGGAATGAGCAGACATGCAATTTCATTCTTTGGCATCGGAAAAAGGAAGTCCTGGGCTGGCCCTTAAAGTAGCTTCATAAACAGGTGCTGGCAATGTCTGTGCTGCTTGGCCTGCATTCAAGAAGCGAGTGGCTCAGAACAGGTGAGCAAACTGCAGTAGCACACCTGCCCTGTTGTTCCCCAAAGTGTGGCAGAGAAGTGTGGCAATGGCTCCCTCGTGTGGTGTGTGGCTACAACGGCGCACAAAGCTACTCTCAGACATTGGAGTCCAGTTCACCTCTGGCAATCAGCCATGACAGATGTCACCTCTTTTCGAGTAGCAAGTAGAGAGTGAAGGCCAAGGTCTGAGTCAGGCTTCAATCCCAAACATATTTTATTCACGAAATTAGGCAAGTTACACAAAATAAAATCTTATTTTTCTAATATTCTTGTTACATTGGATAAAGTTGATCCTCACCTGACATTTGCATGTTGTGGTTTCTTTTAAAGCAGTGTTTCTCCACCTTCCTAGTGCCGCGACCCCTTAATCCAGTTCCTCCTGTTGTGGTGACCCCAACCACAACATTATTTTTGTTGCTACTTCATAACTGTCATTTTGCTATTATTATGAATCCTAATGTAAATATCTGATGTGCAGGATGTATTTCCATTCACTGGACCACATTTGGCACAAATTGTCCAAATTTGAATACTGGTGGGGTTGGAGGGGGGGGGGTTTGATTTTATCATTTGGGAGTTGTAGTTCCTGGGATTTATAGTTCATCTACATTCAAAGAGCGTTCTGAACTCCACCAGCGATGTGTCCCTACTTTGTGGATTTTCACTTATTGCAGGTGTTCCTGGTGAGGGGACACTTACATCTGTGGGAACAATATTTTAATATTTATAATATTATAACGTAATACAATACAATACTACTACTAACAATACAACATTATAATTATATATATTATATTATGTGTAATATTACAAATAATATTACAATATCATGGTGTAGTATAATATAGGAATTGTTCATGCCCAGCATGATTTTTTTAAATTTTTAAATTATTACATTTGGCCCGGCCATAGGTTTTTAAATGCTTGTATATTATTGTTATTATTTATTTTTTGTTTATGAGATTTATTTTAATTAATAAATTAATTAAAATAAATTATTGATTATTTTGTTATTGCCTTTGTTTATTGATGTGCTGTGGGCTCGGCCACATGTAAGCTGCACCGAGTCCCTTGGGGAGATGGTAGCGGGGTGTAAATAAAGTATTATTATTATTATTATTATTATTATTATTATACTGATATTGTACTATGCTAATAATTTAATATATTGTATGTATATATTTACTTACTTACTTACTTAGGTGATCCCTCGTAGTCCGAGGATGATGGTCCTCCAAATGTAGTATTCTGGGGGTGGGTGCATAGGTGGCTGTGGAGCCCTCTTCTTGACCTGCATCTTCTCTCGCAGTGAGGACATTGGTTTCCAGGCGGAAGGTGGTCCCAGTCGGGGTTGGCTTGACGCGCCTTCCTCTTGGCGCGTTTCTCTCTTTCACCCTCCATTCGTGCCTCTTCAAATTCTACAGCACTGCTGTCCACAGCTGACCTCCAGCTGGAGCACTCAAAGGCCAGGGCTTCCCAGTTCTCAGTGTCTATGCCAGAGTTTTTAAGGTTGGCTTAAAGCTTGTTGTCTGCTGCCTTTGGAGACCAGGACATGCGGCAATGGTTTGCAAATGATAGGAGAAGAAATACAACCAAAATATTAGGAAAAATATCGTCACGGGAATCCTGTGGAGTTTCCTTCTTTGGATGTTTCTGAGTCAGAAATAGTTCAAAGGCCCCAAAAACACACACAAAGGAGGAGTGTGCAGAGCTTAGCATGGAAGCAGACAGAGTAACACACCTGAGCCTTGTTGTCTCCCAGGTGTAGTCATTTACTGACTGATCTCAAGACTTTGCTCAAACAATAGGCTTGTCTTGAGCTGCAGAGAGGCTTCACCTCCCTTGCCACCAGAAGTTGCCCGGGCATTGATGGGTTTGTCTATGGCATCGATTCACTCTCCAAGGTATTTTTTTAATGCTTCTTATCTTACTTACTTACTTACTTACTTAGGTGATCCCTCGTTGTCTGAGTAGGATAATCCTCCAGGGTGGGTCCGTAGGTGGCTGTGGAGCCCTCTTCTTGACCTGCATCTTCTCCCACAGTGAGGACATTGGTTTCCAGGCAGAAGGCGGTCCTGGTCGGGGTTGGCTTGATGCGCCTTCTTCCTCCTGGCACGCTTCTCCCTTTCGCCCTTCATTAGTGCCTCTTCAAATTCCACAGCACTGTTGGTCACAGCTGACCTCCAGCTGGAGCGCTCAAGGGCCAGGGCTTCCCAGTTCTCAGTGTCTCTGCCGGAGTTTTTAAGGTTGGCTTTGAGCCCATCTTCAAATCTCTTTTCCTGCCCACCAACATCCCGTTTTCCGTTCTTGAATTCGGAGTAGTTTATAACTGCTTTGGGAGATGGTGGTCGGGCATCCGGACAACTATGCTAATAATTTAATATATTGTATGTATATATATCTTGCAAGCCACTTTGGGGTGAGAATGGGCGGCATATAAATGTTGTAAATAAATAAATAAACAATATCTGGAAAAAAATCCCTTCCATACAATCTTCTTTGCAGGGCAAACCAGCCTGGTTTAATCCTGCATGGCTAAGTACAACTGCCCATTAGGAAATGGTGCAGATAAAATCTATAAGCTTGAACTCTAGGAAGTAAAAACGTCCTTGTGGCCGGTCTGCCCCATTGCCCGGTTCCTGGTGCCGTGAATCTGCTGCCAGAACTTTTCTGTGTTGTATTTACAGCCAGCCCCAAAAAGACTTGGCAGGGCTGCCGGACACATGCAGCGAACCAGTTGGTGTATGTAAAATTACGCTCTGCTCGGAGCGCTGTCACGGGCATCGGTTGGACTGTTCAGTTGCATTTTCGACATCTCTCATCTCGTGTGTGCCAGGGATTTTGCAAAAGGATTTGCTTCGGGTATGGCCTCTGGTTCAGGCAGACAGCGCATGATGCCTCTCTGCTAAACTTGCAAAGAAGTAAGGCCGCCCAAGGCATTTCCACCTTCAAGGAAAAATGTGGCGTGCCAGTCGTTGTGAGATTGCAGCACATCTAGTAGGCCTGCGCAATCAATGAAAAAAAAAGTTTCAATATTCATTACTAAATTAGGGGAGGGGTAGCAAATTGTTTCTAAAGTGTTTCTAAAATATCGTAAGGGGTGCAACTCTATGTTGTATCCACAACAATATAACAACATGTCTGTTATTATTTTGGTATGAAATGGCGCAAGTGGGGAAACTTCCAGGGCTCCTTTCACCCTCATTTTTAGAACTATCAGCATGGATGGGTGGCCATCAGTTTTCCGGGCTGTGTCATGTTCCAAAAGCATTCTCTCCTGACGTTTCCCCCACATCTATGGCAGGCATCCTTAGAGGTTGTGAGGTTTGTTGGAAAGTAGGCAAGTGGGGTTTATATATCTGTGGAATAATGTCCAGGGTGGGAGAAAGAAGGAACTTGTATGCAGAACACATCATGCGAGGATGTGCGGGGCTGGATGAATGCAAAGCTGGGATGAAAATTGCTGGAAGAAACATTCACAACCTCAGATATGCAGATGACACCACTTTGATGGCCGAAATGGAGGAGGAGCTGAGGAGCCTTCTCATCAAGGTGAAAGAAGAAAGCGCAAAAGCCGGGTTGCAGCTAAACATCAAAAAAACCAAGATTATGGCAACAAGAATGATTGACAACTGGGAAATAGAGGGAGAAAACGTGGAGGCCATGACAGGGTTTGTATTTCTAGGTGGGAAGATGAGTGCAGATGCAGACTGTGGCCAGGAAATCAGAAGACACTTCCTTCTTGGGAGGAGAGCGAGGACCCATCTCAACATGATAGTGAAGAGTAGAGACATCACACTGGCAACAAAGATCCATTGCCTAATCAAAGCAGTGGCATTCCCTGTAGTAACCTATGGATGTGAGAGCTGGATCTTAGGGAAGGCTGAGCGAAGGAAGAGAGATGCTTTTGAGCTGTGGTGTTGGAGGAAAGTTCTGAGAGTGCCTTGGACCGCCAGAAGATTCAACCAGTCCATCCTCCAGGAAAGAAAGCCCGGCTGCTCATTGGAGGGAAGGAGACTAGAGACAAAGTGGAAGTCCTTTGAATGCCACATCATGAGGAGACAGGAAAGCCTAGAGAAGGGAATGATGCTGGGGAAAGGGGAAGGCAAAAGGAAGAGGGGCCGACCAAGGGCAAGGTGGAGGGATGGCATCCTTGAAGTGACTGGATTGAAGGAGCTGGGGGTGGTGACGAATGAAAGGCTGGGGTGAAAATTGCTGGATGAAACATGAACAGCCTTAGATATGCAGATGATACAACTTTGATGGCTGAAATCGAGGAGGAGCTGAGGAGTCTTCTCACAAAGGCGAAAGAAGAAAGGGCAAAAACTGGGTTGCAGTGAATCATAAAAAAAACCCCAAGATTATGGCAACCGGACTGATTGACAATTGGGAAATAGAGGGAGAAAACGTGGAGGCCGTGACAGGGTTTGTATTTCTAGGTTCAAAGATTACTGCAGACGCAGACTACAGCCAGGAAATCAGGAGACGCTTCCTTTTTGGGAGGAGAACAAGGACTAATCCCGATAAAATAGTGAAAAGTAGAGACATCAGACTGGCAACGAAGATCCATTGCCTAATCCAAGCCATGGTCTTCCCTGTAGTCACCCACGGATGTGAGAGCTGGACCTGAGGGAAGGTTGAGCGAAGGAAGAGAGATGCTTTTGAGCTGTGGTGTTGGAGGAAAGTTCTGAGAGTGCCTTGGACTGCGAGAAGATCCAACCAGTCCATCCTCCAGGAAAGAAAGCCCGACTAAAGCTCACTGGAGGAAGGAGACTAGAGACAAAGTGGAAGTCCTTTGAATGCCACATCATGAGGAGGGAGCAAAGCCTAGAGAAGGGAATGATGCTGGGGAAAGTGGAAGGCAAAAGGAAGAGGGGCCGACCAAGGGCAAGATGGATGGATGGATGACATCCTTGAAGAGACTGGATTGACCTTGAAGGAGCTGGGGGAGATGGCAACCGACAGGGAGCTCTGTTGTGAGGTGGTCCAAGAGGTCACAAAGAGTCGGAAGCAACTGAACCAGTAAACAACAACGACTTCATGCCTTCTTTGCCTCAGCTTTCTCACAAAAAGCAAGCCACCCTCAACCTCAACCCTCAACCTCAGAGGGGCCAACCAAGGGCAAGGCGGGTGGATGACATCCTTGAAGGGACTGGCTTGACCTTGAAGGAGCTGGGGGTGGTGACGGCCGACAGGGAGCTCTGGCTCACTCACTAAGGAAAGAAATATTATTATTATTAATGTTATCCATCTGTTCAGTGACATAGAATCAGAGTTGGAAGAGACCTCCTGGGCCATCATCCAGTCCAACCCCATTCTGCCAAAAAACAGGAATATTGCATTCAAATCACCCCCGACAGATGGCCATCCAGCCTCTGTTTAAAATCTTCCAAAGAAGGGGCCTCCACCACACTCCCTCCGGGGCAGAGAGTTCCACTGCTGAACGGCTCCCTCTCCCAGTCAGGAAGTTCTTCCTCATGTTCAGATGGAATCACCTTTCTTGTAGTTTGTCAGTGGCTTAGTTAACTTATGTATATAGGCACACCTTATTTAAGAACTAGGCATCTTCCATCTGCAAATATTTTGAATGCACGGCTACGGAGGGCGGAGAGTGCTCTAGGAAGGCATCTACACGGCAGAATGAACGCAGTTTGACACTTGATATGGAATCGTAAGAGCTGAGATTTTGCAAGGTCTTCCAGCTTCTCAGCCAAAGAGTGCTGGTGCCTCTCCAAACTACACCTTCCACAACCCCTTACTATTGATTGAGCCTTGGCCAAACTTGGGCCCTCCCTCCCTCACTCCCTCCAGGTGTTTTGGACTTCAACTCCCACAATTCCTAACAGCCTACCGGCTGTTAGGAATTGTGGGAGTTGAAGTCCAAAACACCTGGAGGGAGTGAGGGAGGGAGGGCCCAAGTTTGGCCATGCCTGGTGTAGCTGCACCTCGTGCCAAGGCTCTCCAAGGCCCTGCTCTCCATGTTCAGCTTCTCAACCTCTTGGAACTCTACCTGTGGGTGGACAGAATCTCTCTCCAACTGCCGGTGATGAGGAATCGCCGCCAAAGTCCCCAATGAGAGCCACTTCCCTTGCTGTGTGGCTGTCCCTGCCCAGCTGTTGGCCTGATCTCGTTGACGTAATGACTGGCAGCTTAAGAGCTTCAGCAGCTGCGAGGGATTATTCACTTTCCCAAGACTGAGGGAAAGCAGGTCTGCTGCACTTTCTGGCCGGACTTTGACTCCTCGTTCCCAGGTAACTACAACTTTCCAGGAGAATCGCAAACATTGGGTGCCTTGTATTTATCCATTGGAAGAGCTTTAGCCATTTGGATGGGACAGCATTTCCTCTTCTGTAGCCATCTCTCTCCCTAAAGCAAGGGCTAACAAGTATAGTCAAATATACTCTCAACTGAAGATCAAAATTGTAATGAAAATCGTGTGTAGAACTAAAATGTCTCTAATTATGAGGTTGAAGAGGATTGCTGAAGAGTTTTGAGTAGGAGAAGGATCAAATTTCAGGATAACTGGGAAGCCCTGGCCCTTGAGCGCTCCAGCTGGAGTTCAGCTGTGACCAGCAGTGCTGTAGAATTTGAAGAGGCATGAATGGAGGGCGAAAGAGAGAAATGTGCCAAGAGGAAGGTCCGTCAAACCACTTTCTTTTGGGGAGCAATTTGTGTGAAAATGACATATGGAAAACCTGCCCAAAGAACAAAAAAATCCAGTAAACAGGGTACAGGACAAAGGAATTGCCTCTGCTTATATATCCTTTGTAATAATAATATGCATGCATCACATAGGCATCATACAAACATCACAATATGTGTCACAAAATTCTCCTTTTACATTGTTTCCAATGGCCTATTTTTAATTTCAAGACCTTTGACCTTCCATAAGCACCTTAAATTATTATTTTTTAAAATTTGTATTTATTTTTTTATTTTTTATAAATTATTCTTATTCTTACATTATTATTTGGTATTTTCTTGTTGTTTCTCTGCCTCAGAACTGCCTTGTGAGGTAGGCTTGTGGTCTTGTTTGTTTGTGTACATGCGTGTGTATGTATATATCTCAAAATAGCAGGGAGCCAACACCAGGAGCCTTAAGGACAGCCTAATTCTATATTTGATTGAGAATACGTTCCAAGATATTAAATATTAAATACAGGTTGCTTCTTAATGAGATGCCTTTTGCGTATGGCGAGCAAGCTAGAAAGAGAAGCCGGGATTTCCAATTGGAAGTTTGTGGTTTTGCGTTTGTTTTGCATTTCAGTGGCAAAGGGAAACTGTGGCTGAATCTTGTGCCTGTTCAGCCAAAAGTTATTTATTTGTTTTATTGTTTATTTATTTTCATTACTTATTTATCATTTTATTTAATGTTTTATTTATTTTATTTTTATCCCTCTTTTTTATTTCTATCAGCAGCTAACAACATAAATACACATACACACACAAACTGTTTATTTATTTATTATTTTATTAAATATTGTATTTATTTTATTTTTATCCCTCTTTTTTATTTCTGTCAGCAGCTAACAACATAAATATACACACAGTTTGATTGTTTGTTTATTATTTATTAAATAATTTATTTATTTTATTTTTATCCCTCTTTTTTATTTCTATCTGCAGGCAACTATACACACACATACACGCACACACACACACACACACACACACACATACACACACACGTTTGTTTATTTATTATCATTTGATTTAATGTTTTATTTATTTTATTTTTATCCCTCTTTTTTATTTCTATCTGCAGGCAACTATACACACACATACACGCACACACACACACACACACACACACACATAAACACACACACGTTTGTTTATTTATTATCATTTGATTTAATGTTTTATTTATTTTATTTTTATCCCTCTTTTTTATTTCTATCTGCAGGCAACTATACACACACATACACGCACATGCACACACACACACACACACACACATAAACACACACACGTTTGTTTATTTATTATCATTTGATTTAATGTTTTATTTATTTTATTTTTATCCCTCTTTTTATTTCTATCAACAGCTAATAACATAAATACACATACACACACACAAACTGTTTATTTATTATTTTATTAAATATTGTATTTATTTTATTTTTATCCCTCTTTTTTATTTCTATCAGCAGCTAACAACATAAATATACACACACACTGTTTATTTGCTTTTGGTGCAGTGGCTTAAACCCCTGTGCCGGCAGGACTGAAGACCGACAGGTCGCAGGTTCGAATCTGGGGAGAGGCGGATGAGCTCCCTCTGTCAGCTCCAGCTCCCCAAGCAGGGACATGAGAGAAGCCTCCCACAAGGATGATAAAAACATCAAATCATCCGGGCAATGTCCCCTGGGCAACGTCCTTGCAGACTGCCAATTCTCTCACACCAGAAGCGACTTGCAGTTTCTCAAGTCACTCTTGACATGACAAAAAATAAAATAAATACAAAATAATTTATCATTTTATTTAATGTTTTATTTATTTTATTTTTATCCCTCTTTTTTATTTCTATCAGCAGGTAACCATACACACACACACATATATATACATGCACACACATATTGTTTGTTTGTTTATTTATTGTCATTTTATTTAATATTTTATTTTTATCCCTCTTATTTCTATCAGCAGGTAACAACATAAATACACACACACATTGTTTGTTTCTTTGTTTCTTTATTGTGTCAGAATCGAATTGAGGGTGCAGTTATAATGAATGCACACACACACACAAATACACACATGTAAACCACAAGCTATTTTGTTTATTGATATATATATATAAACCACAAGCCATTTTATTCATTCATATGTGTACACACATACACAAATATACATATATAAACTGCAAACAGTTTTATTTATTCATATATATAAATACACACACACACAAACACATATCTAACCTGCAAGTTTATTTATCCATTTATAAAAATATATATGTACACACACACACACACACACACACACACACAATGGGCAAACAATACAATGTTTAGGGAAAACTAATATCATGCATTTCTTTTCTTTTTTAGAAATCCCCTTTACTTTCAATAGAAATAACAGAATGTTAAGACTAATTGGAAACAATATCTCCCCATCATAACATGGGCATTTAGCCGGAGGTGAATTTCACGGGCAGGAAAGGCAGATTTCAATCTGCACGCGCTGTTCAAAGTTAACATGATGTGCTTTCTGCTCTCTTAAGCTTCGGCACATCGTGCTTTTGATGTTTAATTTTTAACAGTATGAATTATACTTAAATGGGATTGTTGTTGAATACACCTGGGGAAAATAAATGCCGAGCTTCTGCATTCAGCTTGCACGAAGAGTGATTCTGGAGGAGGGAGAATATACTCTGTGCATGCTCAGGGAAAACCAGCAAGAAAGTTTACACATATTTTGGTGCACGTTTCTAAATTTGGGCCCAGAGCCTATCAGCCAAGCCTAACAGGCTACAGAAATATTTACCAAGTTGGTTGCAAATATTCATGCATCATCATCATCATCATCATCATCATCATCATCATCATCATTGCTATTTTTCCAGGCTGTATGGCCATGTTCCAGAAGCATTCCCTCCTGACGTTTCGCCTCCATCTGTGGCAGGCATCTTCAGAGGTTGTGAGGTCTGTTGGAAACTAGGAAAGTAGGAAGCAGCCAGACCTTGAAACTTCAAGGCCATTAAATGCTAACCAAGATGGCCTGTTGCAACATTCACTCTTACCCTCAACAGACAAGAGTTCTTTCTCCCACCCTGGACATCATTCCACAGATATATAAACCCCACTTGCCTAGTTTCCAACACACCACACAACATCGGAGGATGCTTGCCATAGATGTGGGCGAAATGTCAGGAGAAAATACTTCTGGAACATAACCATACAGCCCGGAAAACTCACAGCATCTCAGTGATTCTGGCCACGAAAGCCTTTGAGAATACATTGAACTCTGTATATTATTATTATTATTATTATTATTATTATTATTATTAATAGATACACAACAAGATTAGTACGCAGCAAACAAGATCGCTATCCTGGATTTTGTATTTGATCACACATTGGACACTTCCCTAGTGTCTGGAACTGTGTGAGTATCTGTGAATAATACGTGCAGATCAAAGTAGGGTGGTCTTTTGCAGCTGGCAAATGATAATTTTGTCAGTGCCGATTGTTTTTAAGTGCAGGCCAAGGTCTTGAGGCACTGCACCTAGTGTGCCAATCACCACTGGGACCCCCTTGACTGGCTTGTGCCAGAGTTTTTGCAGTCCAATCTTTAAATCCTCATATCACGTCAGCTTTTCCAGTTGTTTCTCCTCAATCCTGCTGTCACCTGGGATTGCAAGATTGACGATTCATATGTTGGTTTTTTCCATGATTGTGAGGTCAGGAGTGTTATGCTCCAAAACTCCGTCAGTCTGAATTCAGAAGTCCCAGAGGAGTTTGATGTGTTCATTCTCTGTAACCTTTTCCGGCTTGTGATCCCACCCGTTCTTTGTCGCAGGGAGATGGTGTTTGTGGCACAAGTCCCAACAAATCACCTGAGCAACAATCTCCTTGCAGCAGCTCAGGATGGGATCTATTGTTTCATCTGCTTCCTTGCAGATGGTCGTCAACTTTTCAATTCTGGCTTGGATGGCATTGGTCCTAATGGCTTGTTCTTGGGCTGCCAGAATCAGGCCCTCCATCTCACTAATAATAACAATAATAATAATAATAATAATAAATATGTGGGTTTGGCAAAAAGAAAATCTATATAAGATAAATGTCATATATGAAAGTGAGCAACAGGTTAAAGGACTATTTCCATCACACAGATTGTAAATCTTTTGTATAAATAAAGATATAATGCTCATTTGTGTGATTAACAGAACTCAAAAACCACTGGATGAATTGACACCAAATTTGGACACAAGACACCTCTCAGGCCAACGAGTGACCATCACTCATAAAAACACTGAAAAACACATCAGAAGGGACTTTAAGCTATATATATATATATATATATATATATATATATATATACATACATATACATACATACATACACACACACACACACACACATATATACATATATATATATACATACACACACGCATACACACACATGCAAACACACACACATACATATACACAAATATATACACACATATACACATATATATGCACACAAAACACATATACACAGACTGGGCCACAACAACGCATGGCAGTGGGCGGCTAGTGTAAGTCCTGAGTCATAGAAGGTAGAAGTGACTGCCTTTTTGCAATTTCAAAAACTGTAGGCATGACATATATTTTAGAAACTAACATTTACATCTTCTGTCTTTCACTTTGCAGGATGAAGACCCAGATCACCCATCTTCTGAAAGCTGTTTTCATTTTAATTAGCATGCAAGGGGGTGTCCGTATGGAAGAATGTATCTTCGAGAAGCTGGAGGGTGAGGACGGCATGTTTTGCAGGTAAACTCATTTTAAAAATGTTTTCCGATTATTATTATTTTTACAAAAATACACGGGGTCTTCTCTCAGTGTGTTATGACCCATGTTGCCCAACGGTGTGATACAAGCTCACACCTTAAGCGTGTTTTCATAATTTCCACAATTCTGATAGGTTTTGAAGTAGCATATAATATAATATAATAATATAACACAATTTTTGTTTCATTGCTGAAGAACGTAGCTTTCCTTGTGAAACACCCTCGAGGAATTTGCACATTCATTCCTATTTCAGCCGTCACTAATTACCTTAGTTGTGTGCAAAAATGTATACGCAAAGCAGTAGCACTTTTGCCTATCAATGAATGCATTTTCAGGGTCGAAGAACGATGTATTTATTTCAACACTTTTAGCAATTGCAACTTCATTCCCTTGGACTTGTGCACCAACTGCAACCTTACCTCGTGAAGTCTGACATGACCACGGTGGTCCATGCCTTAGTTACCTCTAGACTGGATTACTGTAATGCTCTCTACGTGGGGTTACCCTTGAACACGGCCCAGAAACTACAACTTGTCCAATGTTCGGCAGCCAGATTAATAACTGGGGCGACTTACAGGGAGCTCCACTGGCTGCCATTTATTTTCCGGTCCCAATTCAAGGTGCAGGTTATCACCTACAAAGCCCTAAATGGTTTGGGACCCGCCTACCTTAGTGACCGTATCTCCCGCCATGAACCATCTCGGGCCCTCTGATCCTCCTGAGAGGCCCTTCTCTCGCCTTTTCCGCTGTGACTCCCCGACTCTGGAACTCTCTGCCTGGAGAAATTAGGAAAGCCCCTTCCCTAGAAATCTTCAAAAAGGACCTTAAAACCTGGCTCTTCCGCTGCGCCTTTGATGAGTAGGTATATAATCCCACATGATTGCTCAGCCTCAAAGTTCTGTCATTGGAGTCTACGCCCCCCTCCCCCCCCCATGGGAAAGCTTGCTTCCACAACTCCCGCTGGAATGAGCCCTCCTCCCTAAATTACTTGCTTCCCTCTTTTATCTCGCCCGAGTTTTTAATTAGTTTTAGTCAGTTTGTCCTTTTGATTACTACATGTTGCCTGCCCATTGTTATTGTGCCTGTGTTTACTGTAATTTTCATATTGTTATGTATTCATACGTTTTATGGAACTATGATGTTATTGTATTGTCGAAGGCTTTCATGGCCGGAATCACTGGGTTGTTGTAGGTTTTTCCGGGCTATATGGCCATGTTCTGGAGGCAATTTTTCTCCTGACGTTTCGCCTGCATCTATGGCAAGCATCCTCAGAGGTAGTGAGGTCCATTGGAAGTAGGAAAAATGGGTTTATATATCTGTGGAATGACCAGGGTGAGACCAAGGACTAGCCCCAGCAGACAAGAGTCCTTTGTCCCACCCTGGTCATTCCACAGATATATAAACCCATTTTTCCTAGTCCCAAAAGACCTCACTACCTCTGAGGATGCTTGCCATAGATGCAGGCGAAACGTCAGGAGAAAAATTGCCTCCAGAACATGGCCATATAGCCCGGAAAAACCTACAACAACCCAATGATGTTATTGTTTATTGTTTGCGTTTTCAGTTTGTGTTTTGGTTTTATTTTGCTGTATTCTGTTGTCTGGGCTTGGCCCCATGTAAGCCGCTCCAAGTCCCCATCGGGGAGATGGTGGTGGGGTATAAATAAAGATGATGATGATGATGATTATGATGATGATGATGATTGGAGCCACTTAAAATGAATACTCTTTATGGAATCTATATGCTTAATTGATTTCTAGCATGCAGCCTCTAAAGGCACCAGATCCTATCTGATCTTGGAAGCTAAGGAGGGTCAAAGGCCGAACAGGGGATAGGGTTACAACCTGGATGGGGTGTTGGATGGGGTGACACCCCCCCTGAAGACACAGGTTCGCAGTCTGGGACTAATCCTGGACTCATCCCTGAGCCTGGAACCCCAGGTCTCAGCGGTGGCCAGGAGAGCTTTTGCACAACTAAAACTTGTGCGCCAGCTGCGCCCGTTCCTTGGGAAGTCTGACTTGGCCACAGTAGTCCACACTCTGGTTACATCCCGTATAGACTACTGCAACGCTCTCTACGTGGGGTTGCCTTTGAAGACTGTTCGGAAGCTCCAAATGGTCCAGCGCTCGGCAGCCAGGTTGCTAACAGGAGCGACACTCAGGGAGCACACAACTCCTCTGTTGCGCCAGCTCCACTGACTGCCAATTTGCTACCGGGCTCAATTCAAAGTGCTGGCTTAGCCTATAAAGCCCCAAACGGTTCTGGCCCAGCTTACCTGTCCAAATGTGTCTCTCCTTACGAACCCTCTAGGAATTTAAAATCTTCTGGGGAGGCCCTGCTCTCGGCCTTGCCATCTTCACAGGCTCGATTGGCGGGGACGAGGGATAGGGCCTTCTGAGCGGTGGCCCCTCGGTTGTGGAATGCCCTCCCCAGGGACATTAGATCGGCCCCCACCCTCTTAACGTTTCGCAAAAAAGTTAAACCCTGGCTATAGGAGCAGACCTTCCCAAACGCAGTGTAGCTGTTAAACTCTGATCTCGGAATGGTTGGACAACGCGACTGGACAATGACTGGCAATAAAATGCAGAGGACTTATCGTTTTTATTGTGTTACTGATGTTAATTGTAATGAATTTTTAATGCTTAAATCATTTTTGTACTGTTGTGGGCATCGAATTGTGCCGTTTTGCAAACCGCCGTGAGTTGCCCTCGGGCTGAGAATGGCAGTATAGAAGCATAAAAAATAAATAATAAAATAAATCAGCACTGATTAGTACTTGAATGGGAGACCAGTAATGACACTGTAGCTAATATTTTCAGAGGAAGGAACTGGCAAAACCACCTCTTGAGTCCTTGTTTCCTGAGAAAACCGACAAGCGACTTGAATGTTGTGTAGATAGAAATGGGACAGCATTCCTAAACATGCAAAAAATACTGTTTGATTAACATGTGGTATATTGATAGATTATGTGAATGTGATAACCTTGTGATGGTTATTGCATCAGCCAGTGTCCCTTACTGATGTCCTATCAGCAGAGTCTGAAACCTAAGAGGCTGGTAAACAAGAAAGGAGCTAGGAAATGAAGGTGGGTGAAAGAATCCATCTTTCTCTCTCCTGTGTGACTCAAGTAATAGGTCATGGAAAGTACTCTCTTTCCAGTCCCTCTCCCTTGACCTTTTGATGGAAAGTACCTTCTTGCACCTGCAGACTCTGCGCTTAACCACAACCTTTGAGCTTAACCACAACACAACTACTTTCTGTGTAGGCTTGAACTTTGTATGACCTCTACATGTCACATCTTGTTTCTTAAAAACATTTTCTTCCCTGTTGCTCCTTTTCTACAGAGAAAGGGTATATTTCTCTTTTTCTGTTTTGTGTGAGTATCCGCCTGTGCTTTATGTGACTATCTGATGATGCTGATTGTTTGCAAGAACAAGGAAAATGGATCTCCAAATCCTGTTTGTATATTTTGTATATATTGTAAAGTTGAAGATATTTTGGATGAAACCTGGATCTCTGAGTTTGCTCTACAGTGTGTAGATAATGTCAGATGCTGGCAGTTGGACTCTGCTGATAGACAGGCTGAAGCATGTTTTTGCTGTGAAAGTGAAAGGGTCTTTGACTGAAATTCCCAAATGCTAAGCAAGGGGCTTTGAATGAAATTAACAGCAAAAGAGAAATATACCCATTCTCTGTAGAAAAGGAGCAACAGGGAAGAAAATGTTTTTAAGAAACAAGATGTGACATGTAGAGGTCATACAAAGTTCAAGTCTACACAGGAAGTAGTTGTGTTGTGGTTAAGTTCAAAGGTTGTGGTTAAGCGCAAAATCTGCAGGTTCAAGAAGGTATTTTCCATCAAAAGGTCAAGGGGGAGAGGCTGGAAAGAGAGTACTATCCATGATCTATTACTTGAGTATGAAAGTCACCTGAAAAAGAGGAGGGGCGCGGCAGTCACTTGAAGGGGAGCATCTGCGTATGCTGCCAGGCTGTCCGTCTTCTTCATGAAGAAACTAAAATAAACTTTGTTTTTTTAATCTTTTTTGGGACTTTCTCCTTCCTTACGGGTTCCCGTGATGCGGACCTAAGAAGACCTAATTTCAGGGTCTCTAACAAAAGGACTCTGCTGTATTTTTGCTTGCTTTTGGGACACTTGCTACCCACCTGCAGCAGTTCAGGGAAGTCGTGCTTTGGAAACTATAAATCACTTCACGATCCCGCAGCATTGGAGGCACATGTGGTATCTACTATGTAACATGGACCTCAGTCCCATATTTTGTTCTCTACAGGAGAGATCTAAAAGTTGTGTATCCAGAATTGGGAGATGTTGGCTGTATGTATATTCCCGAGTGTAACCAGTACCGTAAGCGGATCAGCAAGGAATGGAGCAGCCCCGCCGTCCTCTTCCAAGAAGCAGATGCGGTAAGACCTGTCTTTATGGTTGCGACACTCAGGCAGAAAAAGACACACCACTTGAAATGTTTAATGTGACATTTGACATAACTGGAAAGTGGAAACTGACAGGAAATGCTCTACATTTTATAACCCGCGACCCTCCAGGTGTTTGGGCCTGCAAATATCTACCAATAAATAAACACGAATGGGGAATTAATGGGATACAGGGAATAAAGAGAAGGACTCTAATAGCCTGGAAAGGAAATAAGGAAGCAGTAGGAGTCTTTGTGAACAAAAATAAGCATTTTTAGTTTTCTTTTCACCTAATGCAATGCAAGGCGACTACAAAAGACTTGACTTACTTATTTAGATGATCTCTTGTTGTCTGAGGATGATGGTGCTCCAAGTATAGTATCTTGGCGGTGGGTCTGTAGGTGGCTGCGGAGACCTATTCTTGATCTGCATGTTCTTCTGCAGTGTGGACATTGGTTTCAAGGGGACAGGCCGTCCTGGTCAGGGTTGGCTTGACATGCCTTCCTCTTGGCACATTTCTCCCTTTCGCCCTCAATTCGTGCCTCTTCGAATTCTGCAGCACTGCTGGTCACAGCTGACCTCCAGTTAGAGCGCTCAAGAGCCAGAGCTTCCCAGTTCTCCTTGTCTATGCCACAGTTTTTAAGGTTGGCGCAAGTCTTTCTTTAAATCTCTTTTCCTGTCCACCAACATTATGTTTTCCATTCATGAGTTTGGAGTAGAGCAACTGCTTTGAGCGTCCAGACAATATGGCCGGTCCAGTGGAGTTGATGGTGGAAGACCATTGCTTCAATGCTGGTGGTCTTTGCTTCTTCTTCCAGCACGCTGATATTTGTCTGCTTGTCTTCCCAAGAGATTTGCAGGGTTTTTCAGAGGCAACACTGATGGAGTCATTCTAGGGGTTGAGTGTGACATCTGTAGACAGTCCACGTTTCACATGAGTATAGCAGGATTGGGAAGACCATAGCTTTATAAACAAGCATCTTGGTCTCCCAGCGGATGTTTCGGTCCTCAAACACTCTCTGCTTCATTCAGAAAAATGCTGCACTCGCAGAGCTTCAGTGTCAGTGTTGACTTTTGTGGAGAGCTGGCTGCCAAGGTAGTGGAAATGGTTGACATTTTTGAAGGAAGAATCATGAACCCTGAAGGAAGGAAGTATAGACAATACACTCAAGTACTGTCTTTATAATTTAATTGGACTATGTTATGTTTGTTTGGTTTATGTATGTCCTTTTTCGTTATGGTGACATGTTGTTTTTTTTTTTATAAAAGTAAAGCCCTGTCGTATGTTGGTATTTCCCAAACTTTGGTCTTCCAGAAGCTTGGAACGTCGGTTCCCAGACATTCTGATCAGTGGTCAAGGCAGCTGAGCCTTCTGGGAGACCAAAACATCTGGAGGGCTAGAGTTTGGGGAATCTCTGCTCTAGGTTAGAAGTATCACCATCTATGTAAATAAAAATGTCATGTTCGTTTGTGAGATTAACAGAACTCAAAAACCACTGGGGGAATTGACACCAAATTTGGACACAAGACACCTCTCAGGCCAGGGAGTGACCATCACTCATGAAAATACTGGAAAATACAGCAGAAGGGACTTAAGAAGCCAAAAACCAAAAAATACATTAAAATGCATGCGCAAAACCATGTGTACACAAATATACACACACATATATATACATACACACACACACAAAACACATATACCCAGACTAGGCCACAGCAATGCATAGCAGGGGACGGCTAGTCTATATAAATAAAACTGTAATGTCCGTTTGTGGGATTAACAGAACTCAAAAACCACTGGACGAATTGACACCAAATTTGGACACAAGACACCTAACAACCCAATGTATGTCCTTCACTCAAAAAAATTGATTTTGTCATTTGGGAGTTGTAGTTGCTGGGATTTATAGTTTACCCACAACCAGAAAAACTTTGACCTCCACTGATGATGAAATTGAACCAAACTTGGCACACAGAACTCCCTTGACCAACAGGAAATACTGGAAGGGATTGGTGGGCAGTGTCCTTTGGTTTTGGAGTTGTAGTCCTCCTACATCCAGAGATCACTGTGGACTCAAACAATGATGGATCTGGGGTAAACTTGGTACAAATACCCATTTGCAAAGCCCTGTGTTAGTGTTCTAAATAAATTATTCAGCTATTGTTAGGTCTGTAATGTCCAAAATGTAATGTCCTCTGGAATGTGTCCAGAGGAGGGCGACTAAAATGATCAAGGGTCTGGAGAACAAGCCCTATGAGGAGCGGCTTAGGGAACTGGGCATGTTTAGCCTGAAGAAGAGAAGGCTGAGAGGATGATAGCCATGTATAAATATGTGAGAGGAAGCCACAGGGAGGAGGAGGAGGGAGCAAGCTTCCTTTCTGCTTCCCTGGAGACTAGGACGCAAAGGAGGAATGGCTTCAAACTCCAAGAGAGGAGATTCCATCTGAACAAGAGGAAGAACTTCCTGACTGTGAGAGCCGTTCAGCAGTGGAACTCTCTGCCCCGGAGGGAGTGTGGTGGAGGCTCCTTCTTTGGAGGTTGGATGGCCATCTGTCAGGGGTGCTTTGAATGCAATATTCCTGCTTCTTGGCAGAATGGGGTTGGACTGGAGGATGGCCCAGGAGGTCTCTTCCAACTCTAGGATTCTAGGATTCTATGATTCTATGAAATATGTGACAACTTCAGAAGGTTTTTTGGGAAAGTACCACTAGATGGCACCATTGCCCTTGATGTGTCTTTAGGAGAATTGGTGTCAGAGAGGAGATTCCTCCTTGCATTCCATGGGGTCTCCAAAAGTGAACAACAGGCACCTCAGAACACCTGGAACTAGGTATATACATTCATGTGTCAGATTTAATTCCTTGTTGTAAAATAATGTAAATGTAATAACAACAACAATAATAATAGAGTAAAATGATAAATGTAATAAAAATAAAATAGAATAAAATGATAAATGCAATAATAATAATAATAATAAAATAATAATAATAGATGAATATAATAAATGTAATAACAACAATAATATAATAAATGTAATAATAACAATAATAAATAGAGTACAATAATAAATGTAATAATAGAGGGAATATAATAAATGTAATAATAAAATAGAGTAAAATAATACATGCAATAAAATAATAATAGAGTAAAATAATGTAAATGTAGCAGTAATAATAATAATAATAAGGAGTAAAATATTAAATGTAATAAAAATAATAATAGAGTAAAATAGTGGAAATGTAATAATAACAGTAAAATAATAATTGTAATAATAATAAGGCAAACTAATACATGTAATAATAATGAATACAGTAAACTAATAAATGTAATAATAATATTAAAAAGAGTAAAATAATGTAAATGTAATAATAACAATTATAGAGCAAAATAATAAATGTAGTAATAATAGAGTAAAATAATGAATGCAATAATAATGTAATAATAATAATAATAGAGTAAAATAATGAATGCAGTAATAATAATAATATCAATAATAGAGTAAAATAATGTAAATATAGTATTAGATGGTAAAATAATAAATAACCTTGACTCAAGTATAAGCTGAAGGGGGGCTTTTTCAGTTTAAAAAAAGGTCTGAAAAACTCGTCTTATACTCGAGTATATAAGGTATATGGCCGTGTAGATTGATATAAAGGTGAAGGTGTTCTCCTGACATTAAGTCTAGTCATCTCTATTTCTAAGCCGAAGAGCCGGCGTTGTCCATAGACACCTCCAGGGCCTTGTGGCTGGCATGACTGCATGTAGACTCATATAATCCAATTCAAAGCAGATAATGTGGATTATCTGCTTTGATAATCTGGATTATATGGTAGTGTAGAAGGGACCTTTGAGTTGCTAATAAATAAAGAAATATAATAAATAAATAAATATAGTAAATAAAATAAATAAATATAATAAATTATTATTATTATTATTATTATTATTATTATTGTGAATGTTTATTTTTTCTCAAACACTTACCTGGAGATTTCCAGCTTTTTGTTTATCGGCAACGTTCAGCCGGCCAGCAGAGAGCAGTGCGGACGGACGGCAGCCTGTGAGTCGGTCGATCTGAAGGCTGGATCCGGCTTACTTCCGAGACTTCTCCCCAATAACTTGGTCAATTTCCAAATTCGTCTCTTTTGAGCAGGGATGAATAGCACACAATGTGCTAAGTGTTGCAACATGTGATAGTATAATCATTTTTTAACACAATGGGCAAAGGCAGTTGTGCACAGAGCACAGAAGCAGAACGCTGTCTCGGAGATCCTGATCCCTGTGTTTTGTTTTGGCTTAAAACATATCTCTGTTTATGTGTCATTGAACTTTGGAATGCCTTGGGATACTTCCGAAGTTGAGGGACTCCTTCATCCCAAACGACTGCCTGCAGGTGAGATGATGGCGGGGATCTGACCCTAGTCGCCATTGGGATTCTCCCCAGAGTTTGCATGTTTGCTGAGTTCGGAAATACAGACTTAACTTACTATGTGTGTGTAGGAAACAATGTCTGCTATTAGGCTGGATGGCCATCTGTCAGGGGTGATTTGAATGCAATATTCCTGCTTCTTGGCAGAATGGGGTTGGAGTGGATGATGGCCCAGGAGGTCTCTTCCCACCCTAGGATTCTAGGATTCTATTTGAAACGTAGCAAAACCTGCCCAGTACTGAGGATGACGTTTGATTTAAATAGAAAGCCATTCTAATCATTTGAAAGGGTTTGTTCTTAATGCGTGAGAGAGATTGACAAGCTGGGATGTGTCCAGAGGAGGGCGACTCAAAGGATCAAGGGTCTGGAGAACAAGCCCTATGAGGAGCGGCCTAAGGAGCTGGGCATGTTTAGCCTGAAGAAGAGAAGGCTGAGAGGAGACATGAAGAGGGCCAGGGATCAAGATGTTAGGGGAATATGTCATAGGGAGGAGGAGGGAGCAAGCTTCCTCTCTGCTTCCCTGGAGACTAGGACGCAAAACAATGGCTTCAAACTACAAGAAAGGAGATTCCACCTGAACATGAGGAAGAACTTCCTGACTGTGAAAGATGTTCAGCAGTGGAACTCTTTGCCCCGGAGGGAGTCTGGTGGAGGCTCCTTCTTGAAACAGAGGCTGGATGGCCATCTGTCAGGGGTGATTTGAATGCAATTTTCCTGCTTCTTGGCAGAATGGGGTTGGACTGGATGATGGCCCATGAGGTCTCTTCCAACTCAAGGATTATATATATATATGTTTTAGTGTAGTTGCATACTGTTTTGCAAAATATGTTGTTGGGACAAGAGGGGTTACACTTCCCTGTTGCTTTCACTCGATGGCAGGTAGAAGTGGAATGTCCAGGTCAGCCTTCTCGGTCTCACCTTTGAGGAGAGGGAAACTCTGCGCTCAACTTTCTTGGATGGCTTTTTTCTGACAGTTAAAAAATAGGCTGGATGTATAATCTATGCACTGAAACATCATCAGGAGGTGGAGCTGCTCCTAAAAATATAGAACTTGGGTTGCTGTGAGTTTTCCAGGCTGTCTGGCCATGTTCCAGAAGCATTCTCTCCTGATGTTTCACCCACATCTATGGCAGGCATCCTCCGAGGTTGTGAGGTCTGTTGGGAACTAGGCAAGTGAGGTTTATCTCACTGTGGAACGATGTCCACGGTGGGAGAAAGAACTCTTTGTCTGTTGGAGGCAAGTGTGAATATTGCAATTGGCCAGCTTGATTAGCATTGAATAGCCTTGCAACTTCAACGCCTGGTTGCTTCCTGCCTGGGGGAATCCTTTGTTGGGAGGTGTTAGCTGGCCTTGATTGTTTCCTGTCTAGAATTCCCCTGTTTTCTATTATTCGACCATGTGCTTACGCTGTATATAACTGTACAACAAGCAGAGGAACATATTACATGAGCTTGGTGCTGGTTATTGACCATAATAAGGAACATATGTGTTACATGACCAAGTAGAAATAAAAAGCTGGTAGAATTAGTACACTGAAGAAAAGGTACATGTGAAGGTTTTCCCTGACATTAAACCCAGTCGTGTCCAATTCTAGGGGTTGGTGCTCATCTCCATTTCCAAGCCAAAGAGCCAGCGTTGTCCATAGACACCTCCAGGGACATGTGACTGGCATAACTTCACAGAGCAGTGTTACCATCCCACAGAAGCGGTACCAATTGATCTACTCACCTTTGCATGTTTTCGAACTGCTAGGTTGGCAGAAGCTGGGGCTAACAGCAGGAGCTCACCCCGCTCCCCGGATTTGAACCAGGGGCTCCTAGTACATTAAAGGTTTATGCAAATAAGATGAAAGGACGACAGTTTCATTCAATGCAGAAATATTTGAAGATGAATCTGCTATTTTAGAAAGAGAAGCAGAAGCTACATTCACAGCATTTGAAAAGAATAGAAAAAACATCACGAACAGATGGCATACGAACAGAGCTGTTTCAATCAGCATAGACAGAATCTACTCTAGATCTAACTAAAATCTTTCAATAAGTATATATAAAAAAATAATAATTCCCAACGGGTAGGAATCACTTTGATAGACATTCTGTTTACAAGAAAAGGGACACCACAGATTGCAGTAACTGCCGGACCATTGGGTGGAGTCTCCCCTAAAAGCGAAGGGAGACCCAAGGTTTTACGCCAAATAAATGTGCACTGTACAGAGTAAGAAATGCCAGGCGTCCAAGTTGGGTTCAGGAAAGGGAGAGGCACCACGGATCACGTTGCAAGCATTCGTTAGCTATGGAATGCGCCAAGGAAATAATCCTGTGCTTTATAGATCAGCGTTTCTCAACCTGGGGGAAGGAATAACAGTAATAATAGAGTAAAATAGTAAATGTAAACATAAAAATAATGAATAGAGTAAATTGATAAATGTAATAATAATAGAGAAATAATAAATGTAATAATAACAATAATAAATAAAGAAAAAGAATAAATGTAATAATAAGTAGAGTAAAATAATGGAAATGTAATAATAACAGTAATAATAGAGTAAAAGAATACATGTAATAACTATAATAAAATAATAAATAGAGTAAAATAGTAAATGTAATCATAAAAATAATGAATAGAGAAAATTGATACATGTAGTAATAGTAGAAAAATAATAAATGTAATAATAATAATAAATAAAAAGAATAAACGTAGTAATAATAACTAGAGTAAAATAATGGAAATGTAATGATAACAGTAATAATAGAGTAAAAGAATAAATGTAATAATAATAATAGAGCAAAATAATAAATGTAGTAATAATAAAATAATAATAGAGCAAAAATAATAAATGTAATAGTAATAAAATAATAGAGTAAATTGATAAATATAATAATAGAGAAATAATAAATCTAATAATAATAATAATAAAGAAAAAGAATAAATGTAATAATAAATAGAGTAAAATAATGGAAATGTAATAATAGAGCAAAAATAATAAATGTAGTAGTAATAAAATAATAAATAGAGTAAATTACTAAATATAATAATAGAGAAATAATAAATGTAATAATAACAATAATAAAGAAATAAAGAAAAAGATTAAATGTAATAATAATAAATAGAGTAAAATAATGGAAATGTAACAATAACACTAATAATAGAGTAAAATAATAAATGTAGTAGTAATAAAATAATACAGTAAATTGATAAATATAATAATAGAGACATAATAAATGTAACAATAACAATAATAAAGAAATAAAGAAAAAGAATAAATGTAACAATAATAAATAGAGTAAAATAAAGGAAATATAATAATAACACTAATAATAGAGTAAAATAATGGAAATGTAATAATAGAGCAAAAATAATAAATGTAATCATAATAAAATAATAGAGAAAAATAATAAATGTAATACAATAATAACAATTACAGTGTAAAATAATAAATAACTTTGACTCGGGTATAAGCTCAAGTATAAGAAGGGCTGAAAACTCAGCTTATACTCGAGTATGTACGGTATTTTAGAAGAGTCCTATGAATACACGTGGACAGCTGAACAGACAAATAAGCAGATCCTAGCGCCAAATCCAGGCTGAATTCTCCCTGGAAGCCGAGATAACTAAACGGAGACAGTCCCAGAATCTGCAAAGCCTCAACAGGGCTTTCGATGATGGAGTGACTTGGAGGTCTCCCATTCAGAGCGTCACCAGAATCAGTTTGATGGTCGTGAATAGGCATGGGCAATCCATGGTTCTAAATGGTTCTGAAGCACTTGCAAAACTAGAGGGCACTGGTACTTTGCTTCTAAAGTGTTGCTAAAGTTCTGGTGGTGAAAATTACAGAACTCTAACAAAACTTTCAAAATTTCATTATTATTTTGTTATTGGCGATTTTTATGACAGACCCAATTAGGAACTGCCATTTATAATGAAATTTTGAAAGTATTGTCAAGTATTGTTGAAGGTTTTTTTGGGCTGCCTGGCCATGTTCTAGAAGCATTCTCTCCTGACATTTTGCCTACATCCATGGCAGGTATCCTCAGAGGTTGTGAGGTCTGAGCTCACAACCTCACAACCTCTGAGGATGCCTGCCATAGATGCAGGTGAAACGCCAGGAGAGAATGCTTCTAGAACATGGCCAGACAGCCCAAAAAAACCTACAACAACCCAGAAATTTTGAAAGTTTTGTTAGAGTTCTGAAATTTTCACCACCAGAACTTTAGCAACACTATAGAAGCAAAGCATCCTCTAGTTTTGCAAGTACTTTAGAACCATTTAGAACCATGGATTGCCCATACCTAGTAGTTAGCAAGCAAAATAACAAATCTATTCGGTAAGGTAATTTATCTTGATTTCTGGATAGGCAAAATTACTGAATTTTGTTCTAAGCCTATTTTCTGTCTCTTGCTTTATCAAACACACTTGTATAAGCAGAGGGAGCCATGCTGCATTTTTATTGGTGACTTTTGGAGTCCACCTGGAACCATTTCATGCTTTATTTATATTTGCCCAACGGTTGAGATGCCTAAAGATCTCCAGAAAGCCCTCGTATTCTTGGGAAGAGGAGAACCTCACGGCTTCTTCTTGGCCAACGGTGCTTCCGTCCACGATGGGCGCTCGGTCGGTCGCTCACTCGGAAGCTTGAACATCTGGAGAGACGGGAAGCGCTCCCTCCTTGCCTCACAGACACCTCAATATTGCTTTGCTCAACCAAAAATAAATTGGAAAAGAAAATTGGACATTGCATCAATTTGGAGCAAGTTTATAAATTCTCCAGCTAAGCAATCCCAATAGAACATGATAGATCGCCAGCAAACACGCAGTCCCCGCGGTGATGTATCGCCGCATTAGCCGAAATGCCGTCTTACATGATTCTGCTTTATTACCAGTGTTGGTGGCAGACAGAAAAACAGATTACACTTGAGATCAAATCGATAGGAACTTTATTTACTGGCCTTTTAAAAACATATTTCTGCACTTTATAAAAACATACGGCAGATGCTCTTGATAGAGCTTGTCTGCTTGTTAAAAAGCAATTTACTCGCGGCAGCGATGTTTTTAAGCTGCAATTTGCGGCATTACCTTTTCCCTCCTCTTCCACATTTCTCTTTTTATCCTTGCTTTTGACGACTTCCTCAGAGGAGGATTCGGTGGGCTCTTGGCCTAAGTGAATATGGCCAGAGACTCTCCTCCTTAGGAAACCCGTGCCTTCCGCTCAGTCTCGCCTAGGAATCAGGGTATATGGATATATGCTCCAGCCTCTGTGCATGTCTTCACTTTCAGGCGGCTGCTCAGTGACGACTTGGAGCGCCACATCGGGAAGGGAAACTATTGAGATGCAGTCCGGCGACATTCGTGGTGAACACAAGTTCAGGTGTATGAGAGGTTAAGCCAGTGGTTCTCAACCTTTCATCTCCATAGCTATTCCTTATACCAGGCATGGGCCAACTTGGCCCTCCGGGTGTTTTGGACCAACTCCAACAAAAGGCAAAAGGGAAGGAAGGAGAAAGGAGGGGGGAGAGAAGGGAGGAAAGAGGGAAGGGAGGATGAAAGGGTGGAAGGGATGGAAGAAGGAGAAAGAGGGAGGGGGTTGCGAGGGGGTGTCAGAAGAAAGAGGGAAGGAAAGAGGGAAGGAAGGATGAAAGGGTGGAAGGGATGGAAGAAGGAGAAAGAGGGAGGGGGTTGCGAGGGGGTGTCAGAAGAAAGAGGGAAGGAAAGAGGGAAGGAAAGAGGGAAGGAAGGATGAAATATTTATTTATTTATTTGGGGTGCTTCTACCCCGCCCTTCTCAACCCCCTCGGGGGGACTCAGGGCGGCTTACAAAAGGCACAATTCGGTGCCTAACGATTACAACATACAATGCGATATACAATACACAAATTTAACACATAATATCACAGTTATAACTGATTAAAACAATCAGGTAATAAACTAGCAGCAATTAAAAATACATCTTGTGGTCAGTGTTCACCAAATCCAAGTCCATAAACCATTTAGCAAGGGTGGAAGGGAAGGAGGGAGGGAAGGGAAGGAAGGAGGGGGCTCCAGGGGGGTGTCAGAGGAAAGAGGGAAGGAAGAAGGGAAGGAAGGAGGGAAGGAAGGAGGAAGGGCAGGCAGTGTCAGAGGAAAGAGGGAAGGAAAGATGGAAGGAAGGATGAAAGGGTGGAAGGGAAGGAGGGATGGAAGGAGAAAGAGGGAGAAGGTCATGAGGGGGTGTCAGAGGAAAGAGGGAAGGAAGGAGGGAGGGAAGGGGATGTCAGAGGAAACAGGGAAGGAAAGATGGAAGGAAGGATGAAAGGGTGGAAGGGAAGGAGGGATGGAAGGAGAAAGAGGGAGAAGGTCATGAGGGGGTGTCAGAGGAAAGAGGGAAGGAAGGAGGGAGGGAAGGGGATGTCAGAGGAAACAGGGAAGGAAAGATGGAAGGAAGGATGAAAGGGTGGAAGGGAAGGAGGGATGGAAGGAGAAAGAGGGAGGGAAGGAAGGGAGGGAAAGAGAGAAGGAAGGATGGGATGGTGAGAGAGAGGAGGGCCTGAGAAAAGAGTCCAAGGGCCGCATCCGCTCCCCAGGACCGGGTTTGCCCATTCCTGATCTAGTTCAATTCAAATAGATCAGTGTTTCTCAATCTGAGGGTCGTGACCCCTGGGGAGGGGTTGCGAGGGGGTGTCAGAGGAAAGAGGGAAAGAAGGAGGGAGGGAAGAGGGGGTGTCAAAGGAAGGAGGGAAGGAAAGAGGGATTGAAGGAGGGGGTGTCAGAGGAAAAAGGGAAGGAAGGAGGGAAGGAAAGGTAGAAGGGTAGAAGGGTCGAAGGGAAGGAGGGATGGAAGGAGAAAGAAGGAGGGAAGAAAGGAAGGATAGGATGGTGAGAGAGAGGAGGGCCTGAGGAAAGAGACCAAGGGACCCCATCCGGTCCCCGGGCTTAGGTTTGCCCATTCCTGATCAAGGCCAAATTCTCTTGATGTTAGGGACGGAAACCTTATCCTGAGGTGCTAGGATCTGAAACTGAGACTTTCTGAATGCCCATCTCTCTTTTAGAACAGAAGTTTGGTTTAATATTAATTTTTTGTATAAAAAACCCCCTATTTTCTGTGCCAAATAACCACTTGTGAATATTTTGCCAAAATGTCCCAAATTGAGACTAGGGTTTGGAAATTATCACCTTAAAGTCTTTCTCGCAGCAGGAAGGAAATGGCTAAAATTACTCATTGCGCCAGTGAAGAATTACATCTCTAAACCTCGCTGAATTGCTGCTCCTTGAAATTAACTCATATAAAGTTGTCTAGCTCATAGGAAACAATGGCAGGGCTGGGATTTGAGCGATTTCGGGACCCGCTCACCCTGGTCACAGAGCTCCAAATCTGTATATAAAGCCTACCAGGTGAAACTGAATATTTGTGTCCCCCCCCCCCCCCCCCCGCCATATTGAACAGCAAAGGCTTAGCCTCTAACTTTCTCACGCACCCGGACTTGTGTACTCCACGAATGTCACCTGCTTCCATTCACATTGAAGAGTTATTATTCATAACATAGATCCTAGTGATCATCTGCCAAATCATACAGAAAAGAACCGAAATGGATCACTGATCTATCTCAGTCTAAAGCAGATTTCCGTGTTCTTAATTTGCAGGCCACCTTCTTCTAATTAGGAGGGAATATGAGTAAAAGGTCAAGGTCAAGGTTTCCCCCGACATGAAGTCCAGTCGTGTCGGCTTACATGAGGCCAAGCCTGAACAACAAGTTACAGCAAAACAAAACCAGAACATATATAACAAGCAACATCATCAAAATTACATAGAAAAAAAAGTATAAACACAGTAACAAAATAACATTCCAATAAACACAATCACGACAACAGTGGGCGGGCCACATGTACAGGATCAAATGATTAGAAACTCTAATGAGATAAAAATAGGAGCAGGTTATTTGCAGGGAGCTCACAAAAACACACAGGGTTGTGGAACTAAACTCATCTCTATTTCTAAGCCGAAGAGCCGGCATTGTCCGTAGACACCTCCAAGGTCATGTGGCCAGCATGACTGCATGTCGTGCTGTTACCTTCCTGCCGGAGCGGTACCTATTGATCTACTCACATTTGCATGTTTATGAACTGCTAGGTTGGCAGAAGCTAGGGCTGACAGCAGAAGCTCACGCTGCTCCCTGGATTCGAACCTGTGGCCTTTTGGTCACCAAGTTTAGCAGCTCAGTGCTTTAACCCACTGCGCCACCGGAACACACACACATAAATATGAGTGACTATCGTTAAATCCAGTGTGCCGACACTAGGTTTAGCAACCGCACCATAAACTATACATTCTCAACATTTAAAAAAATATTTTGGGCCTGTCTTCCCAGAATGCTGTCAAAGGAGGTGAGGACAGCGCCTAATTTCTGAAAGAAGAGATGCCTTGCTTGAGACCTGCATGGATGTGAGAACCATCTGCCTGATCCGAAACTCCTGCTCCCGATTCCAACAGAGTCAGGACAGGCTTCCGTTGATCAGGAGCAGCAAAACTTGCGGGGAGATCATTGCCTTTCGATTGACGGCTGCCTATCCCTTTAGAGAGAGCCCCCAAAGTGGGCAGCGGTACAGAATGGACCACCAGAACTTGTACAGGGCTGCAGGACCTCCAATGCTAGACTTCAGTGTCTCCTGGGGTCTGGTTCCAGAACCTCCCATGGATACCAACATCTGTGGTTGCTCAGGTTCCATTATATATGATGGCATAGTCCAATGTGGTCCGTAAGGCAAGGGAACTCTGTGTGTGTGTACTACTTACTTACTTAGGCGATCTCTCGTTGGACGAGTAAGGTGGTCTTCCTTGATGACTATTTTTCTGGGTTCGTAGGTGGCTGTGGAGCCCTATTCTTGCTCTGCATCTTCTCCCACAATGAAGGCATTGGTTTCCAGGTGGAAGGTGGTCCCGGTCGGGGTTGGCTTGACACGCCTTCCTCTTGGCACATTTCTCTCTCTCACCCTCCACACGTGCCTCCTTGAATTCTGCAGCACTGCTGGTCACAGCTGACCTCCAGCTAGAGTCCTCAAGTGCCAGGGCTTCCCAGTTCTCAGTGTCTATGCCAGAGTTTTTAAGGTTGGCTTTGAGGCCATCTTTCAATCTCTTTTCCTGTCCACCAACATTCCGTTTTCCGTTCTTAAGTTCAGAGTAGAGCAACTGTTTTGGGAGACGGTGGTCAGGCATTCGGACAACGTGGCCGGCCCAGCGGAGTTGATGCCAGAGGACCATGGCTTCAGTGCTGGTGGTCTTTGCTTCTTCCAGCACACTGACGTTTGTCCGCCTGTCTTCCCAGGAGATTTGCAGGATTTTCCAGAGGCCGCGCTGATGGAATCGTTCCAGGAGTTGCATGTGACATCTGTAGACAGTCCACGTTTCGCAGGCGTATAGCAGGGTTGGGAGGACAATAGCTTTGTAGACAAGCCCCTTGGTGTCCCTACGGATGTCCCGGTCCTCAAACACTCTCTGCTTCATTCGGGAAAATGCTGCGCTCGTTGTATTTCGGCGTCGATGTTGACTTTGGTGGAGAGGGGGCTGCCAAGGGAGCGGAAAGGGTCCACATTTCCTATTATTACACCATTAAGCTGTATCTCTGGCCTTGGAGAGGGGTTGGCTGGTGCCTTCTGTTGGAAGAGCACTTTGGTTTTCTCGATGTTCAGTGACAGGCCGAGCTTCTCGTCTGCTTCTGTGAAGGTGTTTAGAGTGGCTTGTGGGTCTTCTTTTGAATGCGCACAGACGACATTGTCATCAGCATATGGAGTTCTCTCTCTGTCTCTCTCTCTCTCTCTCTCTCTGTGTGTATGTAGGTACGTGTCTGTCTATCTGTATTGCCATGTTCCAGCAGCATTTTCTTCTGATGTTTCGCCTGCTTCTGTGGCTAATGGCATCTTCAGACATCTGCTGGCAGTATTTATTTATTTAGTACATTTCTACACCGCCCCTCTCAGCCTTCCGGAGACTTGAGGCGGTTTACAAGGCAAGAATTCAATGCCACCAAGGACACAATTACAATATACAGTAAGGCAATTGGAGTGTGTCTATCTATCTATCTATCTATCTATCTATCTATCTATCTATCTATCCATCTATCCTCCTTTGGAGGCTTTTAAACAGAGGCTGGATGGCCATCCATCGGGAGTGCTTTGAATGCGCTTCCCCTGCTTCTTAGGAGGGGGTTGGACTGGATGGCCCATGAAATCTCTTCCAGCTCTGTGATTCTGTGATTCTATGAATGGCGACGCCTGCGAGGAAACATTTGTGCATCTCTTTCTTCATCTGTGTTCCGGGATGCATCTGGTGCTCTCACAGAAACAGCTCATACACTCGTCGTGGATCCACAGAGTGATTGTCTTTTGAAAAAAGGGGCTGGCGAGCTGCCTCTTCTGCAAATGTTCCCTGCTCTAAATGCGCCCGCATTGAGGCCGCAGGAGCCGTGTTTGTAATTGCACAAGACAGAGCTGCAGGCCCCCCATCACCCATCAGTAGCATTTAAGGGCTGGGGACTCTCCAACACCCATGGGAAATGCCAATTAGGGTTTCATGCGCATATCATTCTGAATCCCCGATCGTTCTGGACGTTCTGCTGTCTCATTGATGTCTCTATTCCTTCCAGTAATATTAACCGACAGGCTTGTGCTTCTTGACACCAAGTTGTGGGATCTTTTGTGCCGCAACATTAGATCAGCAAATCCCCGTTCTGGCGCCACGCTGTTAAAAAGTATGAGGGTTGAATGAAAAGTAATGCCTCCACCTTCGTAACTCCTCAACAGATGGCAGTACTGGTATGTGGCAGGTTCTGGTTTGTTCAGTAGACTCTCCTCTACAGTTCCATTTGGAGGGTTGAATGGAAAGGAATGCCTCCATCTTGGTAACTCTTCAACCGATGGCAGTACTGGTATTTGGCAGGTTCTGGTTTGTTCAGTAGACTCTCCTCTACAGTTCCATTTGGAGGGTTGAATGGAAAGGAATGCCTCCACCTTGGTAACTTCTCAACAGATGGCAGTACTGGTATTTGGCAGGTTCTGGTTTGTTCAGTAGACTCTCCTCTACAGTTCCATTTGGAGGGTTGAATGGAAAGGAATGCCTCCATCTTGGTAACTCTTCAACCGATGGCAGTACTGGTATTTGGCAGGTTCTGGTTTGTTCAGTAGACTCTCCTCTACAGTTCCATTTGGAGGGTTGAATGGAAAGGAATGCCTCCACCTTGGTAACTTCTCAACAGATGGCAGTACTGGTATTTGGCAGGTTCTGGTTTGTTCAGTAGACTCTCCTCTACAGTTCCATTTGGAGGGTTGAATGGAAAGGAATGGCTCCACCTTGGTAACTTCTCAACAGATGGCAGTACTGGTATGTGGCAGGTTCTGGTTTGTTCAGTAGACTCTCCTCTACAGTTCCATTTGGAGGGTTGAATGGAAAGGAATGCCTCCATCTTGGTAACTCTTCAACCGATGGCAGTACTGGTATTTGGCAGGTTCTGGTTTGTTCAGTAGACTCTCCTCTACAGTTCCATTTGGAGGGTTGAATGGAAAGGAATGCCTCCACCTTGGTAACTTCTCAACAGATGGCAGTACTGGTATGTGGCAGGTTCTGGTTTGTTCAGTAGACTCTCCTCTACAGTTCCATTTGGAGGGTTGAATGGAAAGGAATGCCTCCATCTTGGTAACTCTTCAACCGATGGCAGTACTGGTATTTGGCAGGTTCTGGTTTGTTCAGTAGACTCTCCTCTACAGTTCCATTTGGAGGGTTGAATGGAAAGGAATGCCTCCACCTTGGTAACTTCTCAACAGATGGCAGTACTGGTATGTGGCAGGTTCTGGTTTGTTCAGTAGACTCTCCTCTACAGTTCCATTTGGAGGGTTGAATGGAAAGGAATGCCTCCATCTTGGTAACTCTTCAACCGATGGCAGTACTGGTATGTGGCAGGTTCTGGTTTGTTCAGTAGACTCTCCTCTACAGTTCCATTTGGAGGGTTGAATGGAAAGGAATGCCTCCACCTTGGTAACTTCTCAACAGATGGCAGTACTGGTATTTGGCAGGTTCTGGTTTGTTCAGTAGACTCTCCTCTACAGTTCCATTTGGAGGGTTGAATGGAAAGGAATGCCTCCATCTTGGTAACTCTTCAACCGATGGCAGTACTGGTATTTGGCAGGTTCTGGTTTGTTCAGTAGACTCTCCTCTACAGTTCCATTTGGAGGGTTGAATGGAAAGGAATGCCTCCACCTTGGTAACTTCTCAACAGATGGCAGTACTGGTATGTGGCAGGTTCTGGTTTGTTCAGTAGACTCTCCTCTACAGTTCCATTTGGAGGGTTGAATGGAAAGGAATGCCTCCATCTTGGTAACTCTTCAACCGATGGCAGTACTGGTATTTGGCAGGTTCTGGTTTGTTCAGTAGACTCTCCTCTACAGTTCCATTTGGAGGGTTGAATGGAAAGGAATGGCTCCACCTTGGTAACTTCTCAACAGATGGCAGTACTGGTATTTGGCAGGTTCTGGTTTGTTCAGTAGACTCTCCTCTACAGTTCCATTTGGAGGGTTGAATGGAAAGGAATGCCTCCATCTTGGTAACTCTTCAACCGATGGCAGTACTGGTATTTGGCAGGTTCTGGTTTGTTCAGTAGACTCTCCTCTACAGTTCCATTTGGAGGGTTGAATGGAAAGGAATGCCTCCACCTTGGTAACTTCTCAACAGATGGCAGTACTGGTATGTGGCAGGTTCTGGTTTGTTCAGTAGACTCTCCTCTACAGTTCCATTTGGAGGGTTGAATGGAAAGGAATGCCTCCATCTTGGTAACTCTTCAACCGATGGCAGTACTGGTATTTGGCAGGTTCTGGTTTGTTCAGTAGACTCTCCTCTACAGTTCCATTTGGAGGGTTGAATGGAAAGGAATGCCTCCACCTTGGTAACTTCTCAACAGATGGCAGTACTGGTATGTGGCAGGTTCTGGTTTGTTCAGTAGACTCTCCTCTACAGTTCCATTTGGAGGGTTGAATGGAAAGGAATGCCTCCATCTTGGTAACTCTTCAACCGATGGCAGTACTGGTATGTGGCAGGTTCTGGTTTGTTCAGTAGACTCTCCTCTACAGTTCCATTTGGAGGGTTGAATGGAAAGGAATGCCTCCACCTTGGTAACTTCTCAACAGATGGCAGTACTGGTATGCGGCAGGTCCTGGTTTGTTCAGTAGACTCTCCTCTACAGTTCCATTTGGAGGGTTGAATGGAAAGGAATGCCTCCATCTTGGTAACTCTTCAACCGATGGCAGTACTGGTATTTGGCAGGTTCTGGTTTGTTCAGTAGACTCTCCTCTACAGTTCCATTTGGAGGGTTGAATGGAAAGGAATGCCTCCATCTTGGTAACTCTTCAACCGATGGCAGTACTGGTATTTGGCAGGTTCTGGTTTGTTCAGTAGACTCTCCTCTACAGTTCCATTTGGAGGGTTGAATGGAAAGGAATGGCTCCACCTTGGTAACTTCTCAACAGATGGCAGTACTGGTATTTGGCAGGTTCTGGTTTGTTCAGTAGACTCTCCTCTACAGTTCCATTTGGAGGGTTGAATGGAAAGGAATGCCTCCATCTTGGTAACTCTTCAACCGATGGCAGTACTGGTATTTGGCAGGTTCTGGTTTGTTCAGTAGACTCTCCTCTACAGTTCCATTTGGAGGGTTGAATGGAAAGGAATGCCTCCACCTTGGTAACTCTTCAACCGATGGCAGTACTGGTATTTGGCAGGTTCTGGTTTGTTCAGTAGACTCTCCTCTACAGTTCCATTTGGAGGGTTGAATGGAAAGGAATGCCTCCACCTTGGTAACTCTTCAACCGATGGCAGTACTGGTATTTGGCAGGTTCTGGTTTGTTCAGTAGACTCTCCTCTACAGTTCCATTTGGAGGGTTGAATGGAAAGGAATGCCTCCATCTTGGTAACTCTTCAACCGATGGCAGTACTGGTATGTGGCAGGTTCTGGTTTGTTCAGTAGACTCTCCTCTACAGTTCCATTTGGAGGGTTGAATGGAAAGGAATGCCTCCATCTTGGTAACTCTTCAACCGATGGCAGTACTGGTATTTGGCAGGTTCTGGTTTGTTCAGTAGACTCTCCTCTACAGTTCCATTTGGAGGGTTGAATGGAAAGGAATGCCTCCATCTTGGTAACTCTTCAACCGATGGCAGTACTGGTATTTGGCAGGTTCTGGTTTGTTCAGTAGACTCTCCTCTACAGTTCCATTTGGAGGGTTGAATGGAAAGGAATGGCTCCACCTTGGTAACTTCTCAACAGATGGCAGTACTGGTATTTGGCAGGTTCTGGTTTGTTCAGTAGACTCTCCTCTACAGTTCCATTTGGAGGGTTGAATGGAAAGGAATGGCTCCACCTTGGTAACTTCTCAACAGATGGCAGTACTGGTATTTGGCAGGTTCTGGTTTGTTCAGTAGACTCTCCTCTACAGTTCCATTTGGAGGGTTGAATGGAAAGGAATGGCTCCACCTTGGTAACTTCTCAACAGATGGCAGTACTGGTATTTGGCAGGTTCTGGTTTGTTCAGTAGACTCTCCTCTACAGTTCCATTTGGAGGGTTGAATGGAAAGGAATGCCTCCATCTTGGTAACTCTTCAACCGATGGCAGTACTGGTATTTGGCAGGTTCTGGTTTGTTCAGTAGACTCTCCTCTACAGTTCCATTTGGAGGGTTGAATGGAAAGGAATGCCTCCACCTTTGTAACTCCTCAACAGATGGCAGTACTGGTATGCGGCAGGTCCTGGTTTGTTCAGTAGACTCTCCTCTACAGTTCCATTTGGAGGGTTGAATGGAAAGGAATGCCTCCATCTTGGTAACTCTTCAACCGATGGCAGTACTGGTATTTGGCAGGTTCTGGTTTGTTCAGTAGACTCTCCTCTACAGTTCCATTTGGAGGGTTGAATGGAAAGGAATGCCTCCATCTTGGTAACTCTTCAACCGATGGCAGTACTGGTATTTGGCAGGTTCTGGTTTGTTCAGTAGACTCTCCTCTACAGTTCCATTTGGAGGGTTGAATGGAAAGGAATGGCTCCACCTTGGTAACTTCTCAACAGATGGCAGTACTGGTATTTGGCAGGTTCTGGTTTGTTCAGTAGACTCTCCTCTACAGTTCCATTTGGAGGGTTGAATGGAAAGGAATGGCTCCACCTTGGTAACTTCTCAACAGATGGCAGTACTGGTATTTGGCAGGTTCTGGTTTGTTCAGTAGACTCTCCTCTACAGTTCCATTTGGAGGGTTGAATGGAAAGGAATGGCTCCACCTTGGTAACTTCTCAACAGATGGCAGTACTGGTATTTGGCAGGTTCTGGTTTGTTCAGTAGACTCTCCTCTACAGTTCCATTTGGAGGGTTGAATGGAAAGGAATGCCTCCATCTTGGTAACTCTTCAACCGATGGCAGTACTGGTATTTGGCAGGTTCTGGTTTGTTCAGTAGACTCTCCTCTACAGTTCCATTTGGAGGGTTGAATGGAAAGGAATGCCTCCACCTTTGTAACTCCTCAACAGATGGCAGTACTGGTATGCGGCAGGTCCTGGTTTGTTCAGTAGACTCTCCTCTACAGTTCCATTTGGAGGGTTGAATGGAAAGGAATGCCTCCATCTTGGTAACTCTTCAACCGATGGCAGTACTGGTATTTGGCAGGTTCTGGTTTGTTCAGTAGACTCTCCTCTACAGTTCCATTTGGAGGGTTGAATGGAAAGGAATGCCTCCACCTTGGTAACTTCTCAACAGATGGCAGTACTGGTATGTGGCAGGTTCTGGTTTGTTCAGTAGACTCTCCTCTACAGTTCCATTTGGAGGGTTGAATGGAAAGGAATGCCTCCATCTTGGTAACTCTTCAACCGATGGCAGTACTGGTATTTGGCAGGTTCTGGTTTGTTCAGTAGACTCTCCTCTACAGTTCCATTTGGAGGGTTGAATGGAAAGGAATGCCTCCACCTTTGTAACTCCTCAACAGATGACAGTACTGGTATGCGGCAGGTCCTGGTTTGTTCAGTAGACTCTCCTCTACAGTTCCATTTGGAGGGTTGAATGGAAAGGAATGCCTCCACCTTTGTAACTCCTCAACAGATGACAGTACTGGTATGCGGCAGGTTCTGGTTTGTTCAGTAGACTCTCCTCTACAGTTCCATTTGGAGGGTTGAATGGAAAGTAATGCCTCCACCTTCGTAACTCCTCAACAGATGGCAGTACTGGTATGCGGCAGGTACTGGCTTGTTCAGTAGACTCTCCTCTACAGTTCCATTTTGGTTGTGTTGTTAAAGTGCAAAGTATGGAACCCTGTGCAGACGGTCAGTCATTGCGACTTAAGCAACGTGTAGTCATTGAATTCTTGACAGCAGAAGGTGTCACCCCAAAGGAGATTCATCAGAGAATGCACACTGTTTGTGGGGATTGTGTTGATGTGTGTAATGCGCATCGTTGGGTGAGTAAGTTTAAAGACGTTGAGGTGTGAACATCTGACTTGCGTGACAAACAAAGAATCGGACGTCCTGTGACAGCAACCACCGAGTTTCATAAGCAAAAGGTTGACAGATTGAATCAGGATGATCTTCGTATCACTCAGAGAGAAACTGCAGGCATAATCGGCATTTCACAAGAAAATGTGGGTCACATTAATGCTTTGCTTGGCTATTGGAAGATCTGTGTACGATGGGTACCCAGGATGCTGATGCCTGAAATGAAAGCGCACAGACTTCTTCCATGACGGCTTCAGAAAACTTGTTCTTCATTGGTAGAAATGTATCCAATTGTCTGGTGATTATGTGGGAAAGTGAATAGTGGTAGTTGACTGATTCAGGACAATCGTATCACTCAGAAATTTCAAGCATAATTGGCATTTCACAAGAACGTGTGAGTCACATTATTGCTTTGCTTGGCTATTGGAAAATCTGTGCACGATGGGTACACAGCAGAACTTCAGAGACTGGATCTCACCACCGTACGGCAACCTCCATACAGTCCGGATTTAGCACCATCTGACTTCCATCTGTTCCCGATAATGAAAGGAGATCTGCAGGGACATCATGATGCTTTGGATGAAGATGTTGAGAAAACTGTGAGATGCTGGTTGTGGAAACAGAGTGTTGACTTCTTCCGTGACAGCTTCAGAAAACTTGTTCATTGTTGGCAGAAATTTATCCAATTGCCTGGTGATTGTGTGGAAAAGTGAATAGTGGTAGTGAAAGAGCACATTCTAAGGATTATTTCTGTGTTTGAGTTATTAAAATATTCCCATCCCAACCCAAGTAACGAAGATGGAGGCATTACTTTTCATTCAACCCTCATATTTGTTGCTAAGATGCATTTGAGTGGGGAGAATGCAACCGTGCCCTCTCTTCGTTCTAGCCTTAGTGTGATGTTGCTCACAAGATATTTTTGCTGGCAAGTTGCAAACTCGGAGGGAAGTCGGCACCAGGAACTCCCCCCCCCACCCCCAAATTCCCAATCAACCTGCTAACGAGTCTTCTTGACCCTTGTGCCATGTTACCTCTAATTTTGCCGCTTGCTGGGATTTGAGTTCTGTGGACAACCTCACATTTGGTTTAGAATTACAGGCTGAGTGGCTGTTCTCTTCTATTATTGCGCTGTCAATCTTGTATTAGCACATTATAATATGGTACAGTGATTGCATCTGTTCTGTATATCACAAGTCGTAATTGTCATTTGTTGAATCATTTTGGGGTGGGGTTTCTTTTTGCAATTGTTAAGCAATTACTTCACTCAAGGATGGTTAATCTTTGATTACTATATACTATTTACAACCGTCAGAGCAAAGCTCCTGAACGTTCTGCATCTTTTGGAGACACCGATATCTCTCGCGTTCTCACTTTAGGATTGGAGGAATGGACTCTGGGTGGGCTCGTGGGCGTCTCGCGCCTCTCCTTCCGCCCATCCTGCCTCGAGGGGAGGAATGCTGTTCGACCGAGATGGTCACGGGTCTGGCCGCAGTGGAGGTAACAACGTGGATGGGAAACGGCATTCCTGCCAGGATGGCTCAGGAAAGGAGGCTCTTATCATAAGTGGCACCAGCAGCTCGGTTCTGCCTTCACCACGAGAACCCACGATGCGCCATGTATTAAGGAACATCACAGTTTTCCACTACTAGCTGGGAAATTAAGCAAGCAACTAATACTGGAACTCAATAAATACCTTACGTAAAGGGTCAAGGTTTTCCCCTGGCATCAGGTCCCGTCGTGTCCGACTCTGGAACATGGTGCTCATAGAATCCTAGAGTTGGAAGAGACCTCATGGGCCATCCAATCCAACCTGCTAAGAAGCAGGAAAATTGCATTCAAAGCACACCCAACAGATGGCCATCCAGCTTCTGTTTAAAAGCCTCCAAAGAAGGAGCCTCCACCACACTCCCTCCGGGGCAGAGAGTTCCACTGCTGAACAGCTCTCACAGTCAGGAAGTTCTTCCTCATGTTCAGGTGGAATCTCCTCTCTTGTAGTTTGAAATCCTTGTTCCATTGCGTCTTAGTCTCCAGGGAAGCAGAAAACAGGCTTGCTCCCTCCTCTCTATGACTTCCTCTCACATATTTATACATGGCTATTAGGCTTGGGCAGTTTTGTTCGTTAATTTTGTAATTCGTTATTAATTCGTATTTAAATTAGCTTACGATCCAATATTGAGCCATGCAGGAATAGTGTGAGGAGTAAATTAGATTTGAAACAATTTTTTCAATTTATTTCGTAATTATTTCGTAATTATTTTGTAATTATTTCGTAATTATTTCGTAATTATTTTCGCATGTCTGGTGCAAGTTGTATAGTTGTTGTTTGTTTTATCACACCAACAGTCAACCACAGAGGGAGAGGGAAGCTTCAGAAGTTCCCCCGGTCCCATTGGGAGGGTTTTTTAGCATATTGCGCGATCGCGTCCGCCATTAACGAATCGATTCGCAATTATATGAAATTTCGTATATTTTGAAATTTTTAAAAGGAAAATTTCAGAATTATTTAAAAAAACAAAACGCCAGGCCCCCCCTAAAAACAAAACAAGTTTAGAACCAAATTTTTCCGTGGTTACCCAAGCCTATGGCTATCATGGATCCTCTCAGCCTTCTCTTCTTTAGGCTCAACATGCCCAACTCTTTGAAAGCCTCTCCTCATAGGGCTTGTTCTCCAGACCATTGATCCTTTGAGTCGCCCTCTTTCTCTGGACACTTTCCAGCTTAGAGTCAACATGCGTCTTGAATTGTGGTGCCCAGAATTGGACACCGTGCGATTCCAGGTGTGGTCTAACCACGGCAGAATAGAGCATGGGGAGCAGACTTCCCTATTGATGCAGGCCAAAATCCCATTTCTCAGGCCCTCCTCTTGTCCTTCCTTCTCTCGTTCTCCCTCCTTCCCTCCCTCCTTCCTTTGCACCTTTCATCCTTCCTTCCTTCACTCTCTCCCTCTTCCTTCCTTCCTTCTCTCTTATCTTTCCTTCCTTCTCTCTTTCTTCCCGTCTTCCCTTCCTTCCCACCCTTTTTCTTCCTCCATCCATTCCCTTCCACCCTTTTGTCCTTCCCTCCCTTTTGTCTTTCCTTCCTCCTTACCTCCCTTCCATCCTTCTTTCTCCTTCCATTCTCCTCTTCCACGCTTTTGTCCTTCTTTCCCTCCCTCTCTCCCTTTCTTTTCCTTTTTTCCTTCCTCCTTCCCTTTTGTATTTCTTTCCTTCTCTCTTTCCTTTATTATTTCCATCCTTCCTTCCATCCATCCTTCCCCTCCCTTCCTTCCTTCTTTCCTTCCTTCCTTCTCTTTTGTCTTTCCTTCCTTTTCTCTTGCCTTTATCTTTTCCTTCCATCCTTTCCTTTCCTTTCCCTTTCCTTCCTTCCTTCTCTTTTTCCTTCCTCCTTCCCCTTTGTATTTCTTTCCTTCTCTCTTTCCTTTATCATTTCCATCCATCCTTCCTTCCTTCCCCTCCCTCCCTCTCTCCCTTCTCTTTTGTCTTTCCTTCCTTTTCTCTTGCCTTTATCTTTTCCTTCCATCCTTTCCTTTCCTTCCTTCCTTCTCTTTTTCCTTCCTCCTTCCCTTTTGTCTTTTCTTCCTTCCCTCCTCATTCTCCCTTTCTCCTTCCATTCATCTCTTCCTCCCTTTTCTCCTTCCTTCCTTCTCTCTTTCCTTCCTCCTTCTCTTCCTTCCTTCCATCATCGGGAAGCCAGTCTTCCTCGCAGGGAGTGCTAGCATGTGGGTCCCCAAGTTAGAAAGTTTCTCTGTGCCTGGAATAGAGGTTGTGTTGTGCCTCTGGGGTGACCAAACTTCATTGCTGACTCTGAGCTGGAGCCTGTAAGCCACCAACTCTTGGAATCCTCCAACTGGGACCCTGGAGATACCAGTCCCCGAGACAGATTTCCCCAAGGAAGCTCCCGCTGTCCTTCCAGGCCTCACCCTTCCCAGTGTCTCTGCTGTGGGCGCAAGCAGCCTTCGAGGCAAGCAAGGCATGACGAACTGCCGAGCTCGAGGCTCAGCGACTATCCTTTTAAGGCTCCACACTTGTCAGTCAAGGAGCCCAACCTGGAAAGAGCATTATTATCGCCTATGTCAGGGAAGGTTTGTTTACTAATCACAGTAATTTTTGATCCTTTGCTACTGTTTGGGGGTTTGCCACATCAAGGTCCCGTAGTAGCTGTGTTCATGGAGGGAACTTACAAGTATTAGAAATAGTTATGTAGCAATAAAAGAGGAGACTAGGTTCTTGTAGGTTTTTACGGGCTATAGGGCCATGTTCTAGAGGCATTTCTCCTGACGTTTTGCCTGCATCTATGGCAAGCATCCTCAGAGGTAGAGGTCTATTGGAATTAGGACAATGGGTTTATATATCTGTGGAATGGCTGGGGTGGGGCAAAGAGCTCTTCCCTGCTGCAGTTAGGTGTGAATGTTTCAGTTGATCACCTTCATTAGCATTTGAAGGCCTGCCTGAGCCTGGGAAAATCTCTTGCTGGGAGGTGTTAATCTGTGCCTGGTTGTTTCTTCTCTGTTGTTTTGCTGTTGTAATTTTAGAGGTTTTTTTTAATACTGGTAGCCAGATTGTGTTCATTTTCATGGTCTCTTCCTTTCTGTTGAAATTGTCCACCTGATTCTTGTGGATTTCCATGGCTTCTCTGTGTAGCCTGACATGGTGGTTGTTGGTGTGGTCCAGCATTTCTGTGTTCTCCAATAACCTGCTGTGTCCAGGCTGGTTCATCAGGTGCTCTGCTATGGCTGACTTCTCTGGTTGAAGGAGTCTGCAGTGCCTTTCATGTTCCTTGATGCGTGTTTGGGCCATGCTGCTGCTGCGTGTGGTGGTTCCTCTGGAGACTTCTTGTCCACAGCTGCATGGTATACAATGGTAGACTCCTGCAGAGGTGAGAGGATCCCTCTTGTCCTTTGCTGAACGGAGCATTTGTTGGATTTTCTTGGTGGGTTTGTAGATTGTTTGTATGTTGTGTTTCCCCATCAGCTTCCCTCTGTGGTCAGTGGTTCCCTTGATGTCTGGCAAGGACACTTTCCCTCTGGGTGGATCTCTGTCTTGACTCTCGTGGCTTCTTCTTGGTCTTGCAGCTCTTCTGATGCCTGAGGTGGAGTCTCCCTTGGCCTATAGAGCCCAGTTTAGGTGGTCCAGTTCCCCTTGGAAGAGCATGTGGGCTTCGCAGATTCCTTTTGCACAGTCTGACAAGGCTTTAATGATGCTTCTTTGTTGACTTGGGTGATGGTTGGAGTTTTTATGTAAAAGAGGAGACGTCGGTAGGTATGTCTCAATGACTTTCTTCAGAGAGGACGTTTTTTTAAAGTTAAGGTTTCCCCTGACATTAAGTCTAGTCATATCCGACTTCTGGCTTAACCCATTGGCAGACAGGAAACAATTAGGGTCAGCTAACACCTCCCAAGAAAGGATTCCCCCAGGCAGGAAGCAGCCAGGCTTTGAAGCTGCAAAGCCATTCAGCGCTAATCAAGCTGGCCAATGGCAACATTCACTCTTGCCTCCCTCAGAGAAAGAGTTCTTCCACAGATATATGTAAAGTCTAGTTGTGTCTGACTCTGGTGCTCATCTCCATTTCTAAGCCAAAGAGCTGGTGTTGTCCATAGACACCTCCAAGATCATGTGGCCAGCATGACTGCATGGAGCATCATTACCTTCCTGAAGACGCAGTACCTATTGATCTACACACATTTGCATGTTTTCTAACAGTTAGGTTGGCAGAAGCTGGGGCTAACAGCAGGAGCTTCTCCTCGAATTCAAACTGTCAGCCTTTTGGTCAGCAAGTCTAGCAGCTCAGTGGTTTAATCATCAAAAATTATAAATCCAGATATTTACACTAGTAAACACAGAGGTTCCTTCCTTCTAAATACATTTATATTACAGGTAATATTACTAATAATATTACCGAATAATTGATATAGTACAATATAGCAATATTTAAAACTGATTTTGTACTATGTTAATAATATATTGTATGTATATATATACCTTGTAAGCTGCTCTGAGTCCCCTTCGGGGTGAGAAGGGCGGCATAGAAATGTCGTAAATAAATAAAATAAATAAACTGCCATATGATCCAGATTATGAAAGCTGATGATCCACATTATCTGCTTTGAACTGGCTTATTTCAGTCTACACTGGCATATAACTCAGTTCAAAGCAGATAACGGATGCTATATGGCAGCGAAATAAAAAAAGGCTAGAGTAAATCCTTCTTGGAGCTAGCCATGGTCCTGCAATTTCAGTCTGACCCATCAGGCCAATCTTCTTCAATGGCTGGTGACTATGCAGTCTGGGAGTTCTCCTGGATTCATCGCTGAGCCTGGAACCCCGAGTTTCGGTGGTGGTCAGGGGAGCATTCGCACAATTAAAACTTGTGCGCCAGCTGCGTCCGTACTTTGGGAGGGCTGACTTGGCCACGGTAGTACACGCTTTGGTTACATCCCGCTTAGATTACTGCAACGCTCTCTACATGGGGTTGCCTTTGAAGACTGCCCGGAAGCTGCAGCAAGTACAACGCTCGGCAGCCAGATTACTAACGTGTGCTGGGTCCAGGGAGCACACCACTCCGCTGTTACTCGAACTCCACTGGCTGCCGATTAGCTTCCGAGCACAATTCAAAGTGCTGGTGTTGACCTATAAAGCCCTAAACGACTCCGGCCCTGTTTACCTCTCCGAACGTATTCTCCCCTACAATCCATCAAGACCACTAAGATCGTCTGGAGGGGCCCTTCTCTCTGTCACACCGACCTCACAAGCATGTCTGGTGGGGACGAGGGACAGGGCCTTCTCGATGGTGGCCCCTCAACTTTGGAACTCCCTCCCATGAGAGATCAGAACTGCCCCCTCCCTCATGACGTTCAGGAAACTAACAAAGACCTGGTTGTGGAATGCGGCATTTGACAACTGATTTAATTCTTTGCCCACATGAAAGGAGGAGGAGGAATGGGATTGTGATGGTGTCGGACGATTTGGCTCTTTGAACTGGGATGGTAATGTTTTAATGTGTATGGTGCTGATATTTTAACCGTGTAATGAAGTGGCATTGTGTTGTTACTGTATATTCTTTGTATGTTAACACATGTTGTGAACCGGTCCGAATCCCTCTTTGAAGGTGAGAGGGTCGGCATATCAAACCTTGAAATAAATAACTACAGCATCGTAACAAAGGCTCCAAGAAAGCGGAAGCCTGGAAAGAAAGCCATTGGGACTTGACTCCAAGAGTGTGGGTGCCATCCTTTCCTTTGCAGTAGGATTACAGGAAGACCCTGCCTCAGAAATCTTGGAGCAATATGCAGCAGTTAGTGTGTATTCACAAGGGCTTTGGGGGAATTCTTCTTTAGATCTGCTTTATCTCCATAGCTATTCCTTATACCTGGCATGTGCAAACTTTGTCCCTCCAGGTGTTTTGGACTTCAACTCCCACAATTCCTAACAGCCGATAGGCTGTTAGGAATTGTGGGAGTTGAAGTCCAAAACACCTGGAGGGACAAAGTTTGCACATGCCTGTCTTATACTCTAGGCCAGTGTTTCTCAACCTTCCTAATGCCGTGACCACTTCAGACAGTTCCTCATGTTGTGGTGACCCCCAACCATAAATGGTTTTGTTGCTACTATTATGAATCGTAATGTAAATATTTGAGATGCAGGATGTATTTTCATTCACTGGACCAAATTTGGCACAAATACCCAATACACCAAAATTTGAATAATGGTGGGGTTGGGAAGATTGATTTTGTCATTTGGAAGTTGTACTTGCTGGGATTTATAGTTCACCTCCAATCAAAGAGCATTCTGAACTCCACCAATGATGGAATTGAACCAAACTTGGCGCACAGAACTCCCATGACCAACAGAAAATACTGGAAGGGTTTGGTGGGCAATGACCTTGAGTTTTGGAGTGGTAGTTCACCTACATCCAGAGAGCACTGTGGACTCAAACAATGATGGATCTGAACCAAACTCTACATGAATACTCAATATGTCCAAATGTGGTGGAGTCTGGGGGAAAATAGACCTTGACAGTTGGGAGTTGTAGTTGCTGGGATTTATAGTTCACCTACAATCAAAGAGCATCCTGAACTCCACCAATGAAGAAATTGAACCAAATTTGGCACACAGAACTCCCATGAACAAGAGAAACTACTGTAAGGGTTTGGTCGGCATTGGCCTTGAGTTCTGAAGTTGTAGTTCACCTACCTGCAGAGAGCACCATGGACTCAAACAATGGTGGATCTGGACCAAACTTTGCACAAACGCTCAATATGCCCAAATGTGAACAGTGGTGGAATTTGGGGAAAATAGACCTTGGCATTTGGGAGTTGTAGTTGCTGGGAATTCTAGTTCACCTACAATGAAAGACCATTATATACTCCACTAAAGATGAAATTGAACCAGAACACCCATGGCCAACAGAAAATACTGGAAGGGTTTGGTGGGCATTGACCTTGAGTTTTGGAGTTGTAGTTCACCTACATCCAGAGAGCACTGTGGACTCAAACAAAGATGGATCTGGACCAAACTTGGCACAAATGCTCAATATGCCGAAATGTGAACAGTGGTGGAATTTGGGGAAAATAGACCTTGGCATTTGGGAGTTGTAGTTGCTGGGATTTATAGTTCACCTACAATCAAAGAACATTCTGAACCCCACTGATGATAGTATTGGGCCAAACTTCCTGCACAGAATGACCAACAGAAAATACTGTGTTTTTCGATGGTCTTTGGTGACCCGTCTGAAGCCCCCTCATGACCCTTCCAGGGGTCTCATCCCCCAGGTTGAGAAAAGTTGCTCTATGTGATCTTGTAGTTTTCCCATTAATTCCCTCACTTCTGTAGTTTACGGCAAGGCAGGTCTACATAGTGGCCTGTGGCCTGCCCTGGTGCTACAAACAGGGGCAGTGTTGGAGAGGCCGGGTCCGAAATGCCACCCAGGAGCAGTATTCCCAAACCGAGGAAGGGAAGGAGCAGAGGAATGCCCTTAGCAGGCTATGATGTGAGCTTCTCTGAATCTTCCGGCAGGTATTCTCTGCCCTACATGTCCCTTCCTGGGCTTCCCGTGTGCCTACCTACAATGTGCCTTTGTCAGGAATGAGTAACTCTGCTACATTCGGGGGATCCTCTTTTGTTGCCAAGCAGCTTGTGAAATTCCTGGGGTTTTCTGGTTTCTCCCCAGCTGCCTCTGTGATGGGTTTTCTGCTTCCCTGGGGGTGGAGTGAGGAGGAGGAGGAGGAGGAGGATCTCAATTAAAGATGTGAGGTGGGAGGTGGAGTTGGGGGGGGGGGAGAGGATTATTTTGGAGAATGTGTTCCCTGCCTACAATTTGCAGCTTTGAATGTGCCGAGTTATAAAACCCTTGAGTCATCTTTCTCTCCTTCACCCCCACGGCAAGAGGTGAGGCTGCTGGATCCCCCGCTTCCACGCTCTCCCCGTCTCCCCCTCTTTGACTTTCTGCAGCCTACACTCAGGGTATCTCTGAAGTAGTAGTGTTTATGTAAGCCACTCAGGTTCTGCTGAGCCACAGTGAGAACAGTGTTATCATTGCTGAGGAAAACCCACGTCTGCCCACACAGGAACTCCCAGGCAGGGTTGTGTAACAGGAACCAGGAGGGTGAGCAAGCCCTGAGCGGTGGTGGGGCTCCTTCTGGAGCAGGCCGGCCTTGCCTGGCTTAGAGCTCCTGCTGCTGGCAGAATCCTCTCTGGAGCGCTGCATGCATGCATGCATGCCTTTAAATGCAGCTGCAGGCTCCAGCGCCAGGAGGTGAAACAGCAAAACAGAGAATCAAAGTTGGGAAGGACCACAAAGGGCATCGCGCTCAGCTACTACTCACAGAGAGAGTACTAGAGTCTTTATGTCATTCATTTTTGCAATCCAGGGAGTGGGGGAGCTCCTGTCTGTCAGCTCCCATGTGGGGACATCAAATTGGGAGGGATAGACGACACCAAATTGGGAGGGAGAGCCAATACTCCAGAGGACAGGAGCAGGATTCAAAACGATCTTGACAGGTTAGAGAGATGAATGGCCAAAACTAACACAATGAAGTTCAACAGGGACAAATGCAAGATGCTCCACTTTGGCAGGAAAAACGAAATGCAAAGAGACAGAATGGGGGACTATGATACCTCGCTCGAGAGCAGGACGTGTGAAAAAGACCTTGGAGTCCTCGTGGGGAGGAAGGGGAACATGAGCCAGGAATGTGATGTGGTGGCAAAAAAAGCCAATGGGATTTTGGCCTCCATCAAGAGGAGCCTAGTGTCTTGATGTCCAGGGAAGTCATGCTCCCCATGCTCTATTCCGCTTTGGTTAGACCACACCTGGAATACTGTGTCCAATTCTGGGCACCACAATTGAAGAGAGACACTGACGCTAAGCTGGAATGTGTCCAGAGGAGGGCGACTCAAATGATCCAGGGTCTGGAGAACAAGCCCTATGAGGAGCAGCTTAAGGAGCTGGGCATGTTTAGCCTGAAGAAGAGAAGGCTGAGAGGAGATATGATGAGAGCCATGTATAAATATGTGAGAGGAAGCCACAGGGAGGAGGAGGGAGCAACCTTATTTTCTGCTTCCCTGGAGACTAGGACGCAATGGAACAATGGCTTCAAACTCCAAGAGAGGAGATTCCATCTGAACATGAGGAAGAACTTCCTGACTGTGAGAGCCGTTCATCAGTGGAACTCTCTGCCCCGGAGGGAGTGTGGTGGAGGATCCTTCTTTGGAAGCTTTTAAGCAGAGGCTGGATGGCCATCTGTTAGGGGTGATTTGAATGCAATATTCTTGGCAGAATGGGGTGGGACTGGGTGATGGCCCAGGAGGTCTCTTCCAACTCGAGGATTCTGTGAAACTTCCTCTCCTCCCAGTTATTTGGTGGATTGCAGGTAACTCCTAAACCAAGTGTTTTTCTATGTTGCCTTTAAGTGTGCTGAGTTATAATAATCTATTCATTGAAACTGCAGCGTAATTCCTTTAGATGTGAGATGTCTAAACACAGTGCTTTTGCCACCACTGTGTGATGACACACTTGGGAGCGTGCATTCGCTTTTTCCTTCGGCTCGAGTACCATTCATTCGGTTTGAAATGAAATTACCAATGTTAAGGGAAGGAAATAAAATGCCCTGATGAAGCTCTCTGGATTTCTTCTTAAAGAAAAAGAAAACAAAGCTGAAAGCGCTCGTGCCGTCCGACCAGGAAAATAGAAGGCAAAAAGGGAAAGAATCCATTGAAAAGCTTCCAACCCCAAATTGTCTTTCTGTAGTAGCTGACTGTGAGAAAACGTGGTGGAGACCGCCAGCGAAATCCCTCCAGCACTTGTTACTGGTGCTTTTCAAAGGGTTAGTTGAGGCAGAAATGGAGATCTCAGGACTGGCATAGATGCAAGAACTGAAAAAGAAAAAGAAAACCAAAAATTAAAGTGGCCTTTGCCATAGAGCAAGAAATCTGTATAAATAAAACTGTAATGTTCGTTTGCGGGATTAACAGAACTCAAAGACCACTGGATGAATTGACACCAAATTTGGACACAAGGCACCGATCGGGTCAACAAAGGACCATCACTCATGAAAATACTGAAAAACACAATGGAAGGGACATCAAAAGCCAAAAAAGCAAAAAGATGCTACAACGCATGCACAAACATGACTCCTCCAGCAAACAAAACACGCAATAGCATATCCACACTTGTTTCTGGACTACAGCTCCCATCATCCCCTAGACCAGGCCCTTTAGGAGAGGAGGATGATCCAAATGCACTGTTTCCAAGAGGCAAGCTTTCTTCTCCTTGGTTTTCTTTGAGAGCATCCCAATCCTGGCACAGTTTTTGTGCACAATTCTAGCAGATACCCCTCTTGAACATCTCGCTTGCTTTCGTGTCAGGTGGGTTTCCGTATCGGGAGGGCCCTTACCGTTACAGGCTCCTGAAGTACCAAAGGTATCGAAAGAAACAGAGGAAACGAATTCCGGGCACAAGTCTAGCAGATACTCCTCTTGAACATCGGCTCCCACTTGGTTTCGTGTCGGATGACTTTTGTACTGGGAGGGCCCTGACCTATACAAGCTCCTGAAGTACCAAAGGTATCAAAATAAACAGAGGAAACGAATTTCGTGCACAAGTCTAGCAGATACTCCTCTTGAACATCAGCACCCGCTTTCATTTGTGTTGAGCAGGTTTTTGGACTGGGAGGGCCCTTACCGTTACAGTTTCCTGAAGTACCAAAGGTATCGAAATAAACAGAGGAAACGGATTCCGCATACAAGTCTAGCAGATTCCCCTCTTGAATATCAGCTCCTGCTTGCTTTCGTGTCGGGTGGATTTTTGTACTGAGAGGGCCCTTACCATTACAGGCTCCTGAAGTACCAAAGATTTTGAAAGAAACACAGGAAACGAATTCTGCGCACAAGTCTAGCAGATACCCCTCTTGAACTTTGGCTCCTGCTTGCCTTCGTGTCAGACAGGTTTTCGTACTGGGAGGGCCCTTACCGTGACAGCTTCCTGGAGTACCAAATATATCGAAAGAAACAGAGGAAATGAATTCTGCACACAAATCTAGCAGATACCCCTCTTGAACATCAGTTCCTGCTTGCCTTCGTGTCAGACAGGTTTTCGTACTGGGAGGGCCCTTACCGTGACAGCTTCCTGGAGTACCAAATATATCGAAAGAAACAGAGGAAATGAATTCTGCACACAAATCTAGCAGATACCCCTCTTGAACATCAGTTCCTGCTTGCCTTCGTGTCAGACAGGTTTTCGTACTGGGAGGGCCCTTACCGTGACAGCTTCCTGGAGTACCAAATATATCGAAAGAAACAGAGGAAATGAATTCTGCACACAAATCTAGCAGATACCCCTCTTGAACATCAGTTCCTGCTTGCCTTCGTGTCAGACAGGTTTTCGTACTGGGAGGGCCCTTACCGTGACAGCTTCCTGGAGTACCAAATATATCGAAAGAAACAGAGGAAATGAATTCTGCACACAAATCTAGCAGATACCCCTCTTGAACATCAGTTCCTGCTTGCCTTCGTGTCAGACAGGTTTTCGTACTGGGAGGGCCCTTACCGTGACAGCTTCCTGGAGTACCAAATATATCGAAAGAAACAGAGGAAATGAATTCTGCACACAAATCTAGCAGATACCCCTCTTGAACATCAGTTCCTGCTTGCCTTCGTGTCAGGCAGGTTTTCGTACTGGGAGGGCCCTTACCGTGACAGCTTCCTGGAGTACCAAAGATACCAAAACAAACAGAGGAAACGAATTCCATGCACAAGTCTAGCGGATACCCCTCTTGAACATCTTCTGCAGACTAATTTTCAAAAAGAAGGGTGAATGTGTGTCTGCCTCGCAGGTAATTGGCATTATCTCGAAAGTAATTAACAGCAGTGGTGTGAAAGCCCTGGTATGCTCGTATTGCTACTGTTAACAGGTTTGTACAGATGGCTGTCCATTTGAATCTTCGAAGCCACTACAAAGAAAAACCGAATTCTTGCACATGGGGGCGGGGGGGGGGGGGGATTCCACATTATCATTTCAATGGTTCTTTACATAAATACCGAAGAACCAGAAAAGCTAGAAGCTTGTTTTCCTCCTAGCCTCTGAGGCACACAATCGCAGTCCTCAGATTTTAGTTCTCTACAGCATTAGATTTTTATACGTATTTATTCAAGCAGAACAGAAAGACTAAGTTTCTCGCGCTGCTATTGGGAGCCGATGGAAACACTATTAAACATAAGAATGCACCTTCATTTACATCTTCGCTATTTTTCAACAATTGAATCATATGCAACCGGGTTATTTTTATTCCTTCTGATTTTTTTTAAGTATGTAGGTATATGTGGGGGTGAAGTGTGGTTGTGTGTGTGTGGTTGTGTGGTTGTGTGTATGCATATACATCTATATTTGCATTACATTTGTAGAGAAACCCTTCTGTTGAATTTTCATAAGCTATCGAAATGCAAAGTTGGAATCCTACAATGTTACACCTTTGACTATTACTTTGCTTGGTGCAGAGCCCCCATGCTGGATCCTGATTTTCAATTAAATGCATTTTCATATTAATTAAAAATAATAATAATGATCATTTCCCAATTCATCTTCCCAGCTATCCTTTGAGAATCTGTAGCCCAGTGGTTCTCAACCTTTCTAATGCCGTGACCCCTAAATACTAGGCCTGGGTAACAACGGAAAAGATTGTTTCTAAAATCGATTCGTTTTTTGGGGGTTTTTGCATTTCGTTATTTAAAATAATTACAAAATTTTCCTTTTAAAAAGTTCGATATTTACGAAATTTCATAAATGTGAAAAATTTACAAAACAATAACGAATCGATTTCCGAAACAATAACGAATCGATTCGTTAATGGCGGACGCGACCGCGAAATATGCTAAAAAACCTCCAAATGGGACAGGGGGAACTTCTGGTGTGATATTATAATTTTTTTTCACTAATTAAACAAAAAACAACTATAAAACTTGCCCCAGACATGCGGAAATAATAACGAAACGACCTCAAAACAATAACGAAACGAATACATAACGAAATACGAAGCATTTACAAAACGTATTTAAAAATTCGTTTTTTAAAAAAATTGCTCCAGAATGGTTTGTTATCGTTTTGTAATTAAAAAAATTAACGAATTATTAACGAATTACGAATTAACGAAACAAAACCGCCCAGCCCTACTAAATACAGTTCCTCATGTTGTGGTGACCCCCAACCATATTTTTGTTGCTACATCATAACCGTACTGTTATGAATTGTAATGTAAATATCTGATACGCAGGATGTATTTCCATTGTTACAAATTGAACATAATTAAAGCATAGTGATTAATGATAAAAAGAATATGTTTGGGGGAGTATGGACAATGGATGAAGGGATTGGAATTACCGTCCACTGACTTCCACAGCCCAATGAGACTCCCACAAATTACAGGCCTGGACCAAACTTGGCACACAGAACTCCCATGACGAAGAGAAAATACTGGAGAGGGTTGGAAGGAACTGACAGTAATTTAGGGGAGATGTAGTTCACCTACATCCGGAGAACACTGTGAACCCAAACAACTATGGATCTGGACCAAACTTGGCACACATACTCAATATGCCCAAAATTTGAACACTGGTGGAGTTTGGGGAAAATAGATCCTGACATTTGGGGATGGAGTTGTGTGGATTTATAGTTCACCAGGCACCAAAGAGCATTCTGAGCTTCACCAACGATAGAATTGAACCAAACTTGGCATACAGGACTTCCATGACCAACAGAAAATACTGGAGGGGGTTGGGAAAAATAGACCCTGGCATTTGGGGATGGAGTTGTGTGGATTTATAGTTCACCAGGCACCAAGGAGCATTCTGAGCTCCACCAACGATAGAATTGAACCAAACTTGGCATACAGGACTTCCATGACCAACAGAAAATACTGGAGGGGTTTGGGGGAGGCATGTACAATAGATTGGATTTGCAGTACCTTCAATCCCTTCCGTTTTTGAAGAAGCCTCCTTGCTGCCCGGAGAGGCCTCTCTCTGGCCCTCCGTGCTTGTCTTTCTCCTGCACGTGTGGTGAAGCCTCCCGGCTCCAAGCGGCCGGCTTCTCTTCCTGGCTGGAGGATCCAAGAAGAGCGAGTGGAGAAGGAGGCCCTGGGAGCAGGCACGAATGGGCTTCGCGCAACCGCGGCCCAGCCGAGGGAAGCTTTGCACAACTCGAGCCCTCGGCTGGGTCGCGGCATTGGGGGCGGGGCCTAACGAAGCAGCCTCACGACCCCTCGAAATGGCCAAACGACCCCCCTGGGGGTCATGATCCCCAGGTTGAGAACCACTGCTGTAGCCTTTGAATCTGGGTGTTTTATTTACCTTTTGTTACAGTGATATTCAACCTTCTTAATGTCGCGACCCCTTAACACACTTCCTCCTGTTGTCTTGACCCCCAACCATAAAAATATTTTCTCCTCCTTCACAACTGCAATTTTGCTCCTGTTATGAGTCATCATGTAAATAACTGATATGCAGGATGTATTTTCATTCACTGGACCAAATTTGGCACAAATACCCAATATGCCCAAATTGGAATACTGGTGGGGTTGGGGGAAGGGGATTGATCTTGTCACTTGGGAGTTGTTGCTGCTGGGATTTATAGTTCACCTACAATCAAAGACCATTCTGAACTCCACCAATGATGGAATAGATCCAAGCTTGGCACAAGAACTCCCATGACCAACAGAAAATACTGGAAGGATTGGGTGGGCATTGAGCTTGAGTTTTGGAGTTGTAGTTCGCCTACATCCAGAGAGCACTGTGGACTCAAACAATGATGGATCTGGACCAAACTTGGAATGGGTGCTCAATATGCCTAAACGTGAACACTGGTGGACTTTATAGAAAATAGATCTTGACATTTGGAAGTTGTAGTTGCTGGGATTTGTAGTTCACCGACAATCACAGAGCATTCTGAACTCCACCAATGATGGAATGGAACCAAACTTGGCACAAAGAACTCCCATGACCAACAGAAAATAATGGAAGGGTTTGGTGGGGATTGACCTTGAGTTTGGGAGTTGTAGTTTGCCTACATCCAGAGAGCATTGTGCACACAAACAATAATGTATCTGGACCAAACTTGGCACAAATATTCCATATGCCCAAATATGCACACAAATGGAGTTTGGGAAATAGACCTTGACATTTGGGAGTTGTAGTTGATGAGGTTTATAGTTCACCTACAATCAAAGAGCATTCTGAACCCAACCAACGATAGAATTGGGCCAAACTTCCCACACAGAACCCTCTTGACCAACAAAAAATACTGTGTTTTCTGATGGTCTTTGAAACAATTCATCTTCCCAGCTTTCCTTTGAGAATGTGGGGCCTTTGAGCCTGGGTCTCCTATTTACCTTTTATTATTTTTTATCATTGTAAATTTGAAATCTGGACATTTCCAAAAGCTCGTTTTGGCCGGTATGAAGCAGCCTCATGTGCTCTGGCTGGTCACTGGGGGCGGAGGGACACACGTCCTGCTATCCTCATCTAAATCTTTTGGTTTCCCTTTCAATGCGCACCGTATACCTGAGCTCTGTCAAGACTGAATCTGACATTTCTGCAGGTTTTACTCACTGGAGCTGTCACTTAACTCAGATGAATGTTGATAGTTAGACAATAATGTATCATTCCACATAGTGCCCAGATGGGGAGGAAAGGTAGCCAAGGGGCATATACGAGCAGGACACCGGAAAGTATCACTCGCTTGACAGTAGCAACCCAGACACCTTCTCTAATGATTTTTCATACTCTTCTCTAGATGCTGCGTAAGCTATCCTTGACCAAGGACGGAGCTTAATTTGGAACGGGCATCAACAAAACGGAACCAGACAGGAAATAATCCTGCTCTGGCTTTCTCCACCCTGTTTTACTAGGACAGCAAAGTAGGATTATTTCCTAAAACAGTTAAGAAGTACATTCTGATTTACTAAGATCGTGTCTTATTTTATATCACAATGTAAAGGTGGCAACCTAGCTTCTTAGAAAGCGCCTTCCTTAGGCCCCTTCCACACAGCTGTATAAAATCCACACTGGATTAAATGGCAGTGTGGACTCAGATAATAATAATAATAATAATAATAATAATAATAATAATAATACCATAAAAAACAATGCAGCGCAGAAGAGAAAACTGGTGAAAATAAGTCTCTCCATGGACAGTTCCTGGGAAAAATTGATTGCTGCACAACGCACACTGCACTTGCCCTATAAGCCTTATATCCCCCCTGTCACATCAGCACTTTTAATCCTGTACCCATTACTCTGGCCCGGCCCAGTTTTATTGTGTCTTAGAGTATTGTTTATTGCTTGTTGTTTATATTGCTTTAATTGTTTTTAATTTGCCTTAGGTTTTGTATTGTTATGTTGTGTTTTGAGGCCTTGGCCTTTGTAAGCCGCATCGAGTCCTTCGGGAGATGCTCGCGGAGTACAAATAAAGATAATAATAATAATAATAATAATAATAATAATAATAATAATAATAATGAGCCAAATTGACAAAGGAAAACCATGGCTGTGGCTCAGAAATGGAACTCTGAAAAAGGAGACCAAGGAGGGCCTGATTCCGGCAGACCAAGAACAAGCCATTAGGACCAAGGACATCAAAGCCGGAATTGAAAAGTCAACAACAGATCCCAGAATTGAAAAGTTGACAACAGATCCCAAATGTAGACTCTGCAAGGAAGCAGATGAAACAATGGATCCCATCCTCAGCTGCTGCAGGAAGATCGCGCAGACAGACTACAAGCAGAGGCACAACACCCTTGCTCAGATGATCCACGGGAACTTCTGCCACAAAGACCATCTGCCTGTGACAAAGAACGGGTGGGATCACAAGCTAGAAAGAGTTACAGAGAATGAACACGCCAAACTCCTGTGAGACTTCTGGATTCAGACAGACAGAGTTTTGGAGCACAAGACTCCTGACCTCACAATCGTGTTCAAAAACAATGCGTGGATCATTGATGTTGCAATCCCAGGTGACAGCAGGATTGAAGAGAAACAACAGTAAAAGGTAACATGATATGAGGATTTAAAGATCGATCTGTAAAGACTCTGGCACAAGCCTGTCAAGGGGGTCCCAGTGGTGATTGGCACACTGGTTGCAGTGCCTCAAGACCTTGGCCTGCACTTAAACACAATCGGCGCTGACAAAATTACCATCTGCCAGCTGCAAAAGTCCACCTTACTGGGATCTGCACACATTATTAGGCGAGAAGTGGCCCTAGGTAATTTTCAATGGTAAGCAAACAGTATTTTGCCCCTTGCCCCCCCCCCCCCCACCAATCATTGATATATATTTTCTGTTTGTCGTGGGAGTTCTGTGTGCCATATTTGGTTCAATTCCCTCATTGGTGGAGTTCAGCATGCTCTTTGATTGTAGGTGAACTATACATCCCAGTAACTACAACTCACATATGCCAAGGTCTATTTTCCCCCAAGAGCGCCTCAAGAGCACCCCTGGGCAACATCAACTCTACTGCAAAGGCTTACTTTGCGTAATGGGTTGAGCCGCCCCTGCCGATATATCACACAGTCCTAGGCACTTGGGGAGTGTCCGACGTGGGATCCAGTACAACAGCCAGCAGAGTGATCTTGTTTGCTGTGGACTAATCTTGTTGTGTTTCTAATAATATAATAATAATAAGAGTACTTTCTCCCACCGTGGACATTATTCCACAGATACATAAACCCCACTTGCCTAGTTTCCAACAGACCTCACAACCTCTGAGGATGCATGCCGTAGATGTGGGCAAAATGTCAGGAGAGAATGCTTTTGGAACACGGTCATACAGTCCAGAAAACTCACAGCAACGCAGGTATTCCCGCTATGAAAGCCTTCAACAACACATGCCCTGTTTCTTTCATTAGGCAAGGATAGGAAGTCATCCACCTAAAAGTAGGATTCCTCTTGATAATTTGGTGAACGTGGTTATAAATCGACGCATGCCTAAATCTCGAGTGTGTTCTGCCAGTCAGCCAGCCAAGGTCCTGACTGAGTGTTTGAGGAAAGAGTATTATGTTATAACGTTCTGACACTTGCCTATTTGGAGAGGCTTTTCTCTTCTCTGATAATCAGCATGCAGAGAGAGAGGTGCGCATAAGAGCTCTCAGTCCCAGGAAAGGAGTCTGGTTCCCTTGGGACGTTTACATCGCCGGTCAGATAGACGCGCACTCCAAAGTATTCTCACAACGGCCAATTCCAAGTATGGCCATGGCTCTCACGGGCCAGCCATCCTAACCTTTGCTCAGGTGATGATTGCAACGCTTTGACTAAACAATGGAGGCATTTTTAATACTGGCACCCTCGCAAGGGACGTGTGATCCGATCAGAGAAGGCTGTCAGGCCCGGCAGCATCTGAGCGGCTTCTGTAATTCTCAGATTGTGGTGCCTTCTGAATCTTCTTCTCTCTCCCCTTCCGTTACCGCTCTTTGAAGGCAGGTGCCACTCTTAGCTCTTCATTATCATGACGGGAAACCACCATGACATACGAATCGCACATTTTAAAACATGCACTCAGCAGATGTCATCTAATGAAGATTGTCTGTCCACTGTAATTACTGCAGCTTGACAGGCTGTAAAATAGTGGGATTCTTCCTCAGAGAAGATGCTGTAACTGCCAGCCCTGAATTCTCAGGCGTATACAGCGGGAAATATTTCCTGATGGGGAAGCTGTATTTTGCCGGTGACTTTTCATTTTAGACTAGCCGTCCCCTGCCATGTGTTGCTGTGGCCCAGCCTGTGTATATGTGTTTTGTGTGTGTATATATTTGTGTATATATGTGGTTCTGCGCATGTGTTGTAATGTTGTTGGTTTTTTGGCTTTTTAAGTCCCTTCTGCTGTGTTTTTCAGTGTTTTTAAGAGTGATGGTCACTTGTTGACCTGATAGGTGTCTTGTGCCCAAATTTGGAGTCAGTTTGTCCAATGGTTTTTGAGTTATGTTCATCCCACAAATGAACATTATATTTTTATTTATATACTAGCCGTCCCCTGCCACATGTTGCTGTGGCCCACATGAGGGTTCTGTTTGGGAGGTTTGGCCCAATTCTATCATTGGTAGGGTTCAGAATGTTCTATGATTGTAGGCGAACTACAAATCCCAGCAACTACAACTCCCAAATGCCAAGATTCTATTTTTCCCAAACTCCACCACTGTTCACATTTGGGCATATTGAGTATTCGTGTAGAGTTTGGTCCAGATCCATCGTTGTTTGAGTCCACAGTGATCTCTGGATATAGGTGAACTACAACTCCCAAACCAAAGGGCACTGCCCACCAAACCCTTCCAGTATTTTCTGTTGGTCATGGGAGTCCTGTGTGACAAGTTTGGCCCAATCCTCTCATTGGTGGGGTTCAGAATGCTCTTTGATTGTAGGTGAACTATAAATCCCAGCAACTACAACTCCCAAATGACAAAATCAATTTTTTTGAGTGAAGGACATACATTTATTTATTGATTTATTTATTTGACTTGTATATCGCCACTCCCAATTTGGCTCGGAGCGGTTTACAGCAGTAAATTAAAACAATGTCTTGTGTCCCAATTTGGTGTCAGTTCGTCCAGTGGCTTTTGAGTTATGATAATCCCACAAATGAACATAATATTTTTATTTATATATATATACTAGCTGTACCTGCCATGCGTTGCTGTGTCCGACCTTCCTTCCCTCTTTCTCTCCTTCTTTATTTATCTCCTTCCTTCCCTTTCTTTCTTTCTTTCTTTCTTTCTTTCTTTCTTTCTTTCCTTCTCTCCTTCCTTCCTTCTCTTCCTCTTCCCTTCCTTCCCCCCTTTTCTTTCCCTTCCTCTTTTTCCTCTCGTTCTTCCTTCTCTACCTATTCTTGGACTACAACTCCCAGCACTCCTCCTGATCCATCTATCTATCTGCCTACCTACCTATCTCTATCTAATCTATCTGTCTGGAGGATTGCTGGGAGTTGTGGTCCAGAAATAGAAAATTGGGAATATGCCGGGATTGGGATGCTCTCAAGGAGAAGAAAGCTTGCATCTTGGAAGCAGAGCATTTGGATCATCCTCCTCTCCTAAAGGGCCTGGTCTAGGGGATGCTGGGTGCTGTAGTGGATATGCTATTGTGTGTTTTGTTTGCCAGGGAGAATCGTTTTGCGCATGCGCTGTCGCGTCTTTTTGCTTTTTAGGCTTTTTAAAGTCTCTTCCGCTGTGTTTTTCTGTGTTTCTATGAGTGATGGTCACTCCCTGGCTTGAGAGGTGCCTTGTGTCCAAATTTGGTGTCAATTCGTCCAGTGGTTTTTGAGTTATGTTCATCCCACAAACGAACATTACAATTTTATTTATATAGACTAGCCGTCCTCTGCCATGCGTTGCTGTGGCCCAGTCTGTTGATCTGGAAAATAAAGTAATGAGAAAGTGTTGGTTTCTAATATATTTAATGTCTTTCTTCTTGTGGGTAAACAGTATTTCTTGTTGTTTCTTTGTCAGTGTTGATGTGGAGAGTGCCTGGTTTGCCTTTCTCTGGAACATTGTCCTTCTTCAGGGGTCCCTTTCAAATCTAGGATACTATCTCTCTCTCTCTCTCTCTCTCTCTCTCTCTCTCCCTCTCCCCCCCCCCCCCCCCCCGTGAATCATATATATCTATTAGGCTTGGGCAATCCATGGTTCTAAATGGTTCTAAAGTCCTTACAAAACTAAAGTTCTGGTGGTGAAAATTTCAGAACTCTAACAAAACTCTCAAAATTCCATAATAAATGGCAGTTCCTAATTGGTTCGCTCATTAAAATCACCAATAATGAAATAATAATTAAATTTTGAAAGTTTTGTTAGAGTTCTGAAATTTTCACCACCAGAACTTTAGTTTTGTAAGTACTTTAGAACCATTTAGAACCATGGATTGCCCAAGCCTAATATCTATATCCATGGCTGGATGGCTCTTTGTCAGGAGGGTTTTGATGATGTTTTCTTGCCCTTGTGAACAAGGGAGTTGGACTGGATGGCCTTAAGTATTTCCTGTTGGTCATGCATAGGGGTTCTGTGTGGGAAGTTTGCCCCAATTCTGTTGTTGGTGTGGTTCAGAATGCTCTTTGATTGTAGGTGAATTATAAATCCCAGCAACACCATTTTTGTTGTCACTTCATAATTGTGATTTTGCTACTATTATGACTCATTATGTAAATATCTGATATGCAGGATGTATTTTCATTCACTGGACAACATTTGGCACAAATACCTGATTCGCCCAAATATGAATACTGGTGGGGTTGTGGGGGAATTGATTTTGTCATTTGGGAGTTGTACTTGCTTGGAATTATAGTTCACTTACACTCAAAGAGCATTCTGAACTCCACCAACGTTGGAATGGAACCAAACTTGACACACAGAACTCCCATGTCCAGCAGAAAATACTGGAAGGGTTTGGTGGGCATTGACCTTGAGTTTGGGAGTTGTAGTTCGCCTACATCTAGAGAGCACTGTGGACTCAAACAATGATGGATCTGGACCAAACTTGGCATGAATCCTCAGTCTGCCCAAATGTGAACACTGATGGAGTTTGGGGGGAAAAGAGCCTGGGATTTGGGAGTTGTAGTTTTTGGGATTTATAGTTCACCTACAACCAAAGAACATTCTGAACTCCAGCAATGACAGAATTGGGCCAAACTTCCCATACAGAACCCAGATGACCATCAGAAAATACTGTGTTTTCTGATGGTCTTTGATGAGCCCTCTGACACCCCCTTGCCGCCACCCCCCCCCCCCCCGGGATCCCAATCCCCAGGTTGGGAAATGCTGAAGTAAAGCAGAACATTTACAATCTGCCATTTCCATGTAAAAAAAAAAAACAGAGCAAAGTCTTAATTCTAAACCATCATATTTTGAGCTCCAAAATAGTTGTAAGCTGGTACATAAAGATCCCACATGCACATGCGCACGCATCTATCCTAGAGGTTTCCCTCCTTTCTTCCACTGTGATGACTATGAAGCAAGATCTCATCTCTTAAAATGATTTAATCACGCTGTGATGACGGTTGGCTAAGAGACAACCGAGCTGTGGGCAACACCAAGAGAGAGGATGGAGATGAAAGAAGAAGCCTTGGTGACATTGAGGGACACTGATTGACAGCAGACGGAATGGAATGGCCAGGTTCTGTTGACGTGGTTTCAAATAGAGGGACACAGCGACTATGTGATAGATAATTTCCTAAGGTTTTGCCAGAACTAACTTACACATTCTGTGTCTGCGTTGTTGTTGTTGCTCATTGGTTTCTAAATGCCACAGGAAAGGAGGGGGTGGGGTGGGGGTGGGGAGTGACACTTTCCTTGACAGTCCCTTTCACGGACTTCATTTACGACCAGAAGAATTTGGCCAGGTTTGGCGCAATGGGACAGGAAACCACAAAGTAATGCAGGGTATATGTTCTCCATCACAACCAAGAAGGCATTTATCTACTCAGTGACTAGTTTGTGTTTCTCAACCTGGGGGTCAGGAACCCTGGGGGGGCCACGAGGAGGAGTCAGAGGGGTCGCTAAAGACCATCACAAACACACAGTATTTTCTGCTGGACATGGGCATCTCTGTGTGGGAAGTTTAGGCCCATTCTATCATTGGTGGGGTTCAGAAGGGTCTTTGACTGTAGGTGAACTATAAATCCCAGCAACTACAACTCCCAAATGACAAGGTCTATTTCCCCCAAATTCCACCACTGTTCACATTTGGGCATGTTGAGTATTTGTGCCAAGTTTGGTCCCGATCCATCATTGTTTGAGTCCATGGTGCTCTCTGCAAGTAGGTGAACTACAACTTCAGAACTCAAGGCCAATGCCTACCAAACCCTTACAGTAGATTTTGTCATTTGGAAGTTGTAGTTGCTGGGATTTATAGTTCACCTACAATCAAAGAGCATTCTGAACCCCACCAACAACTGAATTGAATCAAACTTGGTGCACAGAACTCCCACGACCAACAGAAAACATTGGCCTTGAGTTTTGGAGTTGTGGTTAACCTCCATCCAGAGAGCACTGTGGACTCAAACAATGATGGATCTGGACCAAACTTGGCACAGATACTCAATGTGCCCAAATGTGAACACCAGTGAAGTTCGGGGAAAATAGATTTGACATTTGGGAGTTGTAGTTGCTAGGATTTATAGTTCACCTACAATCAAAGAGCATTCTAAACTCCACCAATGATGGAATTGAACCAAACCTGGCACACAGGACTCCCATGACACACAGAAAATACTGGAAGTGTTTGGTGGCCGTTGACCTTGAGTTTGGGAGTTGTAGTTCACCTCCATCCAGAGAGTACAATGATGGATCGGGACCAAACTTGGCACGGATACTCAATATGCCCAAATGTGAACAGTGGTGGAATTTGGGGAAAATAGACCTTGACATTTGGGAGTTGTAGTTGCTTATAATTCACCTATAATCAAAGAGCATTCTGGACCCCACTAATGATAGAATTGAAGCAAACTGGGCACACAGAACTCCAATGACCAACAGAAAATACTGGAAGGATTTGGTGGGCATTGACCTTGAGTTTTTGGAGTTGTAGTTCATCTACATCCAGAGAGTACTGTGGACTCAAACAATGATGGATCTGGACCAAACTTGACACAGATACTCAGTATGCCGCAATGTGAACACTGGCGGAGTTTGGGGAAAATAGACTTGACATTTGGGAGTTGTAGTTGCTGGGATTTGTAGTTTACCTACAATCAATGATGACAGGAATGGAACAACGGAAAATGATACTGGATTGTGGTTTAACGATGAGACGATGCGAATGGCTTTTTGTATTATTGATATTGATATTGTTGGGGTTTTTTGTATTGTGTCATCAGCAACCATTGTATTACAATTCTAACAGAGCAAAACAAACACAGAGATTAAAAAGAAAAAGAAAGAAAAGAAAGAAAAAAACCCACACAGATTTTGCAAATTTGGTATTTGGTTAAATGTCCTTTGACCAGTATCTGGCCACTTGGAGTGCCTCTGGTGTTGCCGCAAGAAGGTCCTCCCTTGTGCATCATGTGGAAGAAGGGCTCAGGGTGCATTGCAGCAGGTGGTCAGTGGTTGGCTCTTCTCTGCACTCGCATGCCGTGGATTCCACTTTGTAGCCCCATTTCTGGAGGTTGGCTCTGCATCTCGTGGTGCCAGAGCGCAATCTGTTCAGCGCCTTCCAAGTCGCCCAGTCTTCTGAGTGCCCAGGGGGGAGTCTCTCATCTGGTATCACCCATGAATTGAGGTGCTGGGTTTGGGCCTGCCACTTTTGGACTCTCGCTTGCTGGGGTGTTCCAGCGAGTGTCTTTGTAGATCTAAGAAAACTATGTCTTGATTTAAGTCGTTGACGTGCTGGCTGATACCCAAACAGGGGATGAGCTGGAGATGTCTCTGCCTTGGTCCTTTCACTATTGGCTGCTACTTCCCAGCGGATGTCAGGTGGTGCAATACCGGCTAGACAGTGTAGTTTCTCCAGTGGTGTCGGGCGAAGGCACCCCGTGATAATGCGGCATGTCTCATTGAGAGCCCCATCTACTGTTTTAGCGTGGTGAGATGTGTTCCACACTGGGCATGCATACTCAGCAGCAGAGTAGCACAGTGCAAGGGCAGATGTCTTCACTGTGTCTGGTTGTGATCCCCAGGTTGTGCCAGTCATTGATATTGTTGATGTTGTTGATGTTGTTGATGATGATGCTTTTGTTATTGCTAGATTGATTTTAGATTGTGTCTTGTAATTTGCACCCTGTCCTCTCTATGTTGTACACTGCTGTGAGTTGCCCCCGAGCTGAGAACAGTGGTATATAAGCACAGTAAATAAATAAATAAATAAATTCTGGACCCCACCAAAGATGGAATTGGGCCAAAGTTCCCACACAGAACCCCCATGACCAACAGAAAATACTGTGTTTTCTGAGAGTCTTTGACGGCCCCTCTGGCACCCTCTTGTCCCAGCCCCCAGGTTGAGGAAAGCGGGGTTGCACTCTCTTTGGCTTGCCTCTCGACCACAAATTCGACACGTTTCCCTCTCTTGAAAGTACCCGTTGCTTTGATTGTAATGACAAGCGCTTGGATCCAACCCAAGAGTGTTGATGTCCATGTTCCTTCTCCCCACCTTTTGAAAGAGGACATTATCTGCAAGGCAGCTCAGGAATTTGTTGGAGAGCCTATACTTAGCAGAAATAAATGTGGGCAAAACTTTGGAGAGATGTGGCATGAGACAGGAGGGTGTTCATAATGTACAACCCCCGTTTCAGCGTAACACGGATCGAGGAGAAGGGGGCAAGGCAAGACAGCTGCATCGACAGAGAGACAGAAAATAGACAAGGCTTTAATCCGACTCCCTTACCAGAGGGCAGAACGCTCTCTCCCTGCCTGCCGTGTGTCTGATTAATTATGACACGGACAGGATTGTTCTTTTGGTGAGTGCACATGCCCCCCCCCCCCCCAAATAAATCCCACAGTGGTCCTTCACCCTTGGCTTCTCTTGTTTCCAGTCCCTTTGGGGGGGTTGTGCAGGCAGAACCGCAGGGAGATGAATGTAATGTGACCCATAAACTTTGTCACATCCTCATTAATTTGGCGATGTATCCCATTGTAGCCTAAGGGAGCAGTCAGACTTTTTAACAAGGGAATGAGGGTGCCGTCACTTTAATGGCTTCATCTTGACAGCTCCGAAGCCTCATACGTAAAAGGTGCAGTGTCAGGTTACACACACACACACACACACACCCTTTTAAAATGTAGTATATCTTGGGTGGAGGGCAGGAAGGAACCCGCAATTGTATAAATCTGACCGGGAAATGTTAGGGCTCTCTCAGGTTGGCAAAGTCAATGGCTTTAGGGCATTGCAGTTTTTTTACTTTGTATTCTTCTGCCCAATTTCGTGCTGTTACTGTATCTCGTAGGCTTGTGCATTTCGGGTGAACCGCTCTCCGTTTCTGCTTGCCGGATACCGGAAGCCCCCCCCCCCCCCCCATATCTGTTTTCGAGCACCTCCCAAAAACGGATGCCTTGCCAAATGGACGTTATTGTTCAGCATCTGAAAGAAAATAGTTGCGTGTGCAAGTGCGATACACCTCCCACCGCCAACCCAAGAAGTACGCTCACACAAGATGTGGGATGAACAATGGCCACAATTCATTTATTGATAACAGGAACAAGGGTTGGCAGCCAAGCATGGGTCCTGGATCACGATCGGGCAGCCCAATACTGCCCGATACCGCACACGCCAGGGTGCCGCCGGCACAATACCGGGCAAACGCAACTCGGCACCCCTGGGACCACCGGGCGTCCCCCCTTTCCGCTGGGGGGGGGATACTAAACCAGATCCAGGGTGTTGCAACCCAGAGCAGGAATCGGGGCCCTAAGATAACCATCCACCACACTTGACTGTGAAAAAACAATCCTTTTTTATTGAAGAAAAATGGTTACAAAATAAAGGAAAAATGCAAAGTCAAAAGCCACAGCAAAATCAGCAAACATGAATGTCTACGAACAAGATCAAAACCCAAAGCCACACTGTAAAATACTGGAACCTGTTAGCAATCCACTAACCGTACTTGGTGTCCTAGAAATTTCTCAAGACGATGGCCAAGGGAACCGGGAGAATTGCCAAAGTACTCATCAATCTGAAACGATGCCTGAACTGAGAAAGTCAGCCCGGCAAAAGGCAGTGGCACTTAAAGCCGAAGAATTGGTTCCGTGATACGCCTCCCTGCTTTGAAGCCCTTGTTTGTTTTTCTTTTAATCTCAACGACCTTCGCAAGCTGAGTGATTGACTCCTGTCTTGCCAGATCTGCCCCCTTCTATTCTCATTAGGGATCCCAGGTGCAGAAGGGAGTGAAAGGTCAAGGCTTCCCTCTGAAACATTCTCATGAACACTGGTGCTTTCATTTTCCAAATCTGCAGAAGTTTCTTCCTCACTAATTTCAGGAGCATTGTCACTAATTTCAGGATCATTGACATCAGGAAGTACATTTTCATTAGCATCAGGAAATACATTTCCATTAGCATCAGTAAATATATTTTCATTAGCATCAGGAGGAACAAACAGAGAATCAGGTTCAAACTCAGGCTGAAGCCCAACACAGGCCCATGCCCCATGCCAACAAGGAGTTGCGACAAGGAGCATAAAACAAACAAGTAACTGATAACAGGTAACCACCAGGACAAGGTAAACAACCACAAAAGTTAACCGCCAATGGAACAATAACCGCATGCAGGGTGGGTTGGATGGGTCAGCTGTTGCAGGCCGAGTGCCTGCTGGGGAGCCTGGGTCAGCCTTATAAAGGCCGCCCACAAGGAGGGAGAGGCCAGCTCAGGCCTCTCCCGCAGCGGGCGTGGTCAGTTGGCCATTGGCCGATTGACCCGCCAGCGGGAAACCTTCCTGCCATCTGAGGGGGCTTCTGGGAGGAAGAAGCCCCCCTAAGGCCAGAATGGCGGTGGGGGACGCCCTGCCCCGCAACTTCTTTGCCCCGGTAAGTCGGGCCATGCCTTTTCTTTTTGGCCCATTGGCAGATGCATGAAGCTGATTGGTTGGGCAATGCCCAGGGTGACGGCTGAGCCTGGAACTTTTGGATACTGTTGCATTTTTGTTCAGGCTTGAGCTATGCAGTTGCATAGAGAGATGAAGAGAGAAGCAGAGCGAGACAGACTGATTTGCTTCTGGGCTGCTGACAAGAAGGTTTCTCACGTGAACACAGAAAGAGCCATTTTAAATCTCTCATAAAAGGACATTTAGTGAGTTGATGTAACTGATTGCATTGTAAATATGTTGTTCTGAATTACGAAGAGTACATTACTTGTTCTTTAATGTTCACCTGCTTGGCAGGTGAAAGAGGCTTCCCTTTGTCCCGGGAGCTTTTCCTTTCGTACCTCCAAGGGAGCCCGGGTGTCGGCAACACGGTCAAGAAAGCGCCCTAGGAGTATCCAGCCCGTTATGGGGACAGGGGACTTCCCACCGGCTCCCCTCTCATATCCTTCATTGAGACCTGGATTTAGAAAGCATTAGGGCTGGGCGGTTTCATTTTGTTAATTCGTAATTCGTTAAAAATTCGTTATTTTTTGATAACGAAGCGATAACGAACCATTCTGGAGCAACTTAAAAACGAAACGAATTTTTAAATTCGTTTCGTAAATGCTTCGGATTTGTTATGTATTCGTTTCGTTATCGGTTTGAGGTCGTTTCGTTATTATTTCCGCATGTCTGGTGCAAGTTTTAGGGTTGTTGTTTGTTTAATCAGTGATAAAAAATATATAATTATCACACCAACAGTCAACCACAGAGGGAGAGGGAAGCTTCAGAAGTTCCCCCCGGTCCCATTTGGAGGGTTTTTAGCGTATTGCGCAGTCGCATCTGCCATTAACGAATCAATTCGTTATTGTTTCGTATTTGTTTTGTTAATGTTTCGTAATTTTTGTAACATTTACGAAATTTCAGAAATTTCGAACTTTTTAAAAGAAAAATTTCGGAATTCTTTTAAATATCGAAACGCAAAAAAACCCAAAAAACGAATCGATTTTAGAAACAAATTTTTCCGTTGTTACCCAGGCCTAGAAAGCATCAGAGTTGCCACTCTTAAGTTTCCATTTGCATTATTTATGTTTATTTACCCTATTTATACTCGGCCCTTCTCTGCCCCAAAGGGGACTCAAGGCGGCTTCCATGTGGCAATTATTCCACGCCTTGCAACACATGCAGACATTACAAACTTTAAATCAGTTGAGTTAAAATTAATACAAGTTGAGAATTTTAAAATTACATTCAGTATATAATCTATATAAAAAATGTAATGTTCGTTTGTGGGATTAACAGAACTCAAAAACCGCTGGACAAATTGACACCAAATTTGGACACAAGGCACCTCTCAGGCCAACGAGTGACCATCACTCAGAAAAACAAAAAACACACAGCAGAAAGGACTTAAAAAGCCCCCCCCCCCCAAAACCAAAAAGACATTATAGCGCATGCACAAAAAGGACTCCCTGGCATTGCCCCCCTCTATTTCTCCTTGAGCCAAGTGTGAATGTTGCAGTTGCCCACCTGGATGACCTTTGCATCGCCTTGCACCTTAGCACCCTGGCTTCTACCTGCCAGCAGGAAATCTTTGGTGGGAGGAGTTCCCTAGCCCAGATTGTTCCATGTCTGGAAATCTTCTGTTTCCTGGGGGCCACAGCAATGCGTGGCCGGGTACAGCTAGTAATATAATATATTCTTTGTATATATTACTTGAAAGCCACTCTGAGTCCCCTTCAGAGTGAGAAGGGCGGCATATAAATGTCATAAATAAATAAATAGATTTAGAAGACAAATAAAAAATTACATTCAGTATGAAAACCACACCATCCAAAGATCGTGGTCCAAGACCAATTCCATAGTCATTGCACATAATCCGATCTATATTGCACTACACTAGTCTCCGGAAGTCTGGTCCCAGAGCCAGGTTTTTAATTTCCTTCTGAAGGCAAGGAGGGAGAGGGCTGATCTGATGTCACTAGGGGCCATCACTGAGAAGGCCCCGTCTGTCGTCCCCACCGGTCACACTTGTGAAGGAAGCAGGACCGAGAGCATGGCCTCCCCAGACGATCTTAATATCTGAGGTAATCTCTAACTTCCACCACAATGCCAGTCAATGAGCTACTGACGACTGGCACTTCTCGTTTGCTTCCGCTGGCTTCCCGCCATATGGCAGTGATACCAACTTCCCCCACAAAAGAGCTACGTGCCTTGTAACCTTACTTTCCTGATAATCCTTGCAATAGAATTAGCTTTCAGGTTCCACAAGACACTTCCTAAGGTCCAAAGGTGTTGTGGTGGTGATTCGGTGGTGCACGCCAGACCCCTTGCCTTTCAGCATGATAGTGGTTTGCAGTGACTCTTAAGGAAACTCTTTGCAGACTCATTGTTTGTTAGTGTTCAGTGGAAAAAATCACACCTGGCAACAAAACATCCCAGGAGATGCAAACGGGCTTTGCTAAGGGCTTTCTCTCAGGGCGCAGGCAAAGGCGATAGTATCTGATCAATTCATTGCCCAAACAATTGAATGGCCAATTGATAATTTAATTCGATTGATTAAAACACAATGATACAGGAAAAAGTTGCAATCAATCAATTCATTGCTTTTTTTCTGATAGGCACAAACTGCAAACGGAGAAGAGCATTGTTTTAGAAGACGTGTTCTTCTCACCTATGTGCGAGAGAAAAGGAGAATGATACAGTGATGCCTGCTGAGATATAAGCACGTATGGCAAATAAGGTGTTTTTTGGTTTCAAGGAAGTTTTCTCATTTGCACATTCATGCAGGATTAATTGATTAATTGATCTGTGAGATCTTTATAATTGGGTGACATGTCTGCTTCAGATATCCCCTTCCCACCCTCAATCTTTCTGTCTTTCTCTGTCATTCAATATTGCTTAAAAAGACACAACTTTACGAACGAGAGGGATCGAGGAGAACAAATCCAACTTCAAATTAATGAAATGGAGTGAATGCTCGGTCATTAAGCAACTATCCTGTTCACCCTTGTGTATTTAAGGATATTCCCCCCCATGTTGTTTAACATCTACATGAAGCCACTGGGAGAAATCATCTGGAGTTTTGGAATGTGATGTCACCTGTATGCAGATGACGTCCAACTCTATCACTCCTTTCCATCTACTGCTGAGGAGGCCGCCCAGGTCCTGAACCAGTGCTCGGCAGCTGTGACAATCTGGACGAGGGCAAACAAATTGAAATTGAATCCAGGCAAGATGGATTCAGTCAAAATGCCGAACGGGGTATAGGGCAGGTATGGGCAAATTCAGACCTGGGGGCCAGATGTGGCCCCTTGAGCACTTCTCTCAGGCCCTCCTCTCTCTCACCATGCCATCCTTCCTTCCCTCTTTCCTTCTTCCTTCCCTCTCTCCCTTCCTTACTTCCCTCTCTTTCACCTTCCATCCCTTCTACTCTTTCATCCTTCCTTCCTTTTCTCCCTCTTTCTCCTTCCTTTCTTCCTTCTCTTCCTCCATTTCTTCCTTCTCTCTTTCCTTCCTCCCTCCCTCCCTCCCTCCTTCACTTCCTTAGCTCCCTCTCTTTCTCCCAATTGCACCCGGATTAAAGTCAATGTGTGGAACCACCCTCGGAGTGTGGTGTAGTCTCCTTCTCCGGAGTCTTTTCTGCAGAGGTTCTCTATTGGGAGTGCTTTGATTGTGTCTTGCTGCATGGCAGGGGGTTGGACCAGATGGCCCTTGGGGGTCTTTTCCATCTCAGGAGTAGGCAATACGGGGTTTCATGGATACACTTTTTCCTCTCCAGTCCAACATCGCATCCTGACCAAGGCCAACCATTTTGGGATCCAAACGTTTCCTGTCTTTCCTTCTCTTTCTTCCTCTGAAAGAGAAGAGGAAGGGGAGGAAAGGCCAGGGAGGGGCTTGGGGAGAATCTCCTTTGTTCTGGCCCACCATGTGGCCCCCAAGTTAGAAGGTTTGCCCTACGAACCATCAAGATTATTAAGATCCTCTGGAGAGGCCCTGCTCTCGGTCCCACCGGCCTCGCAAGCGCGCCTAGTGGGGATGAAGGACAGGGCCTTCTCGGTGGTGGCCCCGCGACTCTGGAACTCTCTCCCTCTGGAGGCCAGAACTGCCCCATCCATCCTGACGTTTAGGAAACAGGTGAAGACGTGGTTATGGAGACAGGCATTCGACGAGTGAGCCAACACCCTGAGATATGGACGGAGGATGAGGAGCAACGATTTTAGTGTGACGACTGACCATTATAATTATTGATTGTAATGGCTGTTTTAATGTTTTACTGTTACATGTATTACGATGTTTTATTGATTGTATGTGATCTTATGGTTGGAAACCGGTCTGAGTCCCTCAAGAGAGGGGAGAAGGCCGGCATACAAAACTTGTAAATAAATAAATAAGTAAATAATGCTTGGTATAGGGTTTCAGCCTGTGCTGAATGGGGCTCCACTCCACCTGAAATCACAGGTTTGCAGCTTATTTATTTTATTTATTTTTTATTTATTTGCAATATTTGTATACCATCCTTCTCAATCTCGAAGGGGACTCAGGGTGGTTCACAGCGTTGGCAACAATTCAATGCCATCGATAAAACAGTATAAAACATTAAAATTGACCCTCCCCTAATAAGACATTAAACATTATTAAACACATCACATAAAATAACTTCCACTGATCACACAGAGGCATTGCCGTTGTCGTAAACAGTGCGGGATCATTGCACTTTCAGCTTTATCCTTAAATACTCCTGTGATGGGCCAAACCCTTGGGAGTTCTCCTGGATTCTTCACTGAGCCTGGAACCCCGGGTCTCGGTGGTGGCCAGAGGAGCTTCTGCACAATCCAAACTTGTGTGTTAGCTGTGCCCGTACCTTGAGAAGCCAGCAATCACAACTCACAAATGGCAAACGCACCCCCCCCCCCAACCCCACCAGCATTCAAATCTGGGTGTATCGGGTCTTTGTGCCAAATTTGGTCCAGTGAATGGAAATACATCTTGCAGATCAGATATTATTTACATGACGATTCATAACAGGAGCGACATTACAGTGATGAAGTAGCAACGAAAATAATGTTCTGGTTGGGGGTCACCACCACATGAGGAACTGCATTAAGGGGTCACAGCATGAGGAAGGTGGAGAAACACTGATCTATCTCTTGGAAGTGCAAAATATGCATTTCCATTCCACTGGTAAAATATATTTCACGTGTCTGTGATGCTGGGAAATAACTTCAAAAACTGTCCACTTGGTGGCAAATGTCAAGAGATTGTTGTCTTTGCAACCCATCCTATTAATCCTAGACTCCTGGAGTTGGAAGAGACCAACTCCTGGGCCATCATCCAGTCCAATCCCATTCTGCCAAAAAGCAGGAATATTGCATTCAAAGCACCACCGACAGATGGCCATCCAGCCTCTGTTTCAAAGCTTCCAAAGAAGGAGCCTCCACCACACTCCCTCCGGGGCAGAGAGTTCCACTGCTGAACGGCTCTCACAGTCAGGAAGTTCTTCCTCATGTTCAGATGGAATCTCCTCTCTTGTAGTTTGAAGCCATTGTTCCATTGCATCCTAGTCTCCAGGGAAGCAGAAAACAAGCTTGCTCCCTCCTCCTCGCTGTGGCTTCCTCTCGCATATTTATACATGGCTCTCATAATGTCTCCTCTCAGCCGTCTCTTCTGCAGGCTAAGCATGCCCAGCTCTTTAAGCCGCTCCTCATAGGGCTAGTTCTCCAGACCCTTGATCATTTTAGTCATCCTCCTCTGGACACATTCTAGCTTGTCAATATCTGCTACAGTTGGAGTCTCTGAGAGTTTTGGTCCCACTCCAACCATGCAGAGACTTGGGATTTCTCCAGTTGAGGACAGTAGGTGCAGTGCCTTCTGAATTCTTCTGTACTAAAATGCTTCTCTCTTCAGGCAGAGATCACAGATAATCACTTAAGTGAGCAATGGTTGCAGGTAACTCTTCTAGGTTGGGTGAAGCAGTGGGTTAACCCCCTGTGCCGGCAGGACTGAAGACCGACAGGTTGCAGGTTCGAATCCAGAGAGAGGCGGATGAGCTCCCTCTATCAGCTCCAGCTCCTCATGCAAAGGGGACATGAGAGAAGCCTCCCACAAGGATGATAAAAACATCAAATCATCCGGGCGTCCCCTGGGCAACGTCTTTGCAGACGGCCAATTCTCTCACACCAGAAGTGACTTGCAGTTTCTCAAGTTGCTCGTGACACAACAACAACAAAAAAGTCTAGGTTGGGTTTCTTTTATGGTTTCTTGATGGAAAGGTTGAAGAATCTGTAGTGAAGTGCAGGCCAAGGATACCTCCTCTGTCCAATTTGAAGGACTCTTGAAATAGCGAACTGTCTTTCGACCCTTGTGTCTAAATGACAAAAGAACACGTACCTGTGGCAGATCCATTTCTACTGTTTAACCTGCTGATTGACCTGCCGAGCATAATTGGGCCGGTTAAGTGTCCTTTTAGGCGGATTTCGCTGGACAGGAAAATGATGCTCCCGGTCCTCAACCCAGTTTGGGAAAGGATTGAAACCAGATGAGTAATAGTTCATAAAAGCAGTAAAGTTATTGACTAATGGGATTCTTAGTCATGAACTCTCCATGTTCCATATGTACCCTAATCAAGGCATTTTACTGATTTGAGTAAAGCTGAAATCTATAGAGCAGAAAATGCTTGTTTTTAGCATAAGATTGGACGGAGGTGAGTGACCTGCGAAACCTCGCGTAATGAAAGCTCTTCACAGCTTGCTGTGTTTCACTAAATGGTAATTGCTTCAGCCTCTGATATAGATTTGGCTGTGTTAATGATGCACTGTTCCTTTTCGCAGGGCTTATTTACGCTTTACATTTCCCGCAGATTTCTGAGAAACAAGGCGTAGCAGAAGCGATCACATTTAACTCTGGCACCTCATTCCTTTGCACGCTGAAAGTGGGGCTTTTTGTTGTTGTTGCTGGAAGATTTGAACTTCAAACATGCACACACCCTTTACTCAAATAATTTTGGGACATCTAACCACTTAAGTATATACACGGAGGTGAGATATGGAACGCACTTTCATGATGCCAAGGCTCACAAAAAAGAAGCCAAGGAAATCCTGAGAGTTTCCATTCCCATCCAGTCCTCTCCCATAAGGATTCTTTATTTTCTACTGGCTCGGGGACCCGGCGATGCCTGGGATATTTGAGAACGGCATTGCTTGTCTGTGCTTCAAGTTTAATCTAGATACAATGTCAGCTGGGTTCAGTGGGTGTGGGTGAACTACAACTCCCATATGCAAATCCCATTGTCCATGGTCCATTATCCTCCTAATCGCACCAGGATGTAGAGTGGGTCATGAGGGCTCTGTGTGTCAAGTTTGGTCCAGGTCTTCATTTGTGGGGGTCATTTTGGGCTCAGGAATTGAGTGAAGGTATTGCAAATCCCATCATCCATGGTCCATTCTCTTCTTAAGTGCATCACATGACCCAGGAGGTGACAACGCAGGCTCCTCAGCTTGAAAATGGAGAAGAACACCTCCCCCAGAGCCAGAGAGGAGCACTGCCTCCAATACGCTGATGATAACGTCGTCTGTGTGGACTCAAGCCACTCTAAACACCATTGCAGAAGCTTGTGGACCATTTCTTCTTCCTTCGCAGCCATCTCTTCACAAAAGTCAGCATTGACATTGGCTCTGCGAGTGCAGCATTTTTCTGAATGAAGCAGTGTTTGAGGATCGGGACATCCGTAGGGATACCAAGGGGCTTGTTTATAAAGCCATTCCTCTCCCAACCTTGCTCTATGCCTGTGAGACGTGGACTGTCTACAGACGTCACATGCAACTCCTAGAATGATTCCATCAGCGCTGCCTCTGGCAAATCCTGCAAATCTCTTGGGAAGACAGGCAGACAAACATCAGTGTGCTGGAGAAGCAAAGACCACCAGCACTGAAGCGATGGTCCTCCGCCATCAACTCAGCTGGACCAGCCATTTTGTCCGGATGCCCAAAGATCACCATCTCCCAAAGCAGTTGCAGGCTTTCAATAAGTAAAACCATGGATATTGAGTCCATGGATAAGAAGGTCATGTTGTTGTTGTTGTCTGGATGCCCGACCACCGTCTCCCAAAGCAGTTGCTCTATTCCGAACTCAAGAATGGAAAGTAGAATGTTGGTGGGCAGGAAAAGTGATTGAAAGATGGGCTCAAAGCCAACCTTAAAAACTGTGGCATAGACACTGAGAACTAGAAAGCCCTGGCCCTTGAGCGCTTCAGCTGGAGGTCAGCTGTGACCAGCAGTGCTGTAGAATTCGAAGAGGCACAAATGGAGGGTGAAAGAGAGAAACGTGCCAAGAGGAAGGCGTGTCAAGCCAACTCTGACCGGGACCGCCTTCCACCTGGAAACCGATGTCCTCACTGCGGAAGAACATGCGGATCAAGAATAGATCTCCACAGCCACCTACGGACCCACGGCCAAGGCACTACACTTGGAGGTGGCTGATACTCTACTCTACTCGGGCTACAAGGGATCACCTAAGTACGTAAGTAAGTACTGCCTCCAGTAACCGGAAATGAAAAGAGAAGCCTTTGCCTTTGTCTGTGTTTGCGTGATTCATTGTATGTGATTGTAAGGCATTGGATGTTTGCCTATGTCTGCTGTAAATGCTGCAATCCGCTCTGAGTCCGGTAGGGCAGAAGGGCCGAATACAAATAAGGTGTAATCTATCTATATAAAAATGCTCTGTGCATAATGAGTTCCTTAAAAACAAAAGAGCCAATGAACGAAACCACACCAAATTTGGCAACAAAGCATCTCACAACACAAGGAGTGACCATCACTCAAAACATTATGATTTTGTCATTTGGGAGTTGCAGTTGCTGGGATTTATAGTTCACCTACAATCAAAGACCATTCTGAAATCCACCAATGATGGAATTGGGCCAAACGTGGCACACAAAACTCCCATGACCAACAGAAAACACTAGAAGGGTTTGGTGGGCATTGACCTTGGGTTTTGGAGTTGTAGTTCACCTACATCTAGAGAGCACAGTGGACTCAAACAATGATGGATCTGGACCAAACTTCGCACAAATACTCAATATGCCCAAATATAAACATAGATGGAGTTTGGGGGAAATAGAACTTGACATTTGGGAGTTGTAGTTACTGGGATTTATAGTTCACCTACAATCAAGGAGCATTCTGAACCCCACCAATGACAGGATTGGGGCAAACTTCCCACATTATCATCACGACCACATTATCATCACGACCAATGGAAAATACTGTGTTTTCTGGTGGTCTTTGGTGACCCTTCTGACACCTCCTCGCAACCTCTCCCCCAGGGGTTCACTATAGCAAGAAAACATAAAGCCCTGCTGAGAAAGAGCCATCCAGCCATAGATATAGATAAATATATATGATTCACACACACACACGTTTATGACAGATAGTACCACCTCCCTGTTGACCACCCCCCCCCCCCGGGTCTTGACTTCCAAGGTTGAGAAATGCTACCTTAAGGCCATCTGATCCAAGTCCTTTCACCAGGGCAAGAAAACATAATCAAAACCCTCCTGACAAAGGGCCATCTAGCCATTCACACACACACATATATGTATATGACAGATGCAGTTTCAAAGACAATTCTATGTTGCATGTTCCAGGGTGGGCAAACCAGACGCTCTCCACATCAACACTGACAAGGAAACAGCAAGAAATGCTGTTTACCCACAAGCATCAAGACATTATATATATTAGAAACCATTACTTTATTTTCCAGATCACCAGACTGGGCCACAGCAACGTGTGGCTAGGGGACTGCTAGTATTTAATAAATGGTGTGTGTGTGTTCTGTAATCACATAGATTGTCATTGGACCCTGAAATGTCTTGATGTGGATGAACAACTCTGCGGAAAGCTCTCCTTCACAGTTAGACAACGAATCCCTGTTGAAAAACTAGCAAAGTGTCTGCCTTAAACGGCCATTATATTTTAGCGATGGAGTTGGCCGAGCGGTCTGTTCAGGTAGCTTCTGAAATGCTTTTGAAGACACCTAATTACTTGTCCTTGAGGGAGCGGACTTGATTCTCTCCCGAAAGTGTAATTGTCCTTGAATGCAAGGGGGTCTTCTCTCCCGAGGGGAACCCGAGTCAATTTCCTTCCTTGACCTCCAAGGCTGGCCTGGCCTGGCCTCTGGCCTCGTGGACCCAGAAGGTCAAGCAGAGAGACTGGAAGGGACTGGGACTCCATGATAAAGGGCTCCTGCCACTTAAGAGCTTGAACAAGTCAGAAATGGCATTTCCCGTTAATGTGATCACAGAGAGCTATGATCTGTCGGAATAGAAGAAACAGGATTCAATTACTGTTCCTCTTAACGCTGCCTCAAGGGACGCGTGTTTCACGTCTGCCGATGAGGTTCACACTCAAAGTGTTTCAGTCCCGCTCATTGTCACGTATGCAGCAGCATTACTGTAATGCATATTTTGGAATTTGTTTATTAGTCAACATGGCTGTCCCTGTGCTTTGTATGTCTTCAATTCAAGGCAGGCGTTGAGCCTCTTCGCTTGCTATGTGTTCGCAAAGGGAGATCTTGTTCTCGTGGATCTGTTCGGAAGTTCTCTTTTGTCTTTTGAAAGACACCTACAGTGGAGTCTTGACTTAAGAGCATCCACATTTAAGAGCGGTTTGAATTAAGAGCCGTCACTCAGCTGGTTTCGCTTTGACATACGAGCAGAGTTTTGAGTTATGAGCTAGACCAGAGGGAGCGCTAGTCAGGGATTTCGGGCTTCAAGGGAGCAGCCCCCGTGCCTTGTGCTCTTGTCCGCTTTGGGTGATTGCCATCCATTTTGCTCTTTTCTGCTTTGAGGAACTTTGGGTTAGTTGATTTTGTGTGGTTTTATTCCTGGATTGTTTGGTTTCATGACAAGAGAGAGAGAGGGAGGGAGAGAGAGTGAGGAAGGGAGGTTGGAAGTAGTACACGATGAAGAGGAAAAAACGATGTATTGTTGAAGGCTTTCATGGCTGGAATCACTGGGTTGCTGTGAGTTTTCTGGGCTGTATGGCCATGTTCCAGAAGCATTCTCTCCTGACATTTCACCCACATCTATGGCAGGCACCATCAGAGGTTGTGAGGTCTCTTGGAAACCAGGCAACCTCAAGGGCCAGGGCTTCCCAGTTCTTGGTGTCTTTGCCACGGTTTTTAAGGTTGGCTTTAAGTTCATCTTTAAATCCCCTTTCCTGTCCACCAACATTACATTTCCCATTGTTGAGTTTGGAATATAGTTACAGCTTTGGGAGACAGTGATCGGGCATTTGGACAATGTGGCATTCAGTCCAGTGGAGTTGATGGCATAGGAGCATTGCTTCAATGGTGATGGTCTTTGCTTCTTCCAGCACACTGACACTTGCCCGCCTGTCTTCCCAAGAGATTTTCAGGACTTTTCAGAAGCAACGCTGATGGAATCGTTTCCAGAGTTGAGTGTGATGTCTGTAGACAATAGCTTTATAAACAAGCCCCTTAGTCTCCCTACGGATGTCCCGGTCCTCAAACACTCTCAGCTTCATTCAGGAAAATGCTGCACTCGCAGAGCTCAGGAGGTGTTGTATTTCAGCGTCAATGTTGACTTTTGTGGAGAGCTGGCTGCCAAGGGAGCAGAAAGGGTCAACATTTTGTAATGTTGATATCGAGCTGCTTTTAGTAGGGTCTCCCGGCAGAGGAGATCCCTGAGGACCGCTCAAAAGGGCCCTGGAACCTTGGTGAGGCCAGCGAGAGCCAATCCAAAGAGTAAAAATATTAAAAATAATAATGCCTCATCAAAGTGGAAGAAGTTTCCATCAACCGAGGTTTATTTGTGATTCAGCTGAGATCAGATGCATTGCAGGAATCATTCCGCTGCAAGTATACCAGTACAAAGAATACAGGCATATTTATAGCATGCAGACAAAGGGAAACAGTTTCAAAATTCCCGCCCGCCCTCTGCCAGCCGGCTTCGCCCTGATTGGCTGGCCGCGGAACAGCTGGGAGGAGGCTTGGCGGCACGCCTCGCCTCTGGTCCAATCAGTGGGCTCCGCCGCCTCTGGGAGGCCAATCAGCGCCTTCCTAGTGCCTCTGAAGATGGACCAATCAGCAGCTAGGAGGCGGGACGAAGCCTAACAATGGCTGAGGAAATGACAACCTTAAGGGCATCCGCCAGCTGGAATGTGAGGCTTTGTCCTCACTTGGCGGGGTGTCAGATAGGGGAACAATGAGTTTCCTGGTCTGTGATGGGATTTGGGAGGAAATATGAAAAGGCTTTTTCGATATCGGACCTCAAAGGGGGATCAACAATACCTGGGTGATTTAATCAATCTTTGTTTCCGAGTTTCTGTTGGCCCCCTCCCCTCGCTGGTCTGCTCCGAGGGCCAGGGTTTGGGGGAAACAACAGTATGGTCCATGCAAATGGAACAATCAAGGGTGATTGAGGGAGAGGCTGGAGCCCTCCCCCAGGCAGTTCCTGGTCACAGCAGTTTTTGTGGGGCAAGGGTCAGAGAGGGCAAGGGTACAGAGGAAATTCATAAGGTTACATACATATATCAAAATCATAGGCAATAGGCATCACTGATACAGAGTTAGTTCATAAGAGGAACCCCCATCCCACCCCATAAAGTTTATTTCAATATTTGATCTTTATTAAGGTCCAAACTGGAAATCCCATGCTCTTTAGGAAGGGCGTGTGGAAGCAGAGGTTGCTAGCAGTTCAAATCAAGCATTGATAGAAAGTTCATGGCCAGGGTTGTGGCAAACAGTCCAGTCCACTCAGCAGAGAGTCATGGATTCAGGCTGGAATCAGCAGATGGGCGCTGAGTTGATCAATAACAGAATCCATCGTTCAGCCCTTGGGGAACTACAACTCTCACAAAAGAGCAGAAGTCCCAAGATCCAGCCATTTCCCAAAAAGCCTCGTGGGGTCCTTGTTGTTGTCAGTGCCTTGGCAATGTGGCCAAGACTTAACCCTTGTTGTGTAGTCTGGTGACCTTGCCCTTTGCAGAACTATAAGTCCTTATCCCTTAATTCTGAGGGGGGGGGGGTGTGCCTGACATCAATGTTACACCATTAACCTGTAAACATTAAGATCCTCAAACACTCTGTGCTTCATTTGGAGAAATGCTGCTCTCGCAGAGCTCAGGAGGTGTTGTATTTCAGCGTCAATGTTGACTTTTGTGGAGAGGTGGCTGCCAAGGGAGCAGAAAGGGTCAACATTTTGTAATGTTATGCTATTAAGCTGTATTTCTGGCAGTGGAGAGGGGCTGCTGGAAGAGCACTTTGGTTTTCTCAGTGTTCAATGGGAGGCCGTACTCGCCTGCTTCTGGGAAGGTGTTTAGAGCGGCTTCAGGGATATCATCCTGCTCTGATGATAAAGGCAGTGGGCTCTTTGCTCCCTTTCCCACAGACATGGTGGGAGAAACTTCCTATTAAAGAACCACCCTTCCTGCCACTCTGCCGGCACTCGGGAAGCGGCCTCTCCCGTTCCACCGGCAGCAACCTCACGGAGCCACATTTCAGGAGCTAATGAGTGTGAGTTTGAAAAAAACTTGAAGCCTTTTTCCTGCAAGCTGGTGACTGACACAAATGGAGTTCATATTTAATCATCTGTTAACTCGTTGTCTATTATAGCTCTTTAATAGCACCATAGATATTCTTAATGAAGCATGATTTAAGGTATTTACAGCTCTAGGACCGACAGACATCACTCACAGTGTGCAGGTAATGAGGCATAAAACAGCTCTCGGAAACTGTAGAAGAAGAAAAGAGAGAGAGAGAGAGAGAGAACAGGCGAGGAGGTAGGAGCTGAATTGCTCCAAGGTTTGTTTTAAAATGTTTAGGCATTTAAGGTCATTTTAGCTTTTCAGAGGTGTCTGGTAGCACCGGGTTCAGCAATTACAGCCGCAATGCCTCTCCCATCACAGCGAAGGAGTTCACGGTGCTAATACGCGTCTTTAGCGTTCTTTTTCCAAGGCAGAATAATGGCTCTTCATTGCTGCCACAGTTTAGAATATGTCACTCTCTATCAGAGAGAAAGGGGTGGAGAGGAGAGACTACCGTTTTTCTCACATAGTTGTTTGCGCATCCACGGCTTCCTCACAACTTTATGGGCTGCTGCTTAGCAGAGGAGTAAATGGTGCTTTGCCTTCATGAGTTTTGTGCCTCACACAAATGGGGTTTGCACATGCACAGGAACTTCATTGGAACCGTTCTAGTGCAGAGTATCTCGGTGGGAACTCCACCAACTCCCACCGACTGCACATGTCTTCCCAGTTTCTCTCCATACAGTCGTTTTGTGCCAAGTAGTCTCATTCCTCAACAGTTCCCTCACCCCTGTTTTCACTTTGTTCCTATTTCCTTCAGCCCCCCCCCCCCTCTTTGTATTTCTCCTAATGTTGTACACCAGAGCAGGAAGACCTCTCATATTACACACCATACCAGCTTGGTAAAATCAACAAACAGTTTATTGAATAATATTTATTTATTTAGACCATTTCTACTCCACCCTTCTCACCCCCGAGGAGGGGGGGACTCAGGGCGGCTAACGCAGGCAACAATTCAATGCCAACAGTATCAAAACAACAATATAAAACAGCAATATAAAATCCATTACATAACAATTAAACAGTGATATTAATTAAAATTACATAACCACATAGAACAAACCACGTAATCACAGGTCATAAAGCCATTTCCAATTTTCAAACAATCCTATTGTCCGAGTTCAGTGCCTAAAGTGCTGCTAAAGTGCCCACTAGCCAAAGGCCTGGCTCCAAAACCACGTCTTTAGTTATTTCCTAAAAGTAAGGAGGGAGGATGCCGATCTGATCTCGCCGGGGAGTGAATTCCATAAGCGGGGGGCCACCACCAAGAAGGCCCTGTCCCTCGTCCCCACCAGACACGTTTGAGATGCTGGTGGGACCGAGAGCAGGGCCTCCCCAGTAGATCTTAAATTACAAGGTGGAACGTAGAGAGAGATACGTTTGGACAAGGAAGCTGGGCCAGAGCCATATAGGGTCTTATAGGCCAAGACCAGCACTCTGAATTGTGCTCAGAGTTGGACTGGCAGCCAGTGGGGCTGACACAGCAGCGGGGTGGTATGCTCCCTGTATGGCACTCCAGTGAGTAATCTAAGTAGGTAAAATGAGCAAAAACCGTAAAGTTCCAAAGCAAAGGTTAGTCCATGAGCTTCAAGGCAAAACAAGATCCATAGGTATAAAAATCCATGGAACAAGCACAAGAACCCATGAAACAAGGCAGCATGAAAAATCCATTACACAAATCCGGAGCTTGGCAACAACTTGGTACATGAAACTAAGGGCATTTGAAAGCAAGACCGTCATGAAATTCCAACGTTGACCCAACTGAGGCAACTCTTTCCCACGAATCAATATAAAGGTTTGTAAGCCACCTTGAGTCCATTCTGGGGTACAGAAAGGCGGAGTAGCAATGCCTTAAAAATTAATAAATAAATAAAATAAATTTTCCACACCCCAAAATTGACAGGAAATTTATTTATTTAATTTATTCATTTACAGCATTTGTAGCCCACCTTTCTCAGCCTTATGGCGACCCAAGGCAGCTCATGGAATTGGCAAATTTGATGCCATACGTTCATAAAATACAGTTAGGGTTATCCAGCAGCATCTTCTAGCCATTCTGTGTTCGTTCTCCCTATTTCATATGTACCTATTCGTCTGCATTTCCAAGTGCTTGTTCAAAAGGCCAAGTTTTTACTCTTTTTCTGAAGTTCAGGAGGGAGGGGGCCAACCTCTTGACCTTACCACCAGATAAAGGTTTCTTATCTCTTTTTTCCTGTCTTTGTGCCTGAGCACTCTGTCACTGTTTACAAAAGCCTTGCTTTCCATCTACACTCACATTAACTTGATTCTCATTAACTTCTGCACCTGAGAAATCATCTTCAGACAGTTGCTCTGAGTAAGACTGCGCAGGGCATCTCCCAGGAATGTGGCCTTCTGGATCTTCCTGAGACAGCTCGACCGTCTCGTCTGAGCTTAACTCAGGCCCAGGCAAACCCGCATCTCCATTGCCAACAGACCCAGGCCCACCATCAGGAGCACCATCCCCATTCCCATCATGAACATCGGGCACAATCACAGGCTGAAGAGCCTGACGTACAACACCTACCAATATTTACAGAAAAACCCTCTGTACTCCATCCTCCTTCCTTCCTTCCCTCCACTCACCTCTTTCTTGTTTCTATTGGCTCTACAATTGTTCATCCATATTGATGGTGTTGACTTTTGCAGATTGGTTCACTATTATGTAACTACATTTGGAAAAAAATCTATTCCTGGTTTGAAAGTGTTATTTCCTGTTTAATTGTGTGGTCCTTCCTTTGGAAATAGTTGTTATTCTCCAGAAACCTCGTTTTTGTGCCTGCCACAAACTATGTTGAATTGGTTGAGACTTGATGAGATATTAATTGAAAAATTATTAACGTCATCACACACAATCAAATCAGCGTAAACGGCTGGGGTGGGGCAGGGGGGAGGGAGAGGAGGGGTCCTGAGGCTGTTAGGAATTGTGGGAGTTGAAGTCCAAAACACCTGGAGGGCCCAAGTTGGCCCAAACCTGCTTTAGCTTCTGGTCAGAGAAGGCTAGGGCTTCATGATTGTGTTGTTTTTATAGTGTCACCCAGTGAGATCTTTACATCAACTCAAGATTATGAAAACAATATGTGATAGAGGTGCCGCTTTGCATGAAAACATTTCCCAGAAAACGTCCAATGTCACCAACCTGCACGTCCCACTGCGAGAGAGTAATTGGGTTGGAAAGCTGGGCTCTGCGGAAATTGCTTCTTGCCTTTTGCCTCTTCCTGGCTGGGATTTGGCAATACTTGATTGATTCGATTGACTTCCTTGCCTCCGAACAGGCACATATCCATCCAGACTCTCTGGAACATTAAGTGGCATCACTTTAAACATGATTTTGATAATTAAGCCTTTTCCAAGGAATTTTGACAGCATTATTCAAATATAAAAGGATTTCTGGTTACGGGCTGGGAGGGAGAGAATGCGAATTCTTCCAAGGCAGTCATAGTCACTTTTCTCAAAAGGAAGGAACTACAGCCTTCTCTCACAGAGGAGTTTATTTTCAGCTTCTCTTTCTTCCTCGAGATATGAATCTAGTATTTCTCAATAAGTAATAATTGTATTTAAGCACGTCATCCAATTATGCCTTTTGTGTTTTCTAAATAATTGAGTAAGTTGGGGGAAGGGAGGAAGAGAAAAGAATGCTATTGTATCCTTTACAGATATATATAGACTAGCCGTCCCCTGCCAGGCGTTGCTGTGGCCCAGTCTGGTGATCTGGAAAATAAAGTAATGTGAAAGTGTGGATTTCTAATATATGTAATTTCTTTATACTTGTGGGTATTCTTGCTGTTTCTTTGTCAGTGTTGATGTGTAGATTGTCTGGTTTGCCTACTCTGGAGCATGCAACATATAATTGTCCTTCTTTAAGGGTCCCTTTCAAATCTATGATACTATATTTGTGTGTGTGTGAATCGTATCTATCTATCTCTATCTATGGCTGGATGTCTTTTTGTCAGGAGGGCTTTGATTATATTTTCTTGCCCTGGTGAAGAGAGTTGGACTGGGTGGCCTTCAGTATTTTCTCTTGGTCATGAGGGCTCTGTGTGGGAAGTTTGCCCCAATTCTGTCATTTGTGGGGTTCAGATTGGTCTTTGATTGTAGATGAACTATAAATCCCAGCAACTACAACTCCTAAATGTCACGGTCTATTCCCCCCAAACTCAATATGTGTTCATATTTCGGCATATGGAGCCTGTGGGAAACAATGAGGGGAGGAGGGGGGATGAAGAAGGCCAGCAAAATTGGCCAACATCCCAAACAGCTGGTGAAAATGTGATTAAGACCCTAGCCAGGAATAGCGGCATGGAGGAGGGGAGGTGTTCCACTAGCCGAGGGGCCCCCATAGAGGTCGTGGTGGGAAGGAGGAGATGCGGGAAAAGGAGACCTCAAATTCGGCCAAATTCGGACCATTTATCTATAATCAAAATTCCAAATCGGTCTCCTAAGGTAAATTGGTGTAACCAGGTGAGCGGACCCTCCGGTCTGAAGGTGGTGCTGTTGAACGCCAGATCTGTCAACGGAAAAACGACCTGGATCCAGGACTTAATCCTGGACGAACGGGCAGATCTGGCGTGCATCACGGAGACCTGGTTGGATGAAGCTGGAGGAGTAAATCTGACCCAGCTTTGTCCTCCGGGTTTCTCCGTGCAGCACCAACCTAGATCCGGAGGGCGGGGAGGCGGGGTCGCAGTGGTCTATAGGGATTCCATCCATCTGACCAGGTGCCCCATCCCGCAGACCGCAAATTTCGAAAGCGTCTACCTGAGGGTGGGTGACCGGGACAGTATAGGGATTCTAGTAGTGTACCGTCCACCTCGCTGCACTACAGTCTCCCTACCTGAGCTAGCGGGGGTGGTCTCGAGCCTGGCATTGAAGTCTCAACGGCTTCTTGTGCTGGGAGACTTCAACGTCCATGCCGAGACGACCCTCACAGGCGCGGCTCAGGACTTCATGTCTGCCATGGCAACCATGGGGCTGTCCCAACAAATATCTGGCCCCACCCACTGTGCTGGACACACATTGGATTTGGTTTTCTGCCAGGGATGGGAACAGGGTGGCGGTGTGGAGGAGTTGTCCATCTCTCCGTTGCCATGGACCGACCACTTCCTGATCAGATTTAGGCTCACTGCGCCCCCTAACCTCTGCAAAGGTGGAGGACCCATTAAGATGGTCCGCCCCAGGAGACTGATGGATCCGAATGGCTTCCTGACGGCTCTTGGGGATTTTCCCGCCACCTCGGTAGGTGACCATGTCGAAGCCTTGGTGGCTCTCTGGAATGGGGAGATGACCAGGGCTATTGACATGATTGCTCCGGAACGTCCCCTCTCAAGTAGCCGAGCTAAACCAGCCCCTTGGTTTACTGAGGAGCTGGCAGCTATGAAGCGAAGGAAGAGGGAACTAGAGAGCGTGTGGCGTTCGGAACCGAGCGAGTCAAACCGAGCACGGTTTGTGTCCTTTCTTAGGGCATATGCCGCGGCAATAAAGACCGCAAAGAAAACTTTCTTTGCGGCCACTATTGCGTCTACAAAGAACCGTCCGGCGGAGCTGTTTCGGATTGTCAGAGGTCTTTTAACTCCCGCCTCTGCAGGTGGGAGCCCTGACAATTCGGTCGCGCGCTGTGAAGCATTTGCTCGGTTCTTCGCAGACAAAGTCGCCTTGATCCGTTCTGGGCTGGACGCCGCGTTAGATGCAGACTCTGTGGATGTAACGAGAGCACCTGCTTGTCCTATTTTGTTGGATTCTTTTCAGTTTGTGAAACCCGAGGATGTGGACAAGATACTTGGAGGAATGAGGCCCACCACGTCCATCCTAGACCCCTGCCCATCCTGGCTTCTGAGAGAGGCCAGAGGGGGATTGGCCGAGTGGGTAACAGTGGTGGTGAATGCCTCCCTTCGGGAAGGCAAGATTCCAGCGAGCCTAAAACAGGCTATTATAAAGCCGCTGTTGAAGAAGCCATCACTGGACCCCACTAAATTGGACAACTTTCGGCCTGTTTCCAATCTCCCCTTTTTGGGCAAAGTCATGGAAAGCGTGGTGGCCTCACAACTCCAGGTATTCTTGAGAGACACGGATTATCTGGATCCGGCACAGTCTGGTTTCAGACCGGGGCATGGTACCGAGACGGTCTTGGTCGCCTTAGTGGATGATCTGCGCCGGGAGCTAGACAGGGGGAGTGTGTCCCTGTTGGTGCTCCTGGACCTCTCAGCGGCCTTCGATACCGTCGACCACGGTATCCTTCTGGGGCGCCTTGCGGAAATGGGTCTTGGAGGCATTGCTTTGCGGTGGCTCCGGTCATTTCTGGAGGGTCGCACCCAGAAGGTGTCATTGGGGGACTCCTGTTCCGCACCACAACCGTTGACTTGTGGGGTGCCACAGGGTTCCATACTGTCCCCCATGCTGTTTAACATCTACATGAAGCCGCTGGGTGAGATCATCCGGAGTTTCGGGGTGCGGTGTCATCTGTACGCAGATGATGTCCAACTCTGTCACTCCTTCCCACCTGCTACTAAGGAGGCTGTCGAGGTCCTGAACCGGTGCCTGGCCGCTGTAACGGTCTGGATGAGGGCGAACAAACTGAAACTAAATCCAGACAAGACAGAGGTACTCCTGGTCAGTCGCAAGGCCGAACGGGATATAGGGTTACAGCCTGTGCTGGACGGGGTCGCACTCCCCTTGAAGGCGCAGGTTCGCAGCTTGGGTGTGACCCTGGACTCATCGTTGAGCCTGGACCCCCAGGTTTCAGCGGTGACCAGGGGAGCATTTGCACAGCTTAGGCTCGTGCGCCAGCTGCGCCCGTATCTCGGGAAGTCTGACTTGGCCACGGTGGTACACGCTCTTGTCACATCCCGCCTGGATTACTGCAACGCTCTCTACGTGGGGCTGCCCTTGAAGACGGCCCGGAAGCTTCAGCTGGTCCAGCGTGCGGCAGCCATGTTACTAACTGGAGCGGGTAGCAGGGAGCACACAACGCCCTTGTTGTCCCAGCTCCACTGGCTGCCGATTTGCTACCGGACCCAATTCAAGGTGCTGGTCTTGGCCTACAAAGCCCTAAACGGTTCCGGCCCAAAATACCTTTCGGACCGCATCTTGGCCTACGAGCCCACGAGGACCTTGAGATCGTCTGGGGAGGCCCTTCTCTCGATCCCGCCTGCGTCACAGGCACGGCTGGCGGGGACGAGGGAGAGGGCCTTCTCGGTGGTGGCCCCCCGGCTGTGGAACACTCTCCCGGCACACATCAGACAGGCGCCCTCCCTCATGTCCTTTCGAAAAAGCCTTAAGACCTGGCTGTTCGAGAGGGCATTTAATTAAGTGCTAAGCAACAACATTACGGTAATGAGAACTGGAATGGTATAAGGAAGATGAGACTGGCTATGATTCTACTAAGAGACGAAGCGGATTTTTATGTGGTTTGTATTTGTCGTATAGTTATATGTTGTTGATACTGGTCTTTGTAACTGTCTTTTTATGTGTACTGTACACCGCCATGAGTCGCCCGTAAGGGCTGAGAATGGCGGTTAATAAGTGCATCAAATAATATGCGTGCCAAGTTCGGTCCAGATTCATCATTGCGTGAGTCCACAGTGCTCTCTGGATGTAGGTGAACTACAACTCCCAAACTCAAGGTCAATGCCCTCCAAACCCTTCTAGTGTTTTCTGTTGGTCAGGGGAGTTCTGTGTGCCACATTTGGTTAAATTCCATTGTTGGTGGAGTTCAGAATGCTCTTTGATTGTAGGTGAACTATCAATCCCAACAACTACAACTCCCAAATGACAAAAATCATAAATTTTTGAGTGATGGTCACTCCTTGTGTTGTGAGATGTTTTGTTGCCAAATTTGGTGTGATTTTGTTCATTGGTTCTTTTTTTTTAAGGTACTCATTATGCACAGACCATTTATAGATATATATATATATAGATATACACACACACACACTATACATAAAACTGTAAGGGTTATTTGAAAAAGTCAGTTTTGTAATTGTACAAAATGCATAAGGTTGCGAGGGAATTACAACTCACATCATGCCAGGTTAACCCCAAGAGACTCCATCACAATTTAAAGTTTGTTATGTTGGGCAAGTTTGTTCTAGGTGCATCATTGGTGGGGTTCAATGTGCTCTCTGGCTGTAGGGTAAACTACAACTCCCACCTTGGTGAGTCAGTCCCCTCAAGCCCCTCCAGTAGGTTGCGTTAGTCATGGGGGTTCTGTGTGCCAGGTTTGGTCCAGGTCCATCATTGGTGGAGATCATAGTTCCTCTGGTTATGGATGAACTATAACTTCCAGAAAGGAAAGTCAGTGTCCCCCCACCCCACCCCTCCAGTAATCAAATTTTGCACACCAGGTCTGTATGCCAGGTTTGGTCCAGATCCATTGGAGTTCACAGTGCTCTCTGGATATAGGTGAACTACAACTCCCCAAATCAAGGTGAATTTTCCCCAAACACCTCCAGTATTTTTTGCTGATCATGGGGGCTCTGTGTGCCGAGTTTGGCCCAATTCCATCTTTGGTGGAGTCCAGAGTACTCATTGATTGCAGGTGAACTATATATCCCAGTCCCTACACTCCAAAATGTCCAGGCCAAACAATAATAGAGAAAAATAATAAATGTAATAAAATGATAATAGAGTAAAATAATGTAAATGTATTAACAATAATAGACAGAGTAAAACGACAACAACAACAATAACAGCAGAGAAAAATAATAAATAACTTTGACTCGATTATAAGCCGAGGGGGGGCTTTTTCGGCCTTAAAAAAGGGGCTGAAAAAGTTGGCTTATACTCGAGTATATACAGTAAATACTTTTAACAATCTGCAAACTTGTATCCTTTGCCCGGATTTTCAGATGGACACAAACAGAACTCCGCCTTGTATTATGCTTTTGGGAAGTTTTGTTCCTTATTTACTTACTTATTTATTTATTTATTTATTTATTTATTATTTAAAAGATTTATATAACGACCTTCTCACCTCTTTGGGGGACTCAGACCGGTTTCCAACCATAAAATCACACACAATCAGTAAAACAACATAATTCATTTTACAATAACACATTAAAACAACAAGTATATTCAAAACTACAATGGTCAGTCGTCATACTAAAATCGATTATACATCATCTTCCATCCATATCTCAGGATGTTGTCTCACTCGTCGAATGCCTGTCTCCATAGCCACGTCTTCAGCTGTTTCCTGAATGTCAGGATAGAAGGGGCGGTTCTGATCTGCAGTGGGAGAGAGTTCTAGAGTCGAGGGGCCACCACCAAGAAGGCCCTGTCCCTCGTCCCCACCAGACGCGCTTGCGAGGCCAGTGGGACCGAGAGCAGGGCCCCTCCAGACGATCTTAATAATCTTGATGGTTCGTAGGGGAGAATACGTTCGGAGAGGTAAACCGGGCCGGAGTCGTTTAGGGCTTTCTAGGTTAAGACCAGCACTTTGAATTGTGCTCGGAAGCTAATTGGCAGCCAGTGGAGCTGGCGCAACAGCGGAGTGGTGTGCTCCCTGCACCCAGCACCCGTTAGTAGTCTTACTTACGCTACAACTTGTATTTGGACAGCATTATCCTGGGATGGCATAGGATTGTGATGCCATGTGTCCCCTTACTTTCATGTAACTCTGGACCATGCCTTTGGCCGGACTGTGATTACTGGGCAACCAATGTAGCTGGAGATCCAACCTTCACACATTCCTTGGCATTGTTCCGTGGCTGCGGATATGTGCTAGGCTGCTTTAGGTGGTGCATATATGGCAGTTCCCTCGTGCACTTGTTACCTAGGAAACCATGAGCTCTACATGCGTGTCACTTAACACCCTCTTTGCTTTCATTTGGATAAGTCTTTCCTTTCCTTGGGGCCCGGTCTCCTCCTCGGGATCTCTTCGGGTGGCCCGTCTCCACTCCCCTGTCGCCCCTTCCCCTCCGCCATGGTTGCCTCTCTGGCCGGCCGGCCTTCTCCGGAAAAGTCCCTCCCGCTCACGGCAAGTTTCCAAACCCGTGGGCAATCCGAGCAGCTCATGCCTTTAACAATAATAACTCCAATTACATACGCACCTTCTCCCATCCAGAAGCAATTAGGAGCTCAAATGCGATGCTTAACACTTCCATCATCAAAGCACTCTGCAGACATTAACTAATTAATCATTCAAAATTTACAAGGAAGCACAGTTACGTGGCTGCTATTACTTCTCAGGTGGGGATGTTCAGGGATGGAGAAGGTACTGGTGGACAATGCACAGGAAATGGGGACTCTTACGGTAGAAATGAAAGGCTACTCTCCCTTGTTAGGTAGTGAATAATAATAATAATAATAATAATAATAACAATAATAATAATCTTTATTTATACCCCGCCACCAACTCCCCAACGGGGACTCAGGGCAGCTTACATGAGACCAAGCCCAATCAACAGATTACAGCAAAATCTGCATCGGTGGCTCTCAACCGTCCTAATGCCGCGACTGCTTAATAATAATAATAATAGGTTCTTGGGGGGTTTTTCGGGCTATAGAGCCATGTTCTAGAGGCATTTCTCCTGACGTTTCGCCTGCATCTATGGCAAGCATCCTCAGAGGTTGTGAGGTCTGGTGGGGTTCAATGTGCTCTCTGGCTGTAGGGTAAACTACAACTCCCACCATGGTGAGTCAGTCCCCTCAAACCCCTCCAGTAGACCTCACAACCTCTGAGGATGCTTGCCATAGATGCAGGCGAAACGTCAGGAGAAATGCCTCTAGAACATGGCTCTATAGCCCGAAAAAAACCCACAAGAACCTAGTGATTCCAGCCATGAAAGCCTTCGACAATACAATAATAATAATAATAATAATAATAGTAATAATAATAATCTTTATTTATACCCCACCACCATTTCCCCAACGGGGACTCGGGGCAGCTTACACGAGGCCGAGCCCAATCAACAGATTACAGCAAAATCTGCATCGGTGGTTCTCAACCTTCATAATGCTGCGACTGCTTAATAATAATAATAATAATAATAATAATAATAATAATAATAATCTTTATTTATACCCCATCACCATCTCCCCAACGGGGACTCAGGGCGGCTTACATGAGGCCAAGCCCAATCAACAGATTACAGCAAAATGTAGGGTACATCTGCATCGGTGGTTCTCAACCTTCCTAATGCTGCGACTGCTTAATAATAATAATAATAATAATAATAATAATAATAATAATCTTTATTTGTACCCCGCCACCATCTCGCCAACGGGGACTCGGGGCGGCTTACAGGAGGCCAAGCCCAAACAGCAAATTGCAGCAAAATCTAGGGTACACCTGCATCAGTGGTTCTCAACCTTCCTAATGCCGTGACTGCTTAAACCGCCCTGAGTCGCCTTGAGGGCTGAGAAGGGCGGTATGCAAACCTATATAAATAAAATTGTAATGTTTGTTTGTGGGATTAACATAACTCAAAAAACCACTGAACAAATTGACACCAAATTTGGACACAAGACACTGGCCAGGCCAATGGGTGACCATCACTCATAGAAACACCGAAAAACACAGCAGAAGGGACTTCAAAAGCCAAAAAACAAAAAAATACATTACAACGCATGCGCCAAACAACATATATACACAAACACACATGTATACACAGAAGAAGGGACAGAGAGCTTCATCTATGCTGATGATCGTGCCATTACTGCTCAAGCAGGGAGCTTTGAGATGATTGAACAGAAGCTCTCCAAAGCTCTAGGTGCCCTGACTGCCTATTACAGGGAAAACCAGCTGATCCCTAATCCATCTAATACATGTGCTTTTCATCTCAAGAACAGAGAAGCATCCTGAGCTCTGAGGATTATTACCTGGGAAGAAATCCCGCTGGAGCCTTGCAGCGCACCCAAAGACCTGGGAGGAATCACTCTGGACCGTGCCCTGACCTACAAGAAGCACTGGCTGAACATCAAGCAGAAAGTGGGCGCTAGAAACAATATCATACGAAAGCTGACTGGCACAACCTGGGGATTACAACCAGACACAGTGAAGACATCTGCCCTTGCGCTGTGCTACCCTGGTGCTGAGTACGCATGCCCAGTGTGGAACACATCTCACCACGCTAAAACAGTGGATGTGGCTCTTATTGTAATGGACAATCATTTGACAGTTTCATCTATGCTGATGATCATGCCATTACTGCTCAAGCAGGGAGCTTTGAGATTGTAGAACAGAAGCTCTCCGAAGCTCTAGGTGCTCTTACTGCCTATTACAGGGAAAACCAGCCGGTGCCTAATCCATCTAAAACACAGACATGTGCCTTTCACCTTAAGAACAGACAAGCATCCCGAGCTCTGAAGATTATTACCTGGGAAGGAAGGAATCCCACGGGAGCATTGCAGCGCACCCAAGTACCTAGGAGGAGTCACTCTGGATCGTGCTCATTGCTATGGAATCACAGAATTGCCATTTTACAAGGTCTTTAGCTTTGTCTGTGTTGGCGCCTCACCAGATTTCAACTCCCAAGGTTTGGCTATGACAGCTAAAGTGGTGCTAAACTGGTTTCATTCTCCAGTGTAGATGCATCCTTAAAAGTTTTCTGAGGCTCGTTTCTATAGGCTGTTTTCTGAATCGTGTAGCAAGGCACTGGTTTGTACTGAGATAAAGCATCTTTGTCTCACTCTTATCACTTCTTTTCATTTGCAATACATTTTACTTGGACAGCTGCGCAGAGAGTCGGCTCCTCTGAATCCTGTCACACGTACAACCACATTGGGTGGCAGTGTGGCAAAGGGCTTCCGTGACGATTCCTCCCCGGGGTCTGGGAGTCTCTGGCTGAGGAGGCCGGAGGAGCCCCTTCCCTGCTGTCCTTTCACTGGGGAACGAAGAAGGCTTCCTTCCCTCCTTCCAGCAGGCGTTTGGGAACAGATTGTTTTACAAGAAAAGGGGTTGTTTGCCCTTCAATTGATGTTTCCAATGGTTTTAATTCTGTCAACAGTACAATGCTATTTTAAACATGACTTTGGGCATGTCTTAGCTACACATGTTTTACTTGTGTTCCACTTTGGGGGAAAGATGATGTATAAATAAAGCAATGCAGTATCATACACGTGCTTGCTTTTTTTCCCATCCTTGGACTAGAAATCGCTATACCAACTGTTTCTTTTTTCATGCCAGGAGCGACTTGAGAAACAGCAAGTTGCTTCTGGTGTGAGCGAATTAACTGTCTGCAAAGACAATGTGCGGGGCTTGACAAATCCAAGGCTGGAATCAAAATCAGTGGAAGAAACATTCACAACCTCAGATATGCAGATGATACCACTTTGATGGCCAAAAGTGAGGAAGAGCCGAGGAACCTTCTAATCAAGGTGAAAGAAGAAAGCGCAAAAGCCGGGTTGCAGCTAAACATAAAAAAACCCAAGATTATGGCAACAAGAATGATTGACAACTGGGAGATAGAGGGAGAAAACGTGGAGATAGCGACAGGGTTTGTATTTCTAGGCGCGACGGTGACTGCAGACACAGACTGAGGCCAGGAAATCAGGAGACGCTTCCTTCTTGGGAGGAGAGCAATGTCCAGTCTCGATCAAATAGTCAAGAGTAGAGACATCAGACTGGCAACCAAGATCCATTGCCTAGTCCAAGCCATGGTCTTCCCTGTAGTAGTCACCTACGGATGTGAGAGCTGGACCTGAGGGAAGGCTGAGCGAAGGAAGAGAGATGCTTTTGAGCTGTGGTGTTGGAGGAAAGTGCTGAGAGTGCCTTGGACCGCGAGAAGATCCAACCAGTCCATCCTCCAGGAAAGAAAGCCCGACTAAAACTCATTGGAGGGAAGGAGACGAGAGGGAAAGCGGAAGTCCTTTGAATGCCACATCATGAGAAGAAAGGAAAGCTTGGAGAAGGGAATGGGATGGATGGATGGGATCCTTGAAGGGACTGGCTTGACTCTGAAGGAGACCCTGGGGGTGGTGATGGTTGACAGGGAACTTTGGAGTGGGCTGGTCCAGGAGGTCACGAAGAGTCCAAAGTGACTGAACGAATAAACAACAAGAAGACTGTTTTATGATGGTGTTTGTTTCTGCGTTCTGTTTTTATTTGGTGGATTTTATTGCGTTTGGTTATCTGTAGTTTGGTTTGTCCCCTTGAAGGCGCCCCGCGTCCCCTTGGGGAGATGGAGGCAGGGTATAAAAATACAGTTATTATCATAGTTATTGTTCATGCCATAGCTGATCTTTGGCCTTTTCGGGGGGCAAGGTGTTATCATCCACTGACCTGTCCAGTCCATAGCTCAGTTCAACCCATCTGTTTAACCTCTGGGTTGAAAATTATTTGAAGAAACAAACCAGAACAACCCTTGCAGGGTTGTTGTAGGTTTTTTCAGGCTATATGGCCATGTTCTAGAGGCATTCTCTCCTGACGTTTTGCCTGCATCTATGGCAAGCATCCTCGCTACCTCTGCCATAGATGCAGGCGAAAGGTCAGGAGACGTTTCAGGAGAGGTGGCAGGCTTTGCGTATTGCAGCTGATGAACGAGCCTTTTGGCCCTCCGAGATGGAGCAAGCCCCACCTTGCCTCGAGGTCGCCTTCCCCTCTTCTGTTGTGTCCTCTCATCTGACCACCCCGAATCCGTGCGTAGTGCGGCTTTTATAGACCGCAATCTGTACTGAAACCCAAGCCTGCTGTTAACTCCGCTTGCGCTCTATATTCGTGTTTGCTGTTATTTTTTAACACTTTTTTTGTGCCTAAAAGCACTATCCTCTCCCTAGAGCCTGCCTGCAGTGAAGACATGGTCTGTACAACTGCAATTATTTAGAAGAACAGATGGAGTGAGGAGCAGAAAGTCTGTTAATAGTAATAGAAATGCTACATGTTAACCTGGACAGCACACGATGACAGTCCCATGACTACACGTTCTGTTCCCACCAGCTGGGCAGCAACGCAGAAGCGAGAGATTCGCAAATCATTGCAAAACCAAGAACCCACCTAAAGTTAGGAATCAAATTCCTTCACATTGTTTGCTGTAAGTTTCCAGCCCCTTCCCTCCCCGCAACACAATAACTCAGCCTCATGGTCATTTCAAAATATTTTTGTGTTTCAGGTCTAGTGTTAGGCATTTCAGCTTGGCTGGCAGGACAGAAGTGTCGCATGAATATGTGGGAAGGATCTGTGGGCATGCCGTGAGGGTACAAAAATGGCAACCAGATATCCCCTTTTCCTCACGTCACAATACGAGGGTTGAATGAAAAGTAATGCCTCCACCTCCGTTACTTGGGTTTGGATGGGAATATTTTAATAAATCAAACGCAGAACTACTCCTTAGAATGTGCTCTTTGACTACCACTATTCACTTTCCCACATCATCACCAGACAATTGGATACATTTCTGCCAATAATGAACAAGTTTTCTGAAGCCGTCACGGAAGAAGTCGACACTCTGTTTCCGCAACCAACGTCTCCCAGTCCTCTCATCCTGGGTACCCATCGTGCATAGATCTTCCGATAGCCAAGCAAAACAATAATGTGACCCACACATTATTGTGAAATGCCGATTATGCTTGAAATTTCTCTTAGAGTGATACAATGATCGTCCTGAATCAATCTGTCAACCGTATTGTTGAAGGCTTTCATGGCCGGAATCACTGGGTTGTTGTTATGTTCCATTTTAAACATAAAACATAAAATCCATTTTAAACATGAATCTATTTTAAATCTGGTTGCTGCCTCCTGCAGAATTCTGGGATTTGTAGTTCAGGGAGGAGCTTTTAACAGTCTCCCTAAACTACAAACCCCAGAATTCTGCAGGAGGCAGAAACTGGATTTAAAGTGGATTCATTCTCTAGTGTGATGAAATAGTATGAGGATCTAGTTTCCAATTCTTATCACGTTTGCTTTCTTTATTCAATTATGCAATCACAACCGGAGGTGATTCCTCTCAGTATTTGAAAAAGCAATATGCTATTACCGGAATTTTAGGTTAGTAACTTGCTCTGGGAATCAGAATATTGGTCCGTCACTAACTGAAGCAAGTGGTTCATTTTTTTTCCATGTAGGGAATGTCAACCCTGGTTTGTGCCTCTGTGCCGTATCATAGGGCTGCTTTCTGGAGACACGCTGGAGCAGAGTCCTGAAGTATACATAGCTCAGCCCCCCATATTGTGGAGTCTTGCAGCTTATTATGTATTTATCTGAATGCTTATTTATTTATTTATTTACTTACTTATTTACATCATTTCTACTGAAATGGCAGGGAGAAGGTTTCAGGAAAAGAGACAAAGAGAGGTCCGGAGGTCTCAAAAGCACGGCTTTTATTTCCAGCTGGGACCCTGGAGTGGACTATGTCCAAAAGCATCCAGAGCCATGATATAGGTGTGGACTATGCCTTTTATACCCTTCAAATTCAGGCAAACAAAGAACATGCGTCTACATACATTGACCTCATTCACTGCGTCATCTTAGCATCATACGAATATCAAGTTCTAACTTCCAACATGCAAAAGGCATGTCTCTGTGTCTTTCTAAAGAGCAAGCATGCAGCTTACATTCATCAATCAAGGGGCCTACTTTGACCTGTCATGAGGGAGAGGGGGCCTCCTTTCTCAGAGCCTAGTTGTACCAGCCTGTTGCCACTAGGACAGGCTTATCTCTCTCCTGGAATTGATAGATAACATGCCCCCCTCTTCAGCTCCCCTCTTGCTATGCCTGGACAGCAGCTCGCTTGTCCATTCGCATTCTTTCTATACAGAGAGAGCTTGATTTTTCTATACATTTCAGTGCTTGTAAAGTACATACAATTTATACATAAATAAATATCTATTTTTCCAATATCTCCTCATCACTAACCCCACCTTTTTCGACCCTGAAGGGGACTCAAGGCAGCTGACAAATCTGGCAAAAATTCAATGCCGTACAGGTAAACAATAAAACACATCTCATCAAAATGTAAACAATCTAAATATATAAGCAATTAAAACACATATCAATCAATCAAACAAACAAACAGATTAAAACCGTATAAACTATAGAGTCATCTCATTTATTATTATTATTATTATTATTATTATTATTATTATTATTTGAAACACAACAAGATGAGTCCACAGTAGACACTCTGCTGGCTGTTGTATTGGATCACACGTCAGACACTTCCCAAGTGTCTAGGACTGTGTGATGTATCGGCGAATAATGCGTGCAGATCCCAGTAAGGTGGCCTTTTGCAAGTGGCAGATGGTAATTTTGTCAGCGCCGATTGTGTTTAAGTGCAGGCCAAGGTCTTTAGGCACTGCACCCAGCGTGCCGATCACCACTAGGACCCCCTTGACTGGCTTGTGCCAGAGGCTTTGCAGTTTGATCTTTAAATCCTCATATCGTGTCTGCTTTTCCAGTTGTTTCTCTGCAATCCTGCTGTCACCTGGGATTGCAACATCGACAATCCATACTTTGTTTTTTCCCACGATCATGAGGTCAGGAGTGTGTTCTCCAAAACTCTGTCTGTCTGAATCCGGAAGTCCCAGAGGAGTTTGGCGTGTTCATTCTCTGTAACTTTTTCTGGCTTGTGATTCCACCAGTTCTTTGTGGCAGGCAGATGGTCTTTGTGGCACACGTTCCAATGGACCATCTGAGCAAGGGTGTTGTGCCTCTGCTTGGAGTCTGTCTGCTCAATCTTCTTTCAGCAGCTGAGGATGGGATCCATTGTTTCATCTGCTTCCTTGCATTTGGGATCTGTTGTTGACTTTTCAATTCTGGCTTTGATGGCATTGGTTCGATTATCATTATTATTATTATTATTATTATTATTATTAATTCAATTTGAGACTTATTTCATTAACATATTTTTCCTGCTTTTTAGTAACCCCAATAACTGTACAATTATAAGGATAAAACTTGAAAGTAAAGCTAGCATCGTCTCTGTACAAATCCTAGGAGCATCAAACAGTTTTGATTTTAGGCATAGTTAAACTTTCAGCGCCAAAGGACGGTCTCTGCACGGACCCAGATGCGCAAAGCCTCTGCTCTCAATGCTCTGCCTGCTCTTGGTCAAAAGTCAGATTAGTTGGTAAGTTATGCCTTTGTTGTGTCAGCAGCAAATTGAGAATACAGTTATAATGTGTGTGTATAGATATATATGTATATATATATGCACACACACACACACAAAGTTAAAAAAAGTTAAAAACTTGCTGTTGTTTATTCGTTTATTCATGACCTCACAGACCAGCCCACGCCAGAGCTTCCAGTCAGCCGTGGCCACCCCCAGCTCTTTCAAAGTCAAGCCAATCCCTTTATTATTGTGTGATGTTGATGTTTAATGTGTTATTATTAATTTACTAGCTGTCCCCTGCCACGCGTGGCTGTGGCCCAGTCTGTGTTTTGTGTGTATATATGTGTGTGTTGTTTTATTGTACTATGGTGTATTGTTTTACTGTTTACTGTTATTGCTTAATGTTTTGATTTGCTTTATGTTTTATGTGTATTTATTGTTGTATTGTTGTTTTATTGAGGCCTTGGCCTTTGTAAGCCGCATTGAGTCCTTCAGGAGATGCTAGTGGGGTACAAATAAAGATAATAATAATAATAATAATAATAATAATAATAATAATGTGTGTATATGTGTGTATATATTTGTGTATTTGTGTGTTTATATGTGTACATGTGTATTGTGTATATGTGTGCGCTTGTCTATATTTGTGTGTATATATGTATGTATGTGGATGTGTATGCATGTGTGTATATGTGTATATTTGTGTGTATATGTGTATATTTGTGTGTGTGCATATGTATATGTGTGTGTGTGAATGTGTATGAATGTGTATGAATGTGTGCATGTGCATATGTCTATGAGTGCATATGTATATGTATATATGGTGGGTTTTTGGGGGGTTTTTAAGTCTGCTCCACTGGGGTTTTTTGTGTGTGTGTTTTTTAGGGGTGATGGACACTTGTTGGACTGTTAGGTGTCTTGTGTCCAAATTTCATGTCAATTCGTCCAGTGGTTTTTGAGTTATGCTAATTCCACAAACGAACATGACATTTTTATTTATATAGATGGTAGTCTTAGATTTGTTGGTTGCACCTTATGGAATTGAATGTTTGCCACTATATGTTGCTAGCCGTCCTGAGTCACCTTTGGGGAGATAGGGTGGGATATGAATAAAGTTTAATGTTGTTGTTGTTGTTTTTTGGTGAGATCCCAACACTCTTTGGCAGAGACTGCTTAAGACCTTGTAAACCTACAACTCCCATATTTCCATGGCAGTTAAAGTTAACTGGGCATGAATCTTATTATATGGATGCCCTTGGCCGTGTTGTCTCTTAAGAGGCATTCTTCAGAGTTGCTCCCATCTCCACTCTCATTTATAATTGCTCTTAAACCATTGGCCAGAATAGTGAGGGACTGTCCACACACTGAAGGCTTTAATTCTTGCAAAGAGGAGCATTCAATTAATTGATATGGTTTTCTTTTCATGTCAGAAGCAACTTGAGAAACTACAAGTCACTTCTGGCTTGAGATAATTGGCCATCTGCAAGGACGTTGCCCAGGGGATGCCTGAATGTTTTGATGTTTTACTATCCTTGTGGGAAGCTTCTCTCATGTTCCCACGTGGGGAGCTGGAGCTGACAGAGGGAGCTCATCCACGCTCTCCCCAGATTCGAACCTCTGACCTGTTGGCCTTTAGTCCTGCTGGCACACGGACTGAATGACAACGTGATTTCCCCCCAGTGAACCTAGACATGACTATATCTCCAGTAAAAGACATTCGTAATCACGATGAAATGCACCCTGGTTTTCGAGTTAATTGCACCAAATCCAGATGAATTTGTATTAATTTCTCCATTGAGGCAGAACTCAAATAATTTAACCTATCGCTGCAATTCTTTTGTTTCAAAAACGTAGGGATTTTAATAACCAAAGGCTGGTCACAACTAGTATCCATAAATAATAAGTTACTGAGCAGATGGGTAACAATTTACTATATGAAAACAACTAAATGAAAACAACATGTTAGGTACATTGACATCAATTATGATGTTTATTCTCAGTAATTTATTTTTCTGTTCCAGATGTTCCCTTTGCCCCCAAATTCAAACGAAAGACAAATAAATAGAATTTTTTAAATAGGTAACCAAAAGAAATTAAAATGTATTACAGGCAGTCTCCCAAGTTACAAACAAGATACATTCTGCAGGTTTGTTCTTAAGTTAAATTTGTATGTAAGTGCAGAGTGGTTAAGAATCTGTCAATAAGGTGAAAAGAAAATCTGTACAAAGTCGTATGGAGATGGCATACCACTCCGGTTAAACTACATCAGATGGATAGCATGCAAACAACCTCTGCTGGAGATGTGGCGTGCACAAAGGCGTGCTCAGTGCTTAGCAGCGGGGTGTGCACGTGCGGGCGAGGGAGAGCGTGCGAGGCTGGAGGGAGGCTTGTGCCAGCCAGTCCCTTCAAGCCAGGGGTGTTCTGTGTGGGAAATTTGGCCCAATTCTGTCATCGGTGGGATTCAGAATGCTCTTAGGTTGTAGGTAAACTATAAATCCCAGCAACTGCAACTCCCAAATGTCAAAGTCTATTTTCCCCAAACTCCACCAGTATTCACATTTGGTCATATTACATCCTATAGAGACTACTGCAACATGCTCTACGTGGGGTTTGCCTTTGAAGACTGTCCAGAAGCTTCAAATGGTCCAATGAATGGCAGCCAGTTGCTAATAGGAGTGGCACTCAGGGAGCACACAACTCCTCTGTTACACCAGCTCCACTGGCTGCCAGTTTGCTCCCGGGCACAATTCAAAGTGCTGGCTTTAGCCTATTAAGCCCTAAATGGTTCTGGCCCAACTTACCTGTCACACCTCAGAGTAGATCCACCTTGCTAAAATCACCAAATTGCACATGGACTGAAGTCTTTGTAGTTTATTGAAAAGTAAAAGATAAAAAGTTCTTAAAAGCAAATAATGTTCCAAAAGATCAATGAAACATAGCATGGTAAAGCAGGATTCCAAGAGGCACCAACAAAACGAAATCTCATGAAAACATGACAAAGTCCCGAGACCATGGACACAAGAACTACAAGAAAATCCAGGCAAATGAGCACAAACTGCTTGGTTGAGCAAAAGGTTGCTCTGACAAAAGTTTGTTTTCAAACACACCGCTTAATACCCTTTGCAATACATGAAAGCATTTCTTTGGCCTCTGACCTCCTTTTTGTTGGCTATTCTCACACTCCTTCGAACTCTGCATTCCAAAAGGTCAGCCCGATCTAAGCTTCCTGTTCCCTCAAGGTCAGGTTGCTCATTAGTGTCAGCCAGGCCCCGCCTATCTCCGCGATCGCATCTCCTTCTATGAACCGACGCGAGCTCTAAGATCTTCTGGGGAGGCCCTCCTCTCGATCCCACTACTGTCTCAAACATGGTTGGCGGGGACGAGAGAGAGGGCCTTCTCGGTGGTGGCCCCCCATCTCTGGAATGCCCTTCCTAGGGAAATAAGACAGGCCCCTCCCCTCCCCTCCTTTTGTAAGAGCTTGAAGACCTGGTGGTTTCAACAGGCCTTTGAAAATGGCCAGTTCTAGCTTAGCCCCACACGTTGTCGAATACAGCCTTATTCTTCCTACCAATGACCCACATCACTTCCTCTCATCGGCCCCGGAATGAACAGCCACAGACCCCGACCTCATATGATTGTTTCCTGCCATAGCATTGCACTTCATTCCCGGCCCTCCTCGAATTTTTGGGCTTGCACAAATCTTGGCCCGGCCTTTTACATTTTTTTTAATTGCCTTGAACAGGCAAGATTACTTTTAATATGTGTGTGTTCTGGCGACCATTTTTATGCTTATATTGTTGTTTTGTTAATCTTACGGTTATGTTGTTTTTTACTTTGTATGTTTTGTGATGTTACCTGGGAACTGCTCTGAATCCCCTCGGGGAGATGGAGCCGTATAGAAATAAAGTTTTGTTATTATAATATTATAATCGCATTTTTACTCTTACACAAATGGACATTTCCCAGCTTTGGAAGATGCTGAAGGGTTGGCTTGATAAGATTGTCTTTGGTGTGTTTTACAGAGTAAGAGATACATTCTCATCATGGTGGATCCGGACGCCCCTAGCCGAGCGGACCCAAAGTTCCGTTTCTGGAGACATTGGACTGTGGTCGACATCCGAGTGAGTAACGCACGTCCTCTTGCCATTGTGGTCTTCGGCAGGATGCTCCAGTGCCTTTGGAGATATGCCAAGATGGTTTCAGTGGTCCTTTCTTGCTGAGCTGTATCAGGAACGGTGTGTCTTTCTTGTTTCAGAAGCAAAGGCAATGCGAGTTGCCCTACTATTTGAATCAGGATGTAAACATGTAGCTATGACCTCCCTGCCATTTCCCTTCTTCCATCACCAGTCATCACATCTCTCTTTTCCTCGCCAGCTGCCGGGTCTTCCCACTGCTTTTGTCCTCACAGTACTCTTCCTCTCTACTTCTGCTTCTTCCATTCCAGCTTATCTCCACTTTCTCTTCTTTCTTGGCTATCACTCTCCTTCTTTCTCATACCCAGTTACTCACTTTCAAAGGAGCAAGGCTCTGTAGGCAAGATGCTCATGGAGGTGCTAGTTATGGTCTAAGCTCTAAGTCAGTGGTTCTCAACCTGTGGGTCCCCAGATGTTTTTGGCCTACAACTCCCAGAAATCCCAGCCAGTTTACCAGCTGTTAAGATTTCTGGGAGTTGAAGGCCAAAAACATCTGGGGACCCCAGGTTGAGAACCACTGTTTGAAGTCATCTCCAGCCAGCCTACTCTACTCCCAGTGCCTGTTGCACCCCAGCCAGAATTCACTTTGCACTCAACACCAGCCAGGAATACCAAAGGGTAGCATCCTGACAAGGTTGTACTTAGCACGTTACTCCCATCCCAGCCCTGTAGTTTGCTTTGTGCACAAACCTATGCCTGGCCCTCTCTAATGTGTCTATGCCACCATATCCCTGGTTACTGGTTGTTGAGGTTAGTTTGCTACACTTTTACAATGTTGTTATATTTGCCGTTTTCAGTTGTTTTAATTTGATGGCTTATGTTATATGTTGTTATGCTTTTAACTGTGTTTTAGATGGTAAATTTTGCTGTATGTTGGGCTTGGTCCCCATGAAAGCCAGCTCGAGTCCCTTTGGAGAGATGGTGGTGGGGTAGAAAAATAAAATTAGTATATTATTACTTTGCATTTTGAATTCAGATTGCAAAAGCTAAAGCAACCCAAGGACAAAGAGGGGGAGGTGGGAAGAGGAAAGAGGAACTGGAACCTTTTGAATGAAGTGCAACCACAGAGAGTTGATTGGGAATGTCTTTGCTAAACCAGGACAGCTGGAGAAGGACCTTCCTTCTTCCAAAAACATACCTGGGTTTTAGTGTTTAGTAATATCGGCTCTTGAGTATGAATGATAATCGTTGGCCAGCATATTCTGGGGCCCTTTCAGTCCCTCTCTCCCGGGATCTGATCCCACGTTTTCTGCCGTAAACTGGATTATTCTTGCGCTCCAGAGCAGGATCACCACACAAGTGGGTTAAAATGGCAAGCAGTTTATTGAGGATAATAAAAGCCAAAGCATTAAAAAGTAATCCACAGTAAAAAGGTAATCCAAATGATTAGGAAAAAAACAGGAACAAATAGTTCAAAGAGGAATAGTCCATGAAACTAGATACTTGATTTCAAAGGCAAATACAGCAAAGGCACTTAAATCCATGAGTAAAACAAAGACAAGAGACCAGGAACTTGGCATGAAGAACTTAACGTGATTCCAACATTGCTTTGTCTGAAGCGTGATTCCGTACTTGGCGCTTATAACCCTGCTCTAATTCCCAAACAGCTAGGAAAGGATTCTTCCTTAATTTTGGTTTCACTTCTAACTTTTGCTGTAATCTGACCAACATCCCCATTCCCTTCAGGAACATCTTCATGGACAGAATCCCCATTTCCATCGGGGAAATCAGCTTGAACATGAACATCATTGTCATTCCCATCATCCAAAGCAACCTGATGATCAGACACAATCACAGGCTGAACAGGTTGACATACAACAATTATATGATTCCACACTGCCAGATAATTTATATAAATAAAAATGTAATGTTCATTTGTAGGACTAACATAACTCAAAAACCACTGGACAAATTAACAGCAAATTTGGACACAAGACACCTCTAAGGCCAATGAGCGGCCATCACTCACAAAAACACTGAACAACAACAACAACAATGACAACAACAACAACAATCTGTATTTATACCCCACCACCATCTCCCCGATGGGGACTCGGGGCGGCTTACATGAGACCAAGCCCAAAAACACAGCGGAAGGGACTTCAAAAACCAAAAAAGCAAAAAGATGCTACAGTGCATGTGCAAAAACAACTCCCCCTGGCAAACAAAACACACAATAGGATATCCACACTCTCTTCCGGACTACAGCTCCCAGCCTCCCCCAGTCCAGGTCCTTTAGGAGAGGAGGATGATCCAAATGCCCTGCTTCCAAGCTGCAAGCTTTCTTCTTGGATTTCTTTGAGAGCATCCCAGTCCCAGCATATTTCCAATTTCCTATTCTTGGACTGCAACTCCCAGCAATCCTCCAGATAGAGATTAGATAGAGATAGGCAGGTAGATAGAGGGATTGATCAGGAGGACTGCTGGGAGTTGCAGTCCAAGAATAGGTAGAGAAGGAAGAAAGGGGAGAAAGGGGAAGGTAAAGAGAAGTGGGGAAGAAGGGAAGAGAAGGAAGGAAGGAAGGAAAGAAAAAAGGGCCATGGTAGTCCACGCTCTGGTTACATCCCGTATAGACTACTGCAACGCTCTCTATGTGGGGTTGCCTTTGAAGACTGCCTGGAAGCTTCAAATGGTCCAGTGCTCAGCAGCCAGGATGCTAACAGGAGCAGCACTCAGGGAGCACACCACTCCTCTGTTGCGCCAGCTCCACTTGCTGCCAGTTTGCTACCGGGCACAATTCAAAGTGCTGGCTTTAGCCTTTAAAACCCTAAACGGTTCTGGCCTGACTTACCTCCTCGAAGGCATCTCCTCCTATGAACCAGCTAGGACATTAAGATCATCTGGGGAGGCCCTGCTCTTGGTCCCGCCTGCATCACAAGCACGCCTGTCAGGGACGAGAGACAGGGCCTTCTCAGTGGTGGCCCCTCGGCTGTGGAATGCCCTTCCTACAGATATCAGATCAACCCCCCTCCTCGCTGGCATTCCGGAGGAAAGTGAAGCCCTGGTTGTTCGGGCAGGCATTTGAATAGGCAGTGTAATGAATATAGGAACACGGAATAACAGATGATGAGATTGGATTTTGATTCTACTGATGAGACGCTAATGATTTGTTATATTGATGCTTAATTGTTTATTATGCTACTGTTTTAACTGCCCCTTAATTGTTTTTATGAAGTTGTTTAGCATTGAATTTTTGCTGTTGTTCACCACTTTGGGTCGCATAAGGGCTGAGAAAAGCGGTATAGAAATGAAGTAAATAAATAACGAAAGGAAGGAGAGAAAGAAAGAAGGAGAGAAAGAGGGAAGGAAGGTTGGCCTCAGTGACGCGTGGCGGGTACAGCTGGTCTGGAATAAACAGAAAACCTGGGGTCGGATCCTGGGATGTAGGGCCCGTCTGGAAGGGCTCCCAGGAGTATGAACTTAAAGACGTTTCTTAGATATTGATTGTGGAGTTTGGGATTGGGAGCGAGGGAGGGAGGAGGAAGGCGGCACCAGCTCCGCTATCAGGATGCATTTGTGCCGGTTCTATTTATTTATTTATTTATTTATTTCGAGGTTTTATATACCGACCCTCTCACCTTCAAAGAGGGATTCGGACCGGTTCACAACATGTGTTAACATACAAAAAATATACAATAACAACACAATGCCACTTCATTACACGGTTAAAATATCAGCACTATACACATTAAAACATTATCATCATAGTTAAAAGAGCCAACTCGTCCAACACCATCACACTCCCATTCCTCCTCCTCCTTTCATGTGGGCAAAGAATTCAATCAGTTGTCAAATGCCGCGTTCCACAACCAGGTCTTTGTTAGTTTCCTGAACGTCATGAGGGAGGGGGCAGTTCTGATCTCTAATGGCAGGGAGTTCCAAAGTCGAGGGGCCACCATCGAGAAGTCCCTGTCCCTCGTCCCCACCAGCCGTGCTTGTGCAGGCGGAGGGACCGAGAGCAGGGCCCCTCCAGACGATCTTAGTAATCTTGATGGTTCGTAGGGGAGAATACGTTCGGAGAATACGTTCTATCGCCGCACTTGACCATCCGGTGAACGTGTCCGATTCGGAGGAAAACCTTCGGAAAAGCAACTCATTTGTTGTTATGCTTTCTTTTATTTTAATAGTCTTGGTGTTTTGAGCTCTGATTCAATCTAATAATCTTGGTACTAAAGTCTAATTAAGATATCAATTAATTTGCAACCTGCATTTAAAAAGACTACCTGGTTGTTGTTCTCTATTATTCCCTGAAATTACTGCCGGTGGCTTTTTGTACAGATACCTTAATTAGACTTTTTATCCTTCATGGGAATATTGAGCGAATTAAAATTAGATATTAATACTTTGCATAATGTTCATAATTGGCTGAGGAAATAAAGCCTTCGGAATGACTGTAGCAGCTTGTGTACAATTTCGCTCCCATACAAAATTCTTTTACGGGAATCTTTACACAGACCGTAACAATACGATCTTGAAAGTCCCTCATTATTTTTTTTAAAAAATATTTATTAATTTATCAATCAGCAAAAAGCTGGAGCTAACGTTCTTCCTTCTGTATGCGGATCTTTCTAGTATATGCTAATTATTGTAATTAAAAATAACTTTTAAGGAAAGTGGCAGAAATGTGAAATTCAAGGCAGTTGTACTTGGAGAAGGTGTTGTGCTGCAATGCCATTGTGTAGTTCCTTATAGCGCCCAGGTAGCTCTGGTTTTTGTTCATAGTCACCTGGTGATCCTTCAAGAAGGAGGTATTTGCTTTTCCTGTTTTTCAGAATTGCTTGCAGGCTGAGCCGTGAATTCCAAGTACATAGGCCAGTGTTTCTCAACCTGGGGGTCGGGACCCCTGGGGGGGGGCACGATGGGGTGTCAGAGGGGTCACCAAAGGCCATCAGAAAACACAGTATTTTCTGTTGGTCATGGGTTCTCTGTGGGAAGTTTGGCCCAATTCTATCATTGGGGGGATTCAGAATGCTCTTTGATTGTAGGTGAACTATAAATCCCAGCAATTACAACTCTCAAATGTCAAGGTCAATTTTTTCCAAAATTCCATCTGTGTTCACATTTGGGCATATTGAGTCTGTGAGCCAAGTTTGGTCCAGATCCATCCTTGTTTGAGTCCACAGTGCTCTCTGGGTGTAGGTAAACTACAACTCCAAAAACTCAAGGTCAGTGCCCACCAAACCCTTCCAGTATTTTCAGTTGGTCATGGGAGTTCTGTGTGCCAAGTTTGATTCAATTCCATCATTGGTGGAGTTCAGCATGCTTTTTAATTGTAGGTGAACTATAAATTATGTGTTGTTTTATTGATAATGTTGTGTATCTTATTGTCTATGTGTTTTTAACTGCTTGTACTGTGTTGTTCTAGCTTGTATTGTTGTGTTTGGGCTCGGCCTCATGTAAGCCGCACCGAGTCCCATGGGGAGATGGTAGCGGGGTACAAATAAAGTGTTATTATTATTGTATTGTCAAAGTCTTTCATGGCTGGAATCACTAGGTTCTTGTTGGTCTTTTTGGGCTATAGGGCCATGTTCTAGAGGCATTTTCTCCTGACGTTTCACCTGCATCTATGGCAAGCATCCTCAGAGGTAGTGAGGTCTGTTGGAATTAGGACAATGGGTTTATATATCTGTGGAATGGCTGGGGTGGGGCAAAGAGCTCTTTTCTGCTGGAGCTAGGTGTGAATGTTTCAACTGACCACCTTCATTAGCATTTGGAGGCCTGGCTGAGCCTGGGAAAATCTTTTGTTGAGAGGTGTTAAGATGTGCCTGGTTGTTTCCTCTCTGCTGTTTTGCTGTTGTAATTTTAGAGTTTTTTAATACTGGTAGCCAGATTTTGTTCATTTTCATGGTCTCTTCCTTTCTGTTGAAATGGTCCACATGCTGCTTGTGGATAGTTATTATTATTATCATTATTAATCCCAGCAACTACAGCTCCCACAGAACAAAATCAATATCCTCCCCCAATCCCACCAGTATTCAAATTTGGGCGTATTGGGTATTTGTGCCAAATTTGGTCCAGTGTATCCTGCACATCCTGCATATCAGGTATTTACATTACTATTCATAACAGTAGCAAACTTACAGTTACGGAGTGGCAACGAAACTAATGTTATGGTTGGGGAGTCACCATAAGATGAGGAAGCGTATTAAGGGGTTGAGAACCACTGACTTACATCACTTACTACTTGTTACTTTAGAGATGGACTCTAACAACACCTTCTTGCTGAACTCGGGATTCTTGTTGATTTTCAAACCGAAGTTTATCCTGCCGCGTTGCACCGTGCGTCACCATTCCCTGCTTATCACAATTGACAAACATTGCTTCTCGAATTGCAGAAAGAGGGTGCTTTAACTCCAATTGAAAATAATGTATGTATATATATATATATATATATATATATATATAAAATGTTGCTGTAAAGTGGAATAATATCTTTTGATGACTGTTTTTAAAGCCCTTTAAGGATTCCACGGTAATTTGCAGTGTAAAATTATTTAGAGATAAGAGCCAAATTAGCACTCTGAGGCGGGAGGTCGATGTGTCCCGTTATCCGTGCAAGCAGTGTTTAAATATAATCAGCCTTTACTCTACTGCAGCATAATTGTTCATTTGAAATAGCTTTTTTTATTCCTTTCAATGAGTCATTAGAATATTTAAAAGATAATGCAGCAAATTAGAAATAACATTTTCACATTATCCTCCATATGCCGAGGACTGTCAGGTAACTGGGAGAAGAGTTGAACTAGTTTACACAGAAATCTGGTAAACAATGGTCTGTCGTAAAGTTCGCTGGAAAGAATACAGGAATTATCGCATTTTGTTTTGCCACTGTCCCAACGTTTGAGGGTTTGAGAGAGAAACAAAACAAATTCACGTGTTCCCAAGCCTTGCTGATCCAAATTTTGTTTTTGCAAGGCCATTGTTTTAACAGAAACTTGTTATGGAAATGTTGTGGCAAAGTGAAAGAGGAACCCTTGAAAATTAATTTGCAGGAGGATGCAGCAAATGATGAATTATAACTGCCATACACCAGAGCAGAAACACCACACCAGCTTGGTAAAATCAACAAGCAGTTGATTGAAGAATAATATCTGTAGGCAAAGCAGTAAAATGAGCAAAAGAAAAAAAAGTAAAGCTCCAAAACACAGGATAGTCCATGAGGTTCAGAACAAAACAAGATTCATTGGTACGAGAATCCATGAAACAAGGCACAAAATCCATGAAACAAGGCAGCATGAAAAATACAATACACAAATCAGGAGCTTGGCAAAAAAACTTTTTGCATGAAACTAAGAGCACTTGAAAGCAAGACCGTCATGAAATTTCAGCATTGGCCCAACTGAGGCAGCTCTTTCCCATGAATCATTATAAAGCTTTTCCACATTCCAGATTCGAAAGGAAAGCATTTCTCTTGACCTCACCACCAGATGAAGGTTGCTTATCTCTCTTTTCTTGCAAATGAACTGATCTTCTTTGTGCCTGTGCACTCTTCCTCTGTTTACAAAATCCTTGCTTTCTATCTACATTTTTATTAGCATCGACACCTGAAAAATCATCTTCAGATGCTGAGAAAGCCTGTGTAGGGCCGCTCTCAGGAATGTGGCCTTGTGAATCTTCCTGAGAAAACTTGGACCTCTCGTCCGAGTTTAACTCAGGCCCAGGCAAACCCTCATCCCCATTTCCATCAGGAACATCATTCCCATTGCCATGATGGACATCAGGAACAATCATAGGCTGAACAGGGTGAATTAGAACAATGCAACAGAAAAAATACCTGTATAGTTAATGTTTTTATTTACCCATCTAACCCCATTAAGAAATATTTGAGCTTTTACTTACTTACTTGCCAACCGACTTTGGAATAGTCAGTAAAACCCACACTTTAGAAGCGGTAATAGTAACACTTTATTGATATTCCGCCCTTCTCTTGGAGTGGATTACAGCGCATAAACAGACACAGGCAAACATTCAATGTCTTATTACAATGAGACATAAAAACACAGACAAAGGCAAAGGCTTCTCCTTTCATGTCCGGCTCTGGAGGCCGTGCTCATCTCCAGCTTTGGGGGAGGTGCTCTTCTCCATTTCCGAATCGAGGAGCCAGCTTTGTCCATAGACACCTCCTGGTTATGTGACCAGCATGACTGCTTGGAGCATCTTTTTGCCTTTTTCTGTTGAAGCAGTAACGATTGATCTGCTCACAATTTCATGTTTTTGAACTGCTAGGTTGGCAGGAGTTAGGGCTATCAGTGGGAGCTCACCCCATCCCACGGATTCGAATTGCCAACCTTCAGGTCAGCAGTTCAGCAGCAGAAGGGCCACCGTGGCAAATGTAGGGCAAGATATCTCTGGCCCACATTTGAAGCTTGCGTCGCGTCAAGGGCACTGTTGGTTGCAGTTCCTCAAGTGTGTAGAAACGCTGACTTTATTGCATGTGATGAAGTCCCCAGTCTTACTTTCTCCTTCACTAGGGAGAGACCTGGTGCCCATATGGTCCTTCCAAGGTGATAAAAAGGTCCTGGTGGAATATGCCGTCATTTGCCCCGGAGGTGCAAATGCTCCACGGATCCCAATTTGCTTCTGACAATACATGGTTCAAGCACTGTTTTCATAAAGAGAGTTGTTTTTACTACATAGAGTGGGTTCGGATGGTGCGGGTCCCGGGCCAGAGGCAGGCAGGACTCGTTCCTTAGCGCTCCAGGTGTTCTCATTAATTAAGATGCTTTGATGCCTGAAGGTGAAGCAGCAGGGATGGCAAAGGAAACAATCTGTTTGGTGTTGAACGTGGTGCAGACACAGCTGTTCCTTCTGTGCAGTAGTGTAACAGTGTGAAAAACACACTCTGGTAGGATGTTGGGTTAGCAAGCTGCTTTAGTGACATGAGAAGCCATGGCTGTTTCATCCTCAGTGATCTTGGAGTCCTCTGTGAATGTATCTCAGCCTTGGACATATGTGTAGCTGACCAGAGGGAGGGACACGTTGGAGCAACCTTCTGTGGAAAGCCCAGGTGTTCCCATAGAAGAGCCATTCCTCTCTTGAGAACTGTCCAAGCGGTTGATTTTTATGTTCATTCCTTTTTGAGAGTGCATTTCTTCTGAATAGGTTCTGGGTTGCAAGTGTCACCATAGAAACAGGTGGTGCCTTAAGCAAACAAGAGCTTTATTAACATATAGAGGCATATTTCAGACTTTATTTGCATGTCATTAGAGGCTTCGTAATGGTGAGGTTTGGGTTACTTACTTAGACAATCCCTCGTAGTCCAAGTAGGATTGTCTTCCAAGATCAGTGTCCTGGCGGTAGGTCCGTAGGTGGCTGTGGAGCCCTATTCTTGACCTGCATGTTCTACTGCAGTGAGGGCATCCGTTTCCAGGTGGAAGGTGTTCCCGGTTGGGTTGGCTTGATGTGTCTTCCTCCTGGCACGTTTCTTTCACCCTCCGTTTGTGCCTCTTCAAATTCTACAACACTACTGGTCACAGCTGACCTCCAGCTGGAGCGCTCAAAGGCCAGGGCTTCCCAGTTCTCGGTGTCAATGCCAGAGTCTTTAAGGTTGGCTTTGAGCCCGTCTTTCAATCTCTTTTCCTGCCCACCAACATTCCCTTTTCCATTCTTGAGTTCGGAATAGAGCAACCGCTTTGGGAGACGGTGGTCGGGCATCCGGACAACGTGGCCGGTCCAGGAGAGTTGATGGCAGAGGACCATCGCTTCAATGCTGGTGGTCTTTGCTTCTTCCAGCACACTGACGTTTGTCCGCTTGTCTTCCCAGGAGATTTGCAGGATTTTCCGGAGGCAGCGCTAATGGAATCGTTCCAGGAGTTGCATGTCACGTCTGTAGACAGTCCACGTTTCGCAGGCATATAGAAGGGTTGGGAGGACAATAGCTTTATAGACAAGCCCCTTGGTCTCCCTACGGATGTCCCGGTCCTCAAACACTCTCTGCTTCATTTGGAAAAATGCTGCGCTCGCAGAGCTCAGGCGGTGTTATATTTCAGTGTTGATGTTGACTTTGGTGGAGAGGGGGCTGCCAAGGGAGCGGAAATGGTCCACATTTTCTAATGTTGCACCATTAACCTGTATCTCTGGCATTGGAGAGGGATTGGCTTGTGGCTGCTGGAGGAGTACTTTGGTTTTCTCGATTTTCAATGACAGGCCGAGCTGCTTGTATGCTTCTGCGAAGGTGTTTACAGTGTCATGTAGGTCTTCTTCTGAATGCTCACAGACGACATTGTCATCAGCATGAGGTTTGGGTATTACACATCCGAAGGATGTGGATGGAGTGAGACAGAAGGAAGGGGTATTGGTGAATACAAAACTATGGAATTTAGCAGCTTTAGCAATTAATCACCTCTCAACAAAGGATTCCCCCAGGCAGTAACAAGCCACACCTAAAAACTGTCAGGCCATCAAATGCTAATCAAAGTAGCCAATTGAAACACTTATGCCTAGTATTGCAACTCAGAGTAAGCTTCGCCTTGCTTCCAAACACCACCACACAAGAGCTGTAGTTTTATAGTTTATTGAGGAAAAAGTCCAAGTCAGAATAAAGAATAAGCATTGCAAAGTTCCAAAGATTTAGGTTAAATGCAGAATATAGTTCCAAAGATCTTCAGGTAAAAACAAGAGGCACAATCCTATAGTCAAAGTTCAAGACAGAGTCCAAGGTACAAGCAATGAAACAATTGCCCCAAGAATCGCAATGCAAGAAATCCCAAGCATGCTGCTTTCCAGCTAAGGTTATTCCATGAAGCTTTCAGGCTAATATGCTACGTTGAACTGACACTTTCTCTTTGTTTGCAAGAAGCCTAAATACCTTTCTAACATGAAAACATTATGCTCTCACCAACATGAAAGCATTGCGATGACCTTTCCCTGAGCTGGCTTCTTGTCTGCCGGCTAGGCGAGATCTCCTCCTGACCCGCAAATCAAGACGGGCTTGCCGGGTCAGGTCACTATCAAGGCTTTCTGCACTTTCACTATCAGCTTGGGAAGGCCTCTCCACCTGTTCACTATCTACTTTGTTGTTAACATTCCTTTCTTCTGAGAACCGCTGTGTTGACTCTGCACTGTCTGTGGGAGCCTCAGAAAAAGACCTAGAAGCAGGCCCAGAGATCTGAGGCACAGAAAAAAGAGCTAGGAATCTGAATCCCATCATCCTCATCATCAGAGAACATCTCAGCCACAACACCTAGCTCCAACAGACAAGAGTTCTTTCTCCCACCCTGGACATCATTCCACAGATATATACACTCAAGGTAGCTTACAAACTGGTAGTATTTTGATGCCACATCATCAGGAATATGTTGAGATATTCCCTCAACCCATCAGCTGAAGAATAAATTCAGATCAAATTCATCAAACGGCACTTTCGTTCCTGCTTACTGAGAAGTAAGCAATCTCGAGGACAGCGGGAGTTATTTCTGGGTGCGTATGGATATGTTTGTGCAGGATCGGGACCTTTGAACTCCTCCGCTTGTGCTACTTGTCTGGGAATGCTTTTAAGGACACAGGGAAGGAATTAAATGCATGCTGCCAAGTATCAATTCAACCTTTACAGTACGGACACGTTAAAGCCAGAATCTAAATCTGTATGAAAACACCATAAAGTCATATTCACAATACCAAGAAAACCTTTTTTTAAACTTTTTTTTTATAAAATGAGATTATTGGCTGCTTTCCAAGTGAAGCGAGAATTGGCAGATCTATCTTTGTGTGAAAAAATAGTGACTAGATAGATGGGTACACACATACACAACACACTGGGGAACCAAGGTCTGTGCAATCAAGGAGGAGGAGAACCCGCTCGAGGGAAGGAGCAGGAAAGCCTTTCTCCAAACTGCGGCTTGCGTGCATCCCAGAATGGCACGACTGGTTCCGCCTTCCGGAAGTGCGGAGATGGGTGGATTGTCCATCTTACAGGTGGCGAGAATTTAAAAATAACAATGGCGCAAACATTCAGATGAGGGCGCATCGGAAAAGTAACAGGCAGATGGTTGGCTATATTTGACAACTGCACAGATCTCAAGAAGGGTGACCAGACGTATTTCTGATAGTCTACAAACTTGTGTGTTTACATAAACATTTGCAAGCACATATGCATTTTCACACACTCATGTATATAATATGAGAATTTTTGGGCTCGTTTGTGGGATCGGCCCCGCCTCCCTTTTGGCCCTTCTAGAATCCTTGAGTGAGAAGAGACCTCCAGTCCAACCTCCTGCCAAGAAGCAGGAAAATCACTTTCAAAGCACACCTGACAGATGGCCATCCAGACTCAGTTTCAAAGCCTCCAAAGAAGCAGCCTCTGCCACACTCCGGGGCAGAGAGTTCCACTGCTGAACAGCTCTCACAGTCAGGAAGTTCTTCCTCATGTTCAGGTGGAATCTCCTTTCTTGGAGTTTGAAGGCATTGTTCTGCATCCTAGTTTCCCGGTCAGCAGAAAGGAAGCTTGTTCCTTCCTCTCTATGACTTCCCCTCACATCTTGACCTTGTGGACCATCCAGTCCAACCCCATTCTGCCAAGAAGCAGCAAAATCACATTCAAAGCACACCCAACAGATGGCCATCCAGACTCAGTTTCAAAGCTTCCAAAGAAGCAGCCTCCACTGCACTCCGGGGCAGAGAGTTCCACTGCTGAACGGTTCTCACAGTCAGGAAGTTCTTCCTCATGTTCAGATGAAATCTCCTTTCTTGTAGTTTGAAGCCATTCTTCCATTGTGTCCTAGTCTCCAGGGAAGCAGAAAGGAAGCTCCCTCCCTCCTCCCTGTGGCTTCCTCTCACATCTTGACCTTGTGGGCCATCCAGTCCAACCCCATTCTGCCAAGAAGCAGGAAAATTGCATTCAAAGCACACCAAACAGATGGCCATCCAGCTTCTGTTCAAAAGCCACATATTTCCGATGGTCTGAGGAAACCCTTTGGCAGAGAAGGCTGAAGATCTCTGTGCCCGTCCTTCTCTTCCTCTTTGGAAACAGATTGTGAATCCTCCCACCCAAAGCCCTCCTCTGCTGTGGTCGGCCTCTCAGCCAATGGGAAGGCTGTTTCTGAGACTCCAAGCAGGGAGGGGAGAGCAGGCGTGCTTGGCACATGACAGCGTGGTGTGGATGGGCAGGTGAGGGAGAGCGCGTGAGACTGGACGAAGGCTCGCGCCAGTGAGTCTCTTCAAGGCCTGGGCATTCAGTGTGGGAGGTTTGGCCCAATTCTATCATAGGTGGGGTTCAAAATGCTCTTTGATTGTAGGTGAACTATAAATCCCAGCAACTAGAACTCCCAAGTGTCAAGGTCTATTTTCCCCAAACTCCACCAGTGTTCACATTTGGGCATATTGAGTATTTGTGCCAAGTTTGGTCCAGATCCATCATTGTTCGAGTCCACAGTGCTCTCTGGATGTAGGTGAACTACAACTCCCAAACTCGAGGCCAATGCCTACCAAACACTTCCGGTATTTTCGCTTGGTCATGGGAGTTCTCTGTGCCAAGTTTGGTTCCATTCCATCATTGGTGAAGTTCAAAATGCTCTTTGATTGTAGGTGAACTATAAATCCCAGCAACTACAACTCCCAAATGACAAACTAAATCCCTCCCCAACCCCACCAGTATTCAAATTTGGGTGTATGGGGTATTTGTTCCCATTTTGGTGCAGTGGCTGAAAATCCATCTTGCATCTCAGATATTTACATGACGATTCATAACAGTAGCAAAATGACAGCTATGAAGTAGCAACAAAAATAATGTTATGGTTGTGGGTCACCACAACATGAGGAACTATATGAAGGGATCACAGTGTTCACTGCCCTAGAGCAGAGGTCCTAAAACTTTTAAGAGAGGTCCAGGTCACAGTCCCTCAAAGCGTTGGAGGGTTGGATTATAATTTGAAGGGAAAAAAATGAATGAATTCCTATGCACACTGCACAGATCTAGTGCAAAGAAATCACTTCAAAACAATACAATAATTAAAATGAAGAACAATGTCAGCAAATATAAACTTACGAGTATTTCAACGGGAAGTGTGGGCCTGCTTTTGGCTGATGAGATAGGATTGTTGTTTGTATTGTCGAAAGCCTTCATAGCTGGAATCACTGGGTTGTTGTAGGTTTTTTCGGGCTATATGACCATGTTTTAGAGGCATCCTCTCCTGACATTTCGCCTGCATCTATGGCAAGCATACTCAGAAGTAGTGAGGTCTGTTGGAACTAGCAAAATTGGGTTTATATATCTGTGGAATGACCCGGGTGGGACAAAGGATGCGGAACAATGGCTTCAAACTACAAGAGAGGAGATTCCATCTGAACATGAGGAAGAACTTCCTGACTGTGAGAGCCATTCAGCAGTGGAACTCTCTGCCCAGGAGGGAGTGTGGTGGAGGCTCCTTCTTTGGAAGCTTTAAAACAGAGGCTGGCTGGCCATCTGTCAGGGGTGATTTGAATGCAATATTCCTGCTTCTTGGCAGAATGGGGTTGGACTGGATGATGGCCCATGAGGTCTCTTCCAACTCTTGGATTCTAGGATTCTATGATTCTAAAGGACTCTTGTCTGCTAGAGCTAGGTGTGAATGTTTCAACTGACCTGCTAATCAAGGTGGTTAGTTGAAACATCCACACCTAGTTCCAAGAGACAAGAGTCCTTTGTCCCACCCTGGACATTATTCCACAGATATATAAACCCATTTTCCTATTTCCAACAGACCTCACTACCTCTGAGGATGCTTGCCATAAATGCAGGCGAAACGTCAGGAGAGAATGCCTCTAGACCATGGCCATATAGCCCGAAAAAACCTACAACAACCCAGGATTGTTGTGGTTGATGTTGTTATGTGCTTTCAAGACTTAAGTTGACCGTGAGCGAGGGCCAGGTAAATCACTTTGGATGTCCGTATCAGGCCTTAGTTGGAGGGCCCCTGCCCTAGAGGATTCGTGTAGTAGCAAGTGGCTGAAATAGACCAGGCGATGGTGAAAGATCCTCTCCATTCCCAGGCTATGTAACGTCTTCATACAGGAGATTTGGTTTACAAGACCGTGCTGTCCGATTGTAAAGTTTCTTGTTGGTTGGTATCAGTGAAGAAATTATTTGGAGCTGTTGAACTATGTTATCTAAACACTGGAGCGAAGAGGAGGAAATTTGCCAAATTCTCTGTTGTTGCGCTGATGCCGGCGCTCCATGTGCGACGGCGGCCCAGACCGGCCCCGAGGGCGCATTCTTGCTGCAACAAGTTCCTGTGTTTCGCAGGTTTCCCATGAATTGTATTAGAAGTTGCGTGTCAACGGCGACATGCGTGCCCTGCAAACAGATGGGGTTTAGTGGCAGTGAGCGCCAGCCTTGTTGTAAATATCACAGCCGAAAAGGAGCTCTTTGACTAATTGTTTTAAAATGAAAGTTGAGGAAAGTATATACGGAAATTACGGATCAAGTGTATTTTTGAGATCAAACTGTTTGCATTGCCTTTAAATACAGTCTTTAGTCAACGGCATGAGGATCCATGAATGGCGGAGAGATACAATGCCACCCTATGGCCTCAGGCGCCAGAACAATATTCCAGCGGTAGCGCATTACCGATGGAGAGCGGGGGGACGCCAAGGAAATGCGATTGGCCGGCGCATTAGAATAATGGAACCGCTAATCTGTAATTTCACGGGCACCATTAAGGCAAAGTGCTGCTCTTGGGGAGGGCAAAGGCACACGCATAGACGCCGGAGCATTAAGGCACACGCTTGCTGGATAGCAGCATGGTACGGCTTTGCTCGGCTCCTAAGGAGATCTGTATGGCTCAAAGTTGTGCGCGCCTGTCAAGAGCAGTAAATAGGTGAAAGAACACCGTATGCATATTTACATGCATATATACAAACAGCCACGTCGCTAAATACATAAAAGTGGTGGCTGTGGCGTTTTATTGTCCGTACGAAACTATTCCCGAGCATTTCAGAACACTTTCTTAAATACCTTCCAAGATTTCATATAGGGGGAAAAATGACATATGACTTCAATGTGTGGCCAAAAAGCTATGAGGAGAAAAGAGGGCAGATGTTGGTGCAGCAGGTTAAACTGCTGAGCTGCTGAACTTGCTGAACCAAATGTTGATGGTTCGAATCCGGGGAGCGGGGTGAGCTCCCACTGTTAGGCCCAGCTTCTGCCAACCTAGCAGTTTAAAAACGTGCAAATGTGAGTAAATCAATAGGTACCGCTTATGAGGGAAGAAAGGATAGAATCCTAGAATCCAAGAGTTGGGAGAGACCTCCAGGGCCATCATCAAGTCCAACCCCATTTGGCCAAGAAGCAGGAATATTGCATTCAAAGCACCCTTGACAGATGGCCATCCAGCCTCTGTTTAAAAACCTCAAAAGAAGGAGCCTCCACCACACTCCCTCCGGGGCAGTGAGTTCCACTGGTGAACGGCTCTCACAGTCAGGAAGTTATACAATCCTAGAATCCAAGAGTTGGAAGAGACCTCCTGGGCCATCATCCAGTCCACCCCCATTCTGCCAAGAAGCAGGAATATTGCATTCAAAGCACCCCCGACAGATGGCCATCCAGCCTCTGTTTAAAAGCTTCCAAAGGAGGAGCCTCCACCACACTCCCTCCGGGGCAGAGAGTTCCACTGCTGAACATAGAATCCTAGAGTGGGAAGAGACCTCCTGGGCCATCATCCAGTCCAACCCCATTCTGCCAAGAAGCAGGAATATTGCATTCAAATCACCCCTGACAGATGGCCATCCAGCCTCATAGAATCCTAGAATCCTAGAGTTGGAAGAGACCTCCTGGGCCATCATCCAGTCCAACCCCATTCTGCCAAGAAGCAGGAATATTGCATTCAAATCACCCCCGACAGATGGCCATCCAGCCTCTGTTTAAAAGCTTCCAAAGGAGGAGCCTCCACCACACCCCGGGGCAGTGAGTTCCACTGCTGAACGGCTCTCACAGTCAGGAAGTTATACAATCCTAGAATCAAAGAGTTGGAAGAGACCTGGTGGGCCATCATCCAGTCCAACCCCATTCTGCTAAGAAGCAGGAATATTGCATTCAAAGCATCCTTAACAGATGGCCACCCAGCCTCTGTTTAAAAGCCTCCAAAAAAGAAGCCTCCACCACATCCCAGGGCAGAGAGTTCCACTGCTGAACGGCTCTCACAGTCAGGAAGTTCTTCTTAATGTTCATATGGAATCTGCTTTGAGTCTCTTTCGGAATAGATAAAGCAGGGTATAAATAAATATAACAAATAAATAAATAACCATAGTAATGCTGAAACGACTGCACAATGCTGGCTCCCTGACAGAGGTTACCCGCCGCTCTGTGTGAAAGGCAGCGCTGTGGATGGCTGTGAGGATTATAGTGAAGGGATCCTCCTTGCCTTCATTTTCGCAGCAGGTGCCTCCTTTGTGCAGATTGAATTTAAGCTTTTTTCCAGGATGCTTCTCTTTCATTTAACATGCAAAGGCTAATAATTTGCCTGCATTCAATAAAACGAAGGTTACAAACACTTGCTCTGCTGTTTATTCAAATGATGGCTTGCTAATTAGCTTCTTTCAACACAGACAGAATAAATCAGATTAAAATGTTCGAAACCGAAACTGTTGCCAGCCTTTGCCTTTCTTTGGGCCGGGCTCTTCTGTGCTCGTCCGTTCAGGGCAGTTTGACCGGGATGAATAGTTGGGTTCATCCCTGGTGTAGTTCAGACCCTGATTCTGGTCGCGTTTCTCCAGTCTTCTTGCAATTTCCGTTTGATTGCATTTCAATACAGATGTATTGGCAGCACCAAGTAGTGGTTTCAAGCTTACCATTCAAATGCAAGACAATTATGTGACACCTGAAACCTTGAAACATAACGGATAATGTTAGAAATAGTCCTCCAACACTAACGTCCTGTGTATTGTTGAAGGCTTTCATGGTCAAAATCACTGGGTTGTTGCGAGTTTTCAGGGCTGTATGGCCATGTGCAGAAGCATTCTCTCCTGACCTTTCACCTGCCTCTATGGCAGTCATTCCCAGAGATTGTGAGGTCTATGGAAAACTAGGAAATGGGGTTTATATATCTGTGGAATATCTAGGGTGGGAGAAAGAACTCTTGTCTGTTTGGGGTAGGTGTCAATGTTGCATTTGGCCACCCTGATTAGTATTTAATGGTCTAGCAGTTTCAAGGGCTGGCTTCTTACTGTCTGGGGGAATCCTTTGTTGGGAGGTGATTAGCTGGCCCTGATTGTGGAGGCAATAAACCATGAAAATCATAACAGTAAATAAAGAACAACACTGAAAAACAAGGAAATTCCAGACAAGAAACAATCAGGGCCAGCTAATCATACAGAATTAATACAAAGGGATATCCATGAACATGAAAACAGGAACTTCTCTAAGTTAAATTTGTTGATGTGGGTTTGGTGTAATGTGAATGTTTAAATGTAATTTTGTGCAATGCCTGTGAATGTAACTGGATTACTTTAGCAGAGAGTATATTGACACTGAAAGGGTTAAACAGTCAAGCCTTTAATGAGCTGTGAAGATGTGACCCTGAGTTTGCCTGGAACACGTAGGGAGGATCCAGAGATAAGGTTTCGTTCCTCCTTCTTACTTCGGTGTGTCTTTTGTCTTGTTTCTGTCTGTTTGGTTGGATGTAAATGCGAATGTGAGCTGTATATTTGCTCTACTCAGTAAAGCTAAATGTTTGCTTTTACTGAAGTCTCAAAGTGTCCATTCTTCTAAGCTTCAAAGCTTCTGTCGCACTCTGACAAAATTCTCCAAAGAAACATAGGCATAAAACAGGAACATGAAACAGGGATCTTGACCATACAGGAACCATGAGCTTAGAATCATGAAAAGGAATCATGAACAGGAGGCTGATCCCTTATAGCAACGTTCTCTCCTCTGAGAGGCCTGAAACCAATCCACTTAATTTAAGCCCTCTAAGACACCCATGAAATCATTCCTGACACACCTGGACTTCTTGTCTCGGATCCTCTGAGAATATCTAGTGTGGTGGTTTTTCACTCCCTGTATTCTCAGCTCTAATCTCTTCTCCCTGGAAAACTCCCCATCTGGCCAACTCCTATTCTTAAGGAAACTGGAACTTTCACTTTCCCCTGTTGCCTGGAAACGAGCAAAAGAATCCAAAACATTGGCCTCGTCAGCTTGCAATTCTCTCCAATCACTCAAAGACTCCTCACTGTGAAAACCATCATTCCCTCATCCAAAGATTCAGAAAAACCCTCTGATGCTTGCCAGACTACCACAATATGCTACTAGGCTTGGGTAACCATGGAAAAATTTGGTTCTAAACTCATTTCGTTTTTAGGGGGGGGGGGGCTTGTGTTTTGTTTTTTAAAAGAATTCTGAAATTTTCCTTTTAAAAAGTTCAAAATATACGAAATTTTGTAAAATTACGAATCGATTCGTTAATGGCGGACGCGATTGCGCAATATGCTAAAAAAAACCCTCCAAATGGGACAGGGGGAACTTCTGAAGCTTCCCTCTCCCTCTGTTGTTGACTGTTGGTGTGATAATTGTATTTTTTATCACTGATAAAACAAAGAACAACCCTAAAACTTGCACCAGACATACGGAAATAATTACGAAACAATTACGAAACAATTTCAAAACAATTTTGAACCAATTACGAAACAATACGAAATAAATTGGAAAAATTGTTTCGATTTTTAATTACTCCTCACAGTAGTCCTGCATGGCTCAATATTGGATCGTAAGCTAATTTAAATATGAATTAATAACGAATTACGAAATTAACGAACAAAACCTCCCAAGCCTATATGCTACATCCACAGCATTCCCAGCATCTACCCAGTTTGTAACTCTATCGAAAAAAGAGATAAGATTAGTCTGGCATGACTTGCTTTTGAGACAGCCGTGTTGACTTTTAGTAGTCACAACATTCCTTTCTAAGTGATTGCAGACTCCCTCCTTAACGATCTGCTCCAGAATCTTTCCTGGTATTGATGTCCGGCTGACTGGGCGGTAGTGGTTTGGACCCTCTTTTTCCCCTTCTTGAAGATATGGATAACATTTGCCCTCCTCCAGTCTTTTGGGACTTCTCCTGTCCTCCACGAATTCTCAAAAATTGTCTCCCACCATTCAGTTTATTCTGACTTTTTAAGTTGAGGAAATGTTCTTACCTTTGATTATTACCACGAAATTTGGGGAGATTCGGTGCTTTGCATTTTCTTTTTCCGCTAATAAAGTGTACACAGCTAATAGCTGTTTCCTTTCATATCCCCATAATAGCTTGTGCTACTTACACCTATAATCCGGCCCCTGCGTGACACCATGCTCTCACCACAATGGGAGAAAGGTTGTGCAACAGCTGCCCACACTCCCAGTGGGCTGCTCTTGTGTTCAGACTGAAGCATGGAACATGCCCTCGGAGAAGGCAGCGATGGCTTCTCTGCAGCTCTCCCCAAACAGGAAACCAACGATGCAGATTGCAGAGCCTTCGCTGAAGTCATAGAATGACTTCACCTACAAGACAAATAATAATACTCCATTTATTTATTTATTGTGTCAGGAGCAACCCGACAATTGTATTACATTTTAAACAAAAACAAACAAACAGACAAAACACAGAATTTGCAAGCTTGGTAGTTGATTAGATGTCCTTTGAGCAGTATCTGGCCACGTGGAGTGCCTCTGGTGTTGCCGCAAGGAGGTCCTCCATTGTGCATCATGTGGCAGGGCTCGGGGGCATTGCAGCAGGTGGTCAGTGGTTGGCTCTTCTCCACACTCGCATGTCGTGGATTCCACTTTGTAGCCACATTTCTTAGGGTTGGCTCTGCATCTCGTGGTGCCAAACTGCTTTTCAAATCGCCCAGTCTTCTTCTGTGTGCCCAGGGGGGAGTCTCTCATTTGGTATCACCCATGGATTGAGCTTCTGGGTTTGAGCCTGCCATTTTTGGACTCTTGCTTGCTGAGGTGTTCCAGCGAGTGTCTCTGTAGATCTTAGAAAACTATTTCTTGATTTAAGTCGTTGACATGCTGGCTGATACCCAAACATGGATTGGGTTTGTTTAATACCCAAGATAACATTTGCAAACTGACTTGATCTCCAGAAGTTATCTGGGAGAGTCTGCAAAAGCGGACTATGAAAAAGCTATAACGCTGAGCGACTTCGGTTAGATTATTGGAGTTTTTAAAATGGCCAAATGTAACAAAATAAATTTGACTATAACATTTGAGGCATGGAAATTTAGCTTTTAATCAAACAAATATAGATATTAGGACCAGGAAGAATGGGAATCCAGGAGATGTGGACGGAAAATGTTATCATATATACATACACAGTATATACATGCACGATAGAGTCTCGTTTATCCAACCTTCGCTCATCCAACGTTCTGTATGATCCAACGCAGTCTGCCTCCCGCCCGGATCCACCGCTGTTTCAAAACATTGTGATGTTTGGGTGCTCCATTCGTAAATAAAATCATTAATACATAATGTTACCGTTACTGCTTTTTCTGCTGATTTGTTGTAAAAAAATGGTGTTTGGGTGCTTAATTTGTAAAATCTAACATAATTTGATGTTTAATAGGCTTTTCATTAATCCCTCCTCATTATCCAACAATGTGCCGGACCATTTATGTTGGATAAGAAAAAATGGATTGGTTTTACAGGTTTATATATGTCTGGTGTCATACAAAAAGAGAGGAAGCATGATAGAATGATACATAATAAAGGCTTGTCGATATAATACTAATCTAATTACTCCAGTAATAACAATAAACAAACAAACAAAACAATTCCTCTGATTCCCACCATAATCAGTTCCCCACATAGAATCACAGAGTCTAAGAGTTGGAAGAGACCTCCTGGGCCATCCAGTCCATCCCCATTCTGCCAAGAAGCAGGAATATTGCATTCAAATCACCCCTGACAGATGGCCATCCAGCCTCTGTTTAAAAGCTTCCAAAGAAGGAGCCTCCATCACACTCCCTCCGGGGCAGAGAGTTCCACTGCTGAACGGCTCTCACAGTCAGGATGTTCTTCCTCATGTTCAGATGGAATCTCCTCTCTTGTAGTTTGAAGCCATTGTTCCATTGCGTCCTAGTCTCCAGGGAAGCAGAAAGGAAGCTTGCTCCCTCCTCCTCCCTGTAGCTTCCCCTCACATCTTGATCCATGGCCCTCATCATATCTCCTCTCAGCCTTCTCTTCTTCAGGCTAAACATGCCCAGCTCCTTAAGCCGCTCCTCATAGGGCTTGTTTTCCAGACCCCTGATTATTTGAGTCGCCCTTCTCTGGACACATTCCAGCTTGTCAATATCTCTCTTCAGTTGTGGTGCCCAGAATTGGACACAATATTCCAGGTAAAGTGGTCTAACCAAGGCGGAATAGAGCATGGGGACCATGACTTCCCTGGATCTAGACACTAGGCTCCTCTTGAGGAGGGAGCACGCTTGTTTTCTGCTTCCCTGGAGACTAGGACGCAATGGAGCCATGGCTTCAAATTACAAGAGAGGAGATTCCATCTGAACACGAGGAAGAACTTCCTGACTGTGAGAGCCGTTCAGCAGTGGAACTCTCTGCCCCGGAGGGAGTGTGGTGGAGGCTCCTTCTTTGGAAGCTTTTAAACAGAGGCTGGATGGCCATCTGTCAGGGGTGCTTTGAATGCAATCTTCCTGCTTCTTGGCAGAATGGGGTTGGACTGGATGATGGGCCAGGAGGTCTCTTCCAACTCTTTGATTCTAGGATTCTATGATGCAGGCCAAAATCCCATTGTCTTTTTTTGCCGCCACACCACATTCCTGGCTCCTGTTCCCCTTCCTCCCCGCGAGGACCCCAAGATCTTTTCCACACGTCCTGCTCTCGAGCCAGGCCTCATCGTCCCCCATTCTGTATCTTTCCATTTTGTTTTTTTTTCTGCTTAAGTGGAGAATCTTGCATTTGTCCCTGTTGTCTAATCTCAAGGATTTCATTCTCCTCCTTGTTGTTTCACATTTTTGAGGTTAACTCAATTTCAAATTGGCCTTTTGCCAAGGAGCCACTGCGCAGGCTGTGATTTTGACAAGGGAAGTTGGTGTAGAATTGCTTGTTCAGAAAAGCTCAGACTGGCACGCCTGCCTCGTTCTCACAGTTTAAGAGTTCAGCCTATTCCCTAAACTTGTCTTCATTTCGGTGTCCCTCTCATGTGTTCTCTGTCTCTACACAGTTATAGCCCAAATATAGCATTACACCCAAGATTCTCCAAATTTCTGCACCCAAGCAAATCAGAAAATTGGATTGGATAGACCACATCAGCTCTAGTTTCTGATACAGGACATATGCCATCCAATAGTTGTCATCTGTTCACCCACAGAAAAAACCATATTTAATCATCTAGAGTCACGGATCTTATTTTAGGTCTCACAGGCTACCACTGGGCCGTGGGCCACAGGTTAGGAACAACTGGTCTAGAGTTTAGGACAGGGAGCGAGTTAATGGCCTTGGAGGGCCACATACAGCCTGCAGGCCTTAGTTTGGGGACCCCTGGTGGCCTTGGGGTGGCCCTCAGGTGGCCCCCAGGTATGGGCAAACTTTGACTCTCAAGGTGTTTTGGACCTCAGCTCTCATGATTCCTAACAACCAGTAGAAGTTGAAGTCCAAAACACCTGAAGGGCTGAAGTTTGGAGGTCTCTCATTCATAGAGTCGCCATAAGCCAAGGTCAATTTGACTCCAGTTGACAACATCACAACAAGGCAAATCAAGCCTGAACTGTCCCTAAAAGCCAGGCTGACTAAACCGAGACCGTTGTACTTTGGACACATCATATGTCCAAAGTACGCATTGTACATGGATAGATCCAATCAAGAAAGCCATGACCCTGTGTCTGCAAAACCCAAGCAGGGTTGATGATGATAGGATGACTTGGAGTTCTTTCATTCATTGGATCACTATTAGTTGAAGTTGGTTTGATAGTAGTTAAGAACAACCCTTCCAAGTTTCTCTTTTTGTTTCCCGGGTTATCTCTGAACACTAAACCAGACCTTCTCACATTTAGCGGTAGACCTTTTTGATATGACTCTAGACCAGTGGTTCCCAACCTTTTTTTGACCAGAGACCACATTGACCAGGGACCACTTGACCAGGGACCTCTTGACTAGGTTCCACTTTGACCAGGGACCACTTGACTAGGGTCCAGTTTTATCAGGAGCCACTTTACCAGGGACCACTTGACTAGAGTCCACTTTGACCAGGAGCCACTTGACCAGGAGCTACTTGACCAGAAGCCACTTGACCAGGGACTTCTTCACTAGGGACCATTTTGACCAGGAGCCACTTGACCAGGGACCACTTGACTAGGGACCTCTTTGACCAGGGATGACTTGACCAGGGACCACTTGACTAGGGACTACATTGACCAGGGACCACTTGACCAGGGGCCACTTGACTAGCGTCCACTTTGATCAGGAGCCAGTTGACCAGGGACCATGATCCATCCAAAAGGCTTGACTAGGGACCACTTTGACCAGGAGCCACTTGACCAAGGACTTCTTCACTAGGAAGCATTTTGACCAGGAGCCAATTGACCAGGGACCACTTGAGTAGGGACCTCTTTGACCAGGGATGACTTGACCAGGGACCACTTGACTAGGGACTACATTGACCAGGGACCACTTGACCAGGGGCCACTTGACTAGCGTCCACTTTGATCAGGAGCCAGTTGACCAGGGACCATGATCCATCCAAAAGGGTTGACTAGGGACCACTTTGACCAGGAGCCACTTGACCAAGGACTTCTTCACTAGGAAGCATTTTGACCAGGAGCCAATTGACCAGGGACCACTTGACTAGGGACCACTTGGACCAGGAGCCACTTGACCAAGGACCACTTGACTAGGGACCACTCTCCAACACGAGTACCAAAGGGTTACAAATCCGTTTTTGATCAAGTTTAGATTTGGTTTAGTTATTTGGTGTGCAGATTCAGAAAACTGCATCAGAGAGACCACATAAGTTCTAGTCTTTGATACAGAACATATGCCATCCAGTAGTCACTATCTGCTCACCCACAGAAAACCACATTTAATAATCTGGAGCCACGGACATTATTTTAGGTCTACGGCCCACCAGTGAGCCATGGCCCACAGGTTGGGAACCACTGCTTTAGGGAGAGGGGAAGGAGGGCCGTCCGAAACTCCTCTGTGGGTCGGATGACTCTCCAGACTTGACTGATGATCCATCCAAAAGGCCAAAACCTCAAGGTTCGATCTCGATTGTCGGGCAGGCTCTGGAGGAGAGCGGAGAGCATCTTTCCGATTTTCTGAGGTCTACCTTGTGGAAGAGTCTCTAATCCATGATTAATCAGGCATATGTGTCTGTGTGGGAGAGCTCGATGGCAGCGGAGGAGGAGGAGGGAACTCCTACAGCACCCTGGTCATGAATCATTTGAAAGGCAAATTCACTTGGTTACCAAGGGAACGTGAGAGAGGAAGGGACTTCCCTTGCCGAAGAGACTTGTGCTCTGATGCTGCTGAGAAAATCGCTACGCTTTTTTTAAAACAGGAGAGTCAAAGCTGTGACTAAGCAGCAGAAGTTATGTAAAGTGCAGGGGAGGGCCTGCTAAAGCCTATCTCGGGGGAGCATATGGGGGCCTTCCACCTACCAGGCAATAAGACAGCTGCCGTGACTTCCTTGCGCAGAGAGAGCAAGCCCTTTTGAGCATGTATGCGGGGAAAGGAAGCATACCTCATGGCCGGATGGAAAGGAGAGTGCTAAAGGCATGGGGGGGGGGGGGGATACTTCTTAGATACCATCCTGTTCACTAGGATGTGACACCCCACTGTAGGTACATCTGTTATACATACTCTACTGTCTCTTTGTGTCGTTCCCAACAACAAAGATGACAACATTGCTTTTTAAAGCTGTATCATCTCTTATGCAACTTGACCTATTGGTAACCAGAGGACTGTCTTCATTGGCATTTCTTTCAATACTCATTGGCCAATGAGGAAAGCAAGTTTGTTTGAAGGACTTGGATCTGGGAGACTACCACATAGCTGCATGGATGATTGTTCTACTTTTAGGGTTACCTTAGTGTTCAGCCTCAGGACTTCATCCCACGCAATAAGTAAGACGTTGGAGATCGTTGTCTTTGTTGTACACCAGATCAGGATCACCTCTGACCTTAAACACCACACCAGCTTGGTAAAATCAGCAAGCAGTTTATTGAAGAATACATGTAAGCAAAGCAGTAAAAATGGCAAAAAACTGTAAAGGTCCAATACAAGTAAAATAGTCCATAAACCTCAAAGGAAAACAAGATTCAAAAGTACATAAAAATCCGTGAACTAGACACTTGAAACCATGAAACTAGACCCTAGGAAAAACCTCATAAACAAAATGGGAGCTTGGCAAGAACTTGGTACATGAAATTCAGAGCACTTGAAAACAAGAACGTGACCAATTTCCAACATTGACCTGAATGAGGCAACACTTTCCCATGCATTAATATAAGGCTATTCCAGGTTCCGAAACATGTTTCTCTTGACCTTGCTACCAGATAATGATTTGTGATGCCAGAGCGCAGTCTGTTCAGCGCCTTCCAAGTCACCCAGTTTTCTGTGTGCCCAGAAGGGAGTCTCTCATTTGGTATCAGCCATTGGTTGAGGTCCTGGGTTTGAGCCTTCCACTTTTGGACTCTTGCTTGCTGAGGTGTTCCTGCGAGTATCTCTGTAGATCTTAGGAAGCTATTTCTTGATTTAAGACATTGACGTGCTGGCTGATATCTGAACAGGGGATGGGCTGGAGATGTCAATGCCTTGGTCCTTCCATTATTGGCTGCTGCTTCCCAACGGATGTCAGATGCTGTGATATCAGCTAAACAGTATAATTTCCCTAGTGGTGTAGGGCATAGATGTCTTGTGACAATGCGGCATGTCTCATTAAGTTTGCTCCCATTTCTTCAAGGGAATTTGGACTTTACAACCTTCTGGAACTGAAAGACTTTATTCCTGTGGATTTGTTTATTGGATTTTGGGAATATTCTGTTTCTTGACTTGGGTTCTGACTGGATATTCTGACAACAAAAGTTGTTCTTTATTTGTTTAAAGCTGCTAAAAGCAGATCAGAGTACATAGATCAGATTGGGGTGCAGTGCAGGGGAGATGAGAATAGTTGATGTATATATCTACGGCTAAGCTGCGTTGGGTTCAAGCTGACAAATACCTTTATATTTGTATTCTATTTTAAGAGGACCAGATGTATGTTGTATGTTGTGTTTGCACTGTCTGTTTTTGATAAGGCCAACTGGCTATGTTCCGTCTTCTAGGAGCATGGTTTACATTGCCCTTTAGCTGCATGGGATAGCATTCCTTTGCATTTCCCCAGGGTTGCTACAGACCCAGCAGCACCCTGGAAGTTAAACTGTATCAGAGTCTGGAAAGCCAGGCTGCAGGCCCTCCCTCTGCAGTTATTGGTTTAGAAAGTATCTCTTTGGGTTTGAAGTCCATCCTTTTTCCTGGGGTTGAGACCTCCATTTTGGAATCTCCCCTGCCTCCTTCAGCAGAGAAAAAAGCCTCAGATGTGCTGTTGGTCAGGCAGGGAGCTCTGAAAAACCCATTGTGAGTACTATTGAGTTATTAAGAAAGGCAACTGAGATAAAGAGCTATTGAGTTATAGAGAGAGAAATATGAAGATATTGAGATAGTAATTGAGTTATTGAGAAATAGAGAGAAATAGTTATTGAGTACAATTGAGCATTACTTCATCTCCAAAAGTGACCTTGTGCTTAGAGAGGGGAAGACTTCTTCTTTCTAACCATAGCATCTCAGGGTTAGGGTGAAAGATCCCAGGATTTTTTCTACCTTTTGGAGAAAGGTTACCTCAGTAATTGAAGAAAAGGGGAAGAAAGAACATCTCTGTGGTTTCTCAAATTGACTGTTTGTGTTGTAACTTTATCAAGCCGTGTCAAGTCTGCCAAGGACGTTGGAAATAAACATTTTGTTGATGTTCATATCTTGATTGGCATCAGTTGATGAAAGTATTGAGTTATTGCTTCAAAGAAAGACCCCCAGCGGTTCGTCCAGATAAAGAGAGAAGCACATCTTAGTTTTAACGTTATAGGGTCTGGGTTTGACAGCACAGGCTAATCAATACAATTGTTATTGTTGTTGACTGGGTATCATTACATTGCTCTAGTGATTATTTTGTGGACATTTCCTTATTCCTTTTTTGAAGGCTTTTTTCCTTTTTTGACAATGGCTATATTAATCTGCAATAAACCGCTTTGCTTATTAAAGGACGTTGGTGTGTTTACGGGTTCCAAGGTGGCAACCCCAGCCCTGGTGTGCAACAGTCTCCCTGCTCTGCAACAGATGTGTATTTGCCTAATGGCCAGGAAAATCTAAAGCAGCTAATGCGTTTTGTCTTTTGCATGTTCTGGTGGAACATGCTCTTTCGGTGGTTCTGGCTCCGGTGAGTGTGTGCGTGCGTGCGAATGTACATTGCCCAACTAGCAAAATGTTACTGTTTATTGTAATAACATCAATTATCGTTACTGTATGGAATAGGCTGACATGAGGGCTTCTGATTGACAATGAAAGCTTCTCATTCAGAGCTCTCAGCATGCCAAGCCACCTTCACAGGCTAGAAAACGGAGCTGATTGACATCCCTCTTTCCATTACCCTTAAGATGGCAAGTCCTGTTTGGTACCTACTGTTTCTCCACATGCTTTCCCACAAGGCTCATTGTTTTATTTCAAAATGTTTCTCAAAATGCAGATTATTATTGCTGCCGATGTTGGTGCCGTTATGGTGTGTCATCAGGTCACCTTTGACTTATCTCAGAATGAGAGACCCTCAAGAGAACCTGTTGTCAAGAAGCCCCGTTCCTGTTTTGCAAACACGGGGCTGCGGCTTCTTTTTTGAAAGGAGTTTCTTACAAATCTAGATAGAGAACTGATTATGAAGCCATCTGCACACAAAACATAAAAAATGACTCTACATCTAGAGAACTGAAGATGAATCTCATATGAAAACAACATAAGATTTACAACTAAAATAGGGATGATTAAGAGGAGCTAGAATCCTGAATAATGGGAATTTGAAATGCACTTTTCAGAACCTGAGTTATTCATTTGGAGGGATGTAAGGAGATGCTGATAAAGGCGTACGGTTTTTCACTCACACATCGGATTTTCAAATTGTGCATCCGTTTTTGTTGTATCCCAGGCAGGAACACCTCTGTCCTTAAACACCACACCAGTATAGTAAGCAAGCCATTTAAGCATCGGGATTGTGGCGCAGGAGGCTGAGTGTCCGCTGCATTAAGATCACTCTGACCAAAAGGTCATGAGTTCGAAGCCAGCCCGGGTCGGAGTGGGTTTCCAACCAATTGTGCGTAGCCTGTTGTTGACCGTTGCAACCCGAAAGATAGTTGCATCTGTCAAGTAGGAAAATAAGGTACCACCTTAAAGTGTGGGGAGGCTAAATTAACTGATTTATGAGGCCATAAAGAAGACTCCAGCAAAAGCATTCCAGTGAGGAAGCATGCGGGGAATGCGGAAGTGCTTCATCAGCGTTGCAGATGGACGAGGAAAGCGACAGCTTCCCTGGTGGCCAGAAAAAAGTGAAATAGCCTCTGTTTATGTCTGTATACGTTGTATGTTAAAATTGGCATTGAATGTTTGCCATATATGTGTACACTGTAATCCGCCCTGAGTCCCCTGCGGGGTGAGGAGAAGGGCAGAAGAGAAAATCTGTAAATAAATAAATAAATAAATAATTGAAGGATATAGTTAGGGTTAGCAATAAAAATGATAGAAACAGCATACAGTGCTCCCTCACTTATTGTGGGTGTTCTGTTCCAGGACCACATGCGATAAGTGAAAATCCGTGAAGTAGGGACACTATATTAATTTTAATATTTAAACATTATTTTACCATACCTGTTGCAGCTCAGCCTGTGATTGTGTTCCAGGATCAGGATGCTTTGGATGTGGGGAGTGATGCCAATGAGTTTCAAGATGAGTTTCAAGATGGCAAGTGTTTGGTCAGTGATCTTGATGCAGAGAATGACCAGGAGTTCCCTGTTCAAAGTGTAGTTTCCCACGAGAATGTCCCGGAGGGGGGTGGGGATGATGGTGTGCTCCCTGCATCGTTACCAGAGAGTTCCCATGATTGGGAACATGAAAACAGCTTGGTACCTGGCCCAGCTGCAGAAATTAATGAGAAAATAAATAGACGCGAGGAGATTAGTCAAAACAGGAGAGCTGAACAGTGGCTTCGGTGTTCTGCCAGGCTCCGAGAGAAAAAGATAAGAAATTCTCAGCTAAAGCGAAACCAATTTCTGAGTGCTAGAGACATAGCTAACAAGGAGGTAAAAGTCCCAAGTACAGGATATGTAGTCAGATGAAGCATCGTTTGGAATCAAGTAAGATCTCATCCTTGTTTCATGGAAGCTTTGCTTGGAAAATTCATGTTTGAAGTGCCTTTGTTTCATGGTTTTGATTTTTGGATTCTATGCTTTTATATTCATGCCTTGGATTCATGTTTCCTGATTTCTTGCATTTTATGTGGGAAGTTTTGACTTTGTTTTTATGGACTTTGCTGAACTATTCCATGAGCTACTTTGTTCTTGCTTATCTTCCTACCTAATTGGATTTACCTATTTCTTTAAAGTGCTTTTTTTTTTACTTTACTGCTTTTTAATTATCTTCAATAAAATGATTGTTTCCCTATCCAACGGTGTGGTGTTTAAAGTCAGAGTTCTTTTCCTGTCCTGGAGTACAGCAATACCTCAGAAAGGGAGGCTGGTGTACGGGCTGGGACTCCCTTCGCCGGCTCCGCTTGCCCTCCCGTGTTTGTGCGGCCGCTCCTCCCATCCCATCCCATCCCATCCCAAGGATGCCTGCCTGCCTCTCTGGCCTCCAGAGCCACGCAGGCAGCAGCAGGCCGGCCTTCCCCACCACGGCTCAGACCACCGCTCTGCCGGTGTCCGCAGAGGCCAGGGAGGCAGGCGTATCCTGCCACACCTCAGACCACCGCACTTCTGGGGTCCTGAGGCGCAGCGGGGAAGGCCTGCTGGTAGCCAGCCTTTGTTCCTTTTCATGGTTTCCTCCTTTCTGTTGACACTGTCCACCTGCTTCTTGTGGATTCCAGTGCCTTCTCTGTGTAGTCTGACATGGTGGTTGTGAGAGTGGTCCAGCATTTCCGTGTTCTCCAATAATGATAAGAAACGCCTTAGGTTCGTCAGGGTCTGAGAAGCTCTGATGCAAGCCCAATGCCAGGACTGTGGCTGTGTTTTCCTCTTCCGTGGCTTTGGGTGCAGGTCTATCAGAGTTAGTAGGTCCCTGCTTTTTTGGATGTGGGTCATGACATACTTGGAAGCTTAGCAGCAAAATCCAAAGAGGATATTAACTACATTATTATTGTATTGTCGAAGGCTTTCATGGCTGGAATCACTCAGTTCTTGTGGGTTTTTTCGGGCTATAGGGCCATGTTCTAGAGGCATTTCTCCTGACGTTTCGCCCGCATCTATGGCAAGCTTCCTCAGAGGTAGTGAGGTCTGCTGGAAATGGGAAAAAGGGGTTCATATATCTGTGGAATGACAAGGGTGAGACAAAGGGGCTTTTGTAAGTTGGGCTGGGTGTGAGTCTTTCAACTGACCACCTTGATTAGCATACAATGGGCTGACTGTGCCTGGAGCAAACTCTTCTTGAAAGGTGATTAGATGTCCCTGCCTGTTTTTCTGTCTGCTGTTTTTGCTGTTGCAATTTTAGAATTTTTTAATACTGGTAGCCAGATTTTGTTCATTTTCATGGTTTCTTCCTTTCTGTTGAAATTGTCCACATGTTTGTGGATTTCAATGGCTTCTCTGTGTAGCCTGACATGGTGGTTGCTGAAGAGGTCCAGCATTTTTGTGTCCTCAAATAAAATGCTGTGTCCAGGTTGGTTCATCAGGTGCTCTGCTATGGCTGACTTCTCTGGTTGGAGTAGTCTGCAGTTATAATAATAATAATAATAATAATAATAATAATAATGCAGTAGTCTGCATTATTATTATTATTATTATTATCATTATCATTATTATTAACTTTATTTGTACTCTGCTAACATCTCCCGAAGGACTCGTTGCGGCTTACGAAGGCCAAGGCCACAACAAAACAACAGCATAACAAATACAACAACTCATAAAGCAAGCCAATAAACATTAAAGCAATAACAGTAAAACCTCAAAATAATACATCATGACACATTTAAAACCAGGGCCGGGACAAATGTAATGAATAAAATTAAAAGTGTTGGACATGACAGGTGAAATGTATAGGTTTTTAGAGGTAGGTGCGGTGTGCAGGCAATCTTAAATCTCTGGTACAGTGCGTTTGGGACGTGATGCTGGGAGTTTCCTATTCTGGGAAGGCACACTGGAACAGTCAAGTCTTCAAGCTCCTCCTAAAGACTGCCAACATGGGGGCTTGTCTGATGTCCTTGGGGAGGGTGTTCCAGAGTTGGGGGGGCCACCACAGAGAAGGCCCTGTCCCTCGTCTCCACCAAGCGCGCTTGCGACGCAAGTGGGATCGTGAGCAGGACCTCTCCAGATGAACGGAGGGATCGTGTGGGTTGATATACGGAGATGCGGCCATGCAGGTAGGCGGGTCCCAAACCGTTCAGGGCTTTGTAGGTGAGCACCTGCACCTTGAATTGGGACGGGAAAATGAACGGCAGCCAATGGAGCTCCTTAAACTTAAATGACATCAATACCATAGATAAACAAGCTCTTGACATTTAGACAATTCAAAAAAAGATTCATATTTGAGATCCCACTTGCTATGAAACCTCAATCAAGCCTATAGGCTAAGGACAGCTATCTCATTTTTGTTTGGTGCACGCAAGGAGTGTGGTGGAGGCTCCTTCTTTGGAGGCTTTTGAACAGAGGCTGGATGGCCATCTGTCAGGGGTGCTTTAAATGCGATTTCCCTACTTCTTGGCAGAATGGGGTTGGACTGGATGATGGCCCAGGAGGTCTCTTCCAACTCTAGGATTCTATGTGAGAGCTGTTCAGCAGTGGAACTCTTTGCCCCGGAGTGTGGTGGAGGCTCCTTCTATGGAGGCTTTTGAACAGAGGCTGGATGGCCATCTGTCAGGGGTGCTTTAAATGCGATTTCCCTACTTCTTGGCAGAATGGGGTTGGACTGGATGACCCACCAGGTCTCTTCCAACTCTAGGATTCTATGACTCTATGGCTCTATTTCCTTTCTGTTGAAGGAAAACGATAATTTCTAACTAAACGTTCAGAGCCAATATGCTTAAGACACTAACTAGCAGTTACACCTAATTTCCTCTATTTCCGAGACATAAGAAAACATCAGTTGTATTTAGCGGCTTCTATTGTTCTCCACCCTTGGATGTATCTGGTGCAACCGAGACAGTTTGAAACATGTCAGTGAACATCATCTTTGCAACAATAAATGTTTTATCTTCAGGATCCATAGCCGACCGCTTGGGAATATACAAAAACTTCGACTGTGCAGGTCTGCCCATGTTGACTCCGGAATCCGACAAATCAATCAAGCTCCCCAGAAGCCTCGTGTCAGTCATTGTGGTTTCCGTCCCAGAGTTATGTTTTTCCTCCTAGCAGTCAAAATAGCCGTACAATCAACTCGGATTGACTCTCTTTGTCCCGCGTATCCCGGAACCCATGTTTTTGGAAGGCATCTGACATCTGAACAGCATGATTCCACTCCTTGCTTAATTCATTCCCCAACCCTTAAATGGCATCTAATGTAAGAGTGAGCTTGCCAACTCCGAGTGCAGCATGTGTTGCCATGGGGATGAATGTAGTGTCACACAAATTTATTGCTAACACTTCCCTCAAAGCTTCACACTGGAGAGGCAGAGACCACAAATGTGTGTAACAGTTTGGAAATCTGCTCGGAAAAGTTGATGGTGGCTCACTGCACTCCACTGTCGGAATTATTCCCAGTAGAGAAAACTCTTCTCAAACTGATGGGTGAGAACGTCGATGTCAATCTCCGCAATGCCCACTTTCTCGATACTGGTATAACCGTGTTTGAGGGGGCTCCCTTATTGGGAAGGTCAGGTTTAAATGTGGTGCAAGCAGGCAGGAACCTACTTCTGAATGTGGTATGGGCACACGCCTGGCATCTTATGATTTAGACCAGGCCCTCGGCCCTTACTGATAAGGTGTCGGCAAGCTAGTGGAGGACCCACTGGACAGATTCCTGGTAGGCTAGCCTTTCAGGGAAAGCAGTGTTCGCCTGCCGTATCTATCGATACGATAGAAAAATAGGACACGATGTATGAGGTGGAATCATTATTTCTTGTCTGGAATTCTGCAGGAGTCGACCGTAGACCATGCAGCTGTGGGCAAGTCTCAATAGGGGCCACCAAATGCAGCTTTGACCAAACACGAATCATAGAATCAAAGAGTTGGAAGAGACCTCCTGGAGCAGGAATATTGCATTCAGAGCACCCCTGACAGATGGCCATCCAGCCTCTGTTTCAAAGCCTCCAAAGAAGGAGTCTCCACCACACTCCGGTGCAGAGAGTTCCACTGCTGAACGGCTCTCACAGTCAGGAAGTTCTTCCTCGTGTTCAGATGGAATCTCCTCTCTTGGAGTTTGAAGCCATTGTTTCGTGTTCAAGTCTCCATGGAAGCAGAAAGGAAGCTTGCTCCCTCCTCCTCCCTGTGGCTTCCTCTCACATATTTATACATGGCTATCATCATATCCTCTCTCAGCCTTCTCTTCTTCAGGCTAAACATGCCCAGCTCCTTAAGCCGCTCCTCATAGGGCTTGTTCTCCAGACCCTGGATCATTTGAGTCGCCCTCCTCTGGACACATTCCAGCTTGTCAATATCTCTCTTGAATTGTGTTGCCCAGAATTGGACACAATATTCCAGGTAAAGTGGTCTAACCAAGGCAGAATAGAGCGTGGGGAGCAGGACTTCCCTAGATCTAGGCACTCGGCTCCTCTTGATGCAGGCCAAAATCCCATTGGTTTTTTTTTGCCGCCACATCACATTGTTGGCTCATGTTTAACTTCCTCCCCACGAGGACTCCGAGATCTTTTTCCCACGTCCTGCTCTTGAGCCAGACCTCATCGTCCCCCATTCTGTCTCTTTGCATTGCGTTTTTTCTGCCAAAGTGGAGTACCATGCATTTGTCACTGTTGACAAATGCAATCAAGGAACATGAAAGGCTGGACACCTCATGTTACATGCCTCACCAACACATGAGCACATGCAGGATCAGGCCTTCAGAGAATAACCAGAGACATTTCCTACCCTCAGATTCTTTGGCATCCATAAACTAATTCTTTCTTAGCTTGAGCTCTCTTAGACTTTTGCCACCAAGTATTATTTCTCTGGTTATGTTTGCCTACACACACACACACACACACACACGGGTTCCAATTTCCACACATTGTTGGAAACCCTACGGGGGGACCTTAGGCAAGTCATGCTGTCAGATGGAGAGGAAGGAAAGACAAATCCCTTCTGATCAAATCTTGCAAAGGAAGACACACCTTGAGATACCCTAAGTCGGAAATGACATGAAGGCACACAATGACAAATATATATGCGTGGCGCTCACACAATTATTGAGGTTGCTATGTCACACCACCCAAAATATATCCGCTGTGATTTCGACATTCAAATGGATTGAGTCTGGCTCAGACTTGGATGAGAGATCACCTGGACAGACCAGGAAACACTTGGTAGGCCGGAAAGAGAATCCTGCTTGAAACCTTGGAGAGCCGTTGCTAATCAGAGTTGATAATAGAGTTGTGCAAGATGTAACAATGGTCTGACTCAATATCAGACAGTTTTTGTATATGCAATAGTATTGCTGCATAGACAGCTGTCATCACTGAACTCCATCCAAGTAAGACTAACTGAGTCCTAGGTGATCTGAAATGTTAAATTTGCATACATTTCAATTATCTATCAAAGCCATCTTCTCATTCATTCAGTTCACTTCTGTGAGTAATAATTGTGGCAAGTTCTTAGTGGGATGGGCATACCAAATCACCGTGTCTCTCTCCTGAGGAATCTGTATAAGACCCAAGTCGCAACAGTCAGAACTGACCATGGAACAACAGACTGGTTCAAGGTTGGGAAACGAATACGGCAGGGTTGTCTACTCTCACCCAACCTATTCAACTTGTATGCAGAACACAACATGCAATGTGTAGGGCTTGACGAATGCAAGGCTGGGGTGAAAATGGCTGGAAGAAACCTTAACTACTTTAGATATGCAGATGACACCACTCTGATGGCCGAAAGCGAGGAGGAGCTGAGGAGCCTTATGACCAAGGTGAAAGAAGAAAGCGCAAAAGCCGGGTTGCAGCTAAACATCAAGAAAACCAAGATGATGGCAACCAGACTGATTGACAACTGGCAAATAGAGGGAGAAAACGTGGAGGCAGGACAGGGTTTGTATCTCTAGGTGCAAAGATTATTGCAGACACAGACTGTGGCCAGGAAATCAGGAGACACTTACTTCTTGGGAGGAGAGCAAGGACCCACCTTGATAAAATAGTGAAAAGTAGAGACATCACACTAGCAACGAGATCCATTGCCTAGTCCAAGCCATGGTCTTCCCCATAGTAGTCACCTACGGATGTGAGAGCTGGACCTTCGGGAAGGCTGAGCGAAGGAAGAGAGATGCTTTTGAACTGTGGTGCTGGAGGAAAGTTCTGAGGGTGCCTTGGACCACCAGAAGATCCACCAGTCCATATTTCAGGAAAGAAAGCCTGACTGCTCATTGGAGGGAAGGAGATGAGAGGCAAAGGTGAAATCTTTTGGCCACATTATGAGAAGATAGGAGACCTTGGAGAAGACAACTATGCTGGGGAAAAGGGAAGGGAAAAGGAAGAAGGGCCAACCAAGGGCAAGGGGGATGGATGGCATCCTTGAAGGGACTGGCTTGATTTTGAAGGAGACCCTGGGGGTGGTGACAACCGACAAAAGGCTGTGTTCTGGGATGGTCCAGGAGGTCACCAAGGGTTGGAAACAACTGAATGAATAAACAACAAACTTCTGTGTGTAAGGATGCAACTGTTTACAAATGATAGAGATGCTGTTAGTGATGATGAAGCAAGGTGTTGGTTGATTAGCATAAAGATCTCAGTGCCAAGTGAAACTAAAGTTCAGTTGGGTCATAATTACATTGTCTTGTTAGGAGGCCGTTCTTATAATGCAAGTGTAAAGACTAAAATACTCTTGGCAGAATGTTGCAGTTGACGAGGGAAGTGCCTGTGTTGGATCAGCGGTGCATGATGGTGCTTTGTCATCCATGCCAATTAGTGAGTAGCTTGTAGTTTCGTAACAGATTGAACCCCCCCCCCCCCCCCACCATCACCACCACTAAGGATGAAAATGCCCTTAAGAGTTAACGTAAGGAGTCCCGGAAGCAGAATGAGGAGAATAATATTTCCAGAAAAGGGAATATGGAGGCAGCTGCACCTCAGAGGAAAGCCCTCTCCTGCGCTCCCACTCCTCAAGCTGCAGACAATGGGTGTCTGAACTATTAGTCATCGCAATCAAGCCGAGGCTGCTTTCCTCCGCAGCAAAGCCTCTCCTCCTCTCACTTCGGCAAACAGTCTGAATATGTAATTGGAGTTCCTCATACCTCAAAAGGTATAGTTTTAAATCAAATGACAGAGTGATCAAAGCACCAGAGCTGGAACCCAGGAGCGGTGGGTTGCTATGGAGCTCCTGGGTTCCGAATTAGAACATGCACACAGGAGAATGAAGTGGGAAAGAACAAGTTGGTCTCCTGTTTGTGCTTTGGCCCTGTACGAAATGGATCGGGTTTCCGGCAAGCTACCTTCTTCTGTGTAACTTCTATGGAGGCAATAATATGTCAAGGTTAGAGCAAAGGAGAGATTCTTTCTCCACCGCCTTCTTCATTTCTTGCCTGGGGACCATTTTCCTCATTTTCTTCAGTTTTCTTTTTTCCTTATAATCTCTTATCAAAGTCCAGTCCCTTGTTTTTCTATCTCCTTCTCTGTGTTTGTTCTCTGTTAAATTGTCCGCAGAAATTATGTCCACTCATTTAGATGTCCATTATTGTTGTTTAGAAGGAGAACGGGAGAAGTTCCAGCAGATTGGAGGAGGGCCAATGTGGTCCCAATCTTCAAGAAGGGAAAAAAGGATGACCCAAACAACTACCGTCCGGTCAGCCTCACGTCGATACCGGGCAAGATTCTGGAAAAGATTGTTAAGGAAGCGGTCTGCAAACACTTAGAAACAAAGGCGGTCATCGCTAAGAGTCAACATGGATGTATCAAAAACAAGTCATGCCAGACTAATCTGATCTCTTTCTTCGATAGAGCTACAAGCTGGGTAGATGCGGGGAATGATGCCGTGGATGGAGCGTGTCTGGATTTCAGGAAGGCCTTCTTCGACAAGGTCCCCCATGACCTTCTGGCAAGGAAACTAGTCCAATGTGGGCGACGCAAAACTACGGTGAGGTAGATCTGGAATTGGTTAAATGGACGAACCCAGGGGGTGATTCTCCCCAAGGCTTCCTCTTCATCCTGGAAAGAAGTGACGAGCGGAGGGCCATCCGCTTGGTTCCGTCCTGGGCCCGGTCCTGTTCAACATCTTCATTAACGACTTAGATGAAGGGCTAGAAGGCAGGATCATCAAGTTTGCAGACGGGACCAAATTGGGAAGGAGAGCCAAGACTCCAGAGGACAGGAGCAGGACTCAAAGGGATCTTGACAGATTAGAGAGATGAAGGGCCAAAACTAACACAAGGAAGTTCAACAGGGACAAATGCAAGATACTCCACTTTGGCAGGAAAAACAAAATGCAAAGATACAGAATGGGGGACAATGCCTGGCTCGAGAGCAGTACGTGTGAAAAAGATCTTGGAGTCCTCGTGGGGAGGAAGGAGAACATGAGCCAGGAATGTGATGTGGCGGCAAAAAAAGCCAATGGGATTGTGGCCTGCATCAAGAGGAGCCTCGTGTCTAGATCTAAGGAAGTAATGCTCCCCATGCTCTACTCCGCCTTGGTTAGACCACTTTACCTGGAATATTGTGTCCAATTCTGGGCACCACAACTCAAGAGAGATATTGACAAGCTGGAATGTGCCCAGAGGAGGGCGACTAAAATGATCAAGGGTCTGGAGAACAAGCCCTATGAGGAGCGGCTTAAGGAGCAGGGCATGTTTAGCCTGAAGAAGAGAAGGCTGAGAGGAGATATGGTAGCCATGTGTAAATATGTGAGAGGAAGCCACAGGGAGGAGGAGGGAGCAAGCTTGTTTTCTGCTTCCCTGGAGACTAGGACGCAATGGAACAATGGCTTCAAACTACAAGAGAGGAGATTCCATTTGAACATGAGGAAGAACTTCCTGACTGTGAGAGCCGTTCAGCAGTGGAACTCTCTGCCCCGGAGGGAGTGTGGTGGAGGCTCCTTCTTTGGAAGCTTTTAAGCAGAGGCTGGATGGCCATCTGTCAGGGGTGCTTTGAATGCAATATTCCTGCTTCTTGGCAGAATGGGGTTGGACTGGATGATGGCCAATAAGGTCTCTTCCCACTCTTTGATTCTAGGATTCTATGATTCCTTTGTTCTCCAATGGCAAGCATGGTTTATTCTAGCCACCGTCAATAAATAATTTAGTAGTCTATCTTTGTTTGTTTGTTTTTTTCAATTTCTACATCTATAACTCACAATCTACATAAATAAAAATGTAATGTGGCTGGCATGACAGCATGGGCACCTTTTATTTGCCTTCCTGCCAAAGCGGTACCTATTGATCTACTCACATTTGCATGTTTTTGAACTGCTAGGTTGGCAGGAGCTAGGGCTAACAGTGGGAGCTCACCCTGACCCGTGATTTCAAACTGCCGACCTTCTGGTCAGCAGTTCAACAGCACCATTTTGCCAACTGCAACACAACTTCTGAGAGTTCCGCTATCTATACATTTTTTTAATAAAAGGCTATTGCATGCCATTGATATCTGTTCTGATGGCCAGAATTACTGAACAAAAGAGTTAAGTCATTAAAGCTTTAGCTGCAGAAGGGCACTGTCAAATGTATTACGGAGATAATCTTAACGTGGTATTAATACCTTGCTAATGAGATGGACGTATGTGTGCAAGCAATTAATTCAGTATAGCAGAGTTCCTCATTGATTTGGAGACTTGCTATAAGTTGATTTCAATGAGAAAGAAGGAGTATCGATCCGAACAATCTCTGCTGGTGAATTCTTCAATATCCACACTGTTTATTGTACCCAGCCCTCCTTGAACAACAGAGCTTGGAAAAGTTACAATTTCAAAGTATAGCTCCCACTATAGCTTTGCTACTTTGAGGACCTATCCCAGTGTGTTCATGGAAGTTCATGAGAGGGCCAAAGCACACTTTTGTCTCCTGGGCTATGCTAATCTATATCAATAAAAATGTCATGTTGGTTTGTGGGATTGACATAACTCAAAAACCACTGGACGAATTGACACCAAATTTGGACACAAGACACCTAACAAGCCAATGTATGTCCTTCACTCAAAAAAATTGATTTTGTCATTTGGGAGTTGTAGTTGCTGGGATGTATAGTTCACCTACAATCAAAGAGCATTCTGAACTCCACCAGCGATGGAATTGGGCCAAACTTAGCACACAGGGCTCCCATGACCAACAGAAAAAACTGGAAAGGTTTGGTGGGCATTGACCTTGAGTTTGGGAATTATAGTTCACCCACATCCAGAGAGCACTGTGGACTCAAACAATGATGGATCTGGACCAAACTTGGCATGAATACTCCATATGCCCAAGTATGATCACAAACGGAGTTTAAGGGAAATAGACCTTGACATTTGGGAGTTGTAGTTGCTGGGATTTATAGTTCACCTAGAATCACAGAACATTCTGAACCCCACCAATGATAGAATTGGGCCAAACCTCCCACACAGAACCCTCATGACCACCAAAATGGGCCACAGCAACGCGTGGCAGGGGACGGCTAGTGACATAATATAATATAATATAATAATATAATATATTGTATATACATATAGTATTTATAATATTATAATGTAATGCAATATGTTGCTGCTACTACTACTACTACTACTACTAATAATAATAATAATAATATGATATTTTAATTATATATTTATACTAGCCGTCCCCTGCCAGGCATTGCTGTGGCCCAATCTGGTGATCAGGAAAATAAAGTAATTAGAAAACGTTGGTTTCTAATATCTGTAATTTGTTGATACTTGTGGGATAAAAGTATTTCTTGCTGTTTCTTTGTCAGTGTTGATGTGGAGAGTGTCTGGTTTGCCTTCTCTGGAACATGCAACATATCATTGTCCTTCTTCAGGGGTCCCTTTCAGATCTATGATATTATATCTCTCTGTGTATGAATAATATATATCTATCTGTATCTATGGCTGGATGGCTCTTTGTCAGGAGGGCTTTGATTACATTTTCTTGCCCTGATGAAGGGAGTTGGACTGGATGGCCTTAAGTATTTTCTCTTGGTCATGTTGGTTCTGTGTGGGAAGTTTGCCCCGATTCTGTCCTTCGTGGGGTTCAGAATGCTCTTTGATTGTAAGTGAACTATAAATCCCAGTAACTATAACACCCAAATGTCAAGGTCTATTTCCCCCAAACTCCATCTGTGTTTATATTTGGGCATATGGAATATTCATGCCAGGTTTGGTCGAGATCCAACATTGTTTGAGTCCACAGTGCTCTCTGGTTGTAGGTGAACTACAACTCCCAAACTCAAGGTCAATGCCAACCAAACCCTTCTGGTGTTTTCTGTTGGTCATGGGAGCCCTGTGTGCTAAGTTTGGCCCAATTCCATCATTGGTGGAGTTCAGAATGCTCTTTGATTGTAGGTGAACGATAAATCCCAGCAACTACAACTCCCAAATGACAAAATCAATTTTTTGAGTGAAGGACATACATTGGGTTGTTAGGTGTCTTGGTTCCAAATTTAATGTCAATTCTTCCAGTGGTTTTTGAGTTCTGTTAATCCCACAAGCAAACATTACATTTTTATTTATATAGATTACATGTAATATTACTAATAATATTACAATATAATGGTTTAGTACAATATAGTAATATATAATACTGATGTTGCACTATGCTAATAATATAATATATTGTGTGTTTGTGTGTGTGTACACACACACACACACACACACATATATATATATATATATATATTGTAAGCCGCTCCGAGTCCTCTTCGGGGTGAGAAGGGTGACATAGAAATGGCGTTAATAAATAAATAACTAAATAAGTTAACAATTCTTAACCTGTGGACCCCCAGATGTTTTGGTCAACTCCCCTAACAACTGGTAAGCTGGCTGGAATTTCTGAGAGTTGTAGGCCAAAACACCTGGGGACCCACAGGTTGAGAACCACTGATAAGTCAAATGTGAAATAAGGATAGGATTAGTCTTTCATAGGAAGGTGATGATGCATAAAGGTAAAGGTAAAGTTTCCATTGAAGTGACTGGCTTGGCCTTGAAGGAGCTGGGGGTGGTGACGGTCAACAGGGAGCTCTGGCGTGGGCTGGTCCATGAGGTCACCAAGAGTCGGAAGCGACTGAACGAATGAACAACAACAACAAAAGGTTTTCCCCTGACATTAAGTCCAGTCATGTCTGACTCTGGGGTGGTGGTGCTCATCTCCATTTCTAAGCCAAAGAGCCGACATTGTCCATAGACACCTCCAAGGTCATGTGGCCAGCATGACTGCATGGAGTGCTGTTACCTTCCCGCTGAGTCCCCTCAAGGAGATAGAGTGGAATACAAATAAAGTGTTGTTGTTGTTGTTGTTATTGAATAACACTCTCTGCTTCATTCGGAAAAATGCTGCGCTCGCAGAGCTCAGGTGGTGTTGTATTTCAGTATCAATGTTGACTTTGGTGGAGAAGTGGCTGCCAAGGGAGCGGAAATGGTCCACGTTTTCTAATGTTCCGCCATTAAGCTGAATTTCTGGCCTTGGAGAGGGACTGGCCGGTGACTTTTGCTGGAAGAGCACTTTGGTTTTTTCGATGTTCAATGGGAGGCCGAGGTATCACTGCGTTCGATTCCAGAGATTGTTGTTATGCGACCTTGCATGCTTATAGAACGACACTCCAGCCAGTTACGTGAATTTTAGTGACACTGAAAGTGCATTGGCTTTTGATTGCAGTTAAAAAACCGAACAGGAAGGCTAAATTAGCTTTTGGATATCCTTCACCGCCCCATTTATGAAATTGCCTTTCTGGATCATATTTTATTTACACCTTCAAATGAAATACCCTGAAATTAATTTAGTAAACCAGATTCCAAATCTATTTATTTATTGTTGAAGAAAGATAATCTTATGTACACTTATTCACATGGAAGTCAATACACTTTTTATTTCATATGGATCTAAAGGTTAGAATATTTCTCATTAAATGTGATGTGATATCTGCATTAATAAGAAGTGGCTTTATTAGAAATACTGTGGGTGCCGGGAGGAGGAGACCTCGGATTGGCTTGCCAGGCACCTGCTGAAGCCACGTTCTGAAGGCCAAAGTAGACATCTATCTCCCTTTGGTGGGGGGAGGACTAGCAGTACACAGAACTTCCATGACCAAGAGAAAATCCTGAAAGGGTTTGGTGGGCGTTGACCTTGAGCCTGGGAGTTGTAGTTCACCTCCATCCAGAGAGTGCTGTGGACTCAAACAATGATGGTTTTGGACCTAATTTAGCATGAATAATATGCCCAAATGTGAATACTGGTGGAGTTTGGAGAAACTAGAGCTTGACAATTGGGAGTTGTAGTTGCTGGGATTTATAGTTCACCTACAATTAAAGAGCATTCTAAACCCCACCAACCATAGAATTGGGTCAAACTTCCCACACAGAACCCAGATGACCAACAGAAAATACTGTGTTTTCTGATGGTCTTTGGTGACTCCTCTGACACCCCTTGAGACCCTTCCCACACAGAACCCAGATGACCAACAGAAAATACTGTGTTTTCTGATGGTCTTTGGTGACCCCTCTGACACCACTTGAGACCCTTCCCACACAGAACCCAGATGACCAACAGAAAATACTGTGTTTTCTGATGGTCTTTGGTGACCCCTCTGACACCACTTGAGACCCTTCCCACACAGAACCCAGATGACCAACAGAAAATACTGTGTTTTCTGATGGTCTTTGGTGACCCCTCTGACACCACTTGAGACCCTTCCCACACAGAACCCAGATGACCAACAGAAAATACTGTGTTTTCTGATGGTCTTTGGTGACCCCTCTGACACCCCTTGAGACCCTTCCCACACAGAACCCAGATGACCAATAGAAAATACTGTGTTTTCTGATGGTCTTTGGTGACCCCTCTGACACCCCTTGAGACCCTTCCCACACAGAACCCAGATGACCAACAGAAAATACTGTGTTTTCTGATGGTCTTTGGTGACCCCTCTGACACCACTTGAGACCCTTCCCACACAGAACCCAGATGACCAACAGAAAATACTGTGTTTTCTGATGGTCTTTGGTGACCCCTCTGACACCCCTTGAGACCCTTCCCACACAGAACCCAGATGACCAATAGAAAATACTGTGTTTTCTGATGGTCTTTGGTGACCCCTCTGACACCCCTTGAGACCCTTCCCACACAGAACCCAGATGACCAATAGAAAATACTGTGTTTTCTGATGGTCTTTGGTGACCCCTCTGACACCCCTTGAGACCCTTCCCACACAGAACCCAGATGACCAACAGAAAATACTGTGTTTTCTGATGGTCTTTGGTGACCCTTCTGACACCACATCGTGACACCCCCCAGGAGTCCCGACTCCCAGGTTGAGAAACACTGGTAACCCATTGTGTCACCCGGGCTGGTGAGGCTGGGGACAGCTGTCTTTGACCTCACCTGCTGCTTCTTTGGGCCCTCCTTTCAGGTCAAGACAGGAAGCAGATGGGTGTAATTCAATGTAAGGCAGACCAGGGAAGCCCACAGAGACAATGGAACAAGAGATGAGATTGAGGGAAGCCCTCCAGTAGTTTCCCTTGAGGAAGAGAGCCTTTTTTTACACGGTTAGCTCTGCTATCTCAATGTGAGGCTTCCCTCCTTCGTCGAAAACCTTCTCCCACAGACAGGCAAATAGGCTGCATGTTTAATTGGAATTCCTCACACCTACAGAGTAGAGCCTTGTCAGTAGCAATATAGACCATTGCCAGCTGGCATCCCCACATTCCACCCACCTTGTCTTTGCAAAAGGAACCCTTCCCTCCCCCCTCCCACAAGTCTGTGCACATTCATCTCGAGGCGGTTTGGAGTTTGGAGAGGGCTGTGCACACTCAGGGAAGGGGGTGCCGTTGATACTCGTCATCGTTTCCCCACAGATCTGGAGAGAAGGGGATGTCTGCCTGGTTCCTCTCCTTCTGAGGAATCCTTCTTCCAAGAGCCAGGTTTGAATGGAAAGGGGTGTTCATGAAAGTGGACAGAGAGCAATGAAACTTGGTCCAGTTCTGAGTCCTTCTCTCCATGGGTGCCACCACCGAGGAACACACACTTCTCCCATCAACTTGGTCCAGTTCTGAGTCCTTCTCTCCATGGGTGCCACCACTGAGGGACACACACTTCTCCCATCATTTTTTTAATCTCTTAATTGAAAAGTTTCCAATTACATAAGATAGAAGCGGGGGGGGGGAGGGTGTCCTGGGAGGGTTAAGGAGGTAGGTGAGAGGTAAGGTACTTACTTACTTACTTAGGCAATTCCTCGTTGTCCGAGTAAGATTCTCCTCCAAATTTGGTGTCCTAGTGGTGGGTCTGTAGGTGACTGTGGAGCCCTATTCTTGTCCTGCATCTCCTCCCGCAGTGAGGGCATTGGTTTCCAGACGGAAGGCGGTCACGGTTGGCTTGATGTGCCTTCCTCCTGGCACGTTTCTCTCTTTCATCCTCCATTTGTGCCTCTTCAAATTCTGCAGCATTGCTGGTCACAGCTGACCTCCAACTGGCGTGCTCAAGGGCCAGGGCTCCCCAGTTCTCAGTGTCTATGCCAGAATTTTTAAGGTTGGCTTTGAGCCCGTCTTTCAATCTCTTTTCCTGTCCACCAACATTCCGTTTTCCGTTCTTGAGTTTGGAGTAGAGCAACTGCTTTGGGAGACGGTAATCAGGCATCCGGACAACGTGGTCAGTCCAGCAGAGTTGATCGTGGAGGACCATCACTTTGATGCTGGTGGTCTTTGCTTCTTCCAGTATGATGACGTTTGTCCACTTGTCTTCCCAAGAAATTTGGAGGATTTTCTCCTGATGGAATTGTTCCAGGAGTTGCATGTCACATCTATAGACCGTCCACGTCTAGCAGGCCTATAGCAGGGTTGAGTGGTAATGTAGGGGGAAGGGGAATGGGGGGTATAAGAAAAAAATGGGGAAGGGGTTGAGAAGGGGGGAAGGTTAGGGTTTGTGTGGGGGGTGGGTGGGTGGTAGGTTCTAGGAGAAGGAGGGTTTTGGCTTCCCATCTTCTCATTTCTGGGTTGTATCTTCTTCATTTCGCACTTCTAATGAACGATATCCTCCTCTTCTTCAAAGGTTCTAGGGATGGAATATCTTCCCTCCATAACATTTATATCCAAAGTTCCATTTTTCCTTCTTCCATGAATTTTTTATTTATTTAAAAATTTTATATCCCGTTCTTCTCTACCTCCGTGGAAGGGACTCAGAACGGCTAACAGCAAAAATTCAATGCTAAACAATAAAAACATATTAAAACAACATACATAAAACAATAGGTTAAAATACATATAAGTTAAAATACATATAAAGCCATTCCCCAGGTTAAAAACATCATCCAGCTCAGTCCGCACATTGTGGTCCAATAATTCTAGTATTTACCGGTCTCAAGCATCACTCTGCAAATGCCTGATTCCACAGCCAGGATTTCAATTGCTTCCTGAAGGTCAGGAGGGAGGGGGCAGACCTAACCTCATTCAGGAGAGAGTTCCATAGCCGGGAGGCCACCGCAGAGAAGTCCCTGTCTCTCTTTTTTAGCAAACTCCAATCTACTAGTATTTTGCTTTGTTTATGTCTTAGTTGTTGTGTCAACTCACAGCAACCTAGTCATTCCAACCAAGAAAGCCTTCCATAAGAGAATCAGGGCCAGCTAGCACTTCCCAACAAAGGATTCCCCCAGGCAGGAAGCAGCCAGGCATTGGAGCTGCAAGGCTATTCAGTGCCAATTGCAACATTCACATTTGCCTTCAACAGAGAAGAGTTCTTTCTTCCAACTACAAGAAAGGAAATTCCATCTGAACATGAGGAAGAACTTCCTGACTGTGAGAGCCGTTCAGCAGTGGAACTCTCTGCCCCAGAGTGTGGTGGAGGCTCCTTCTTTGGAAGCTTTTAAACAGACGCTGGATGGCCATCTGTCAGGGGTGCTTTGAATGCAATATTTCTGCTTCTTGGCAGAATGGGGTTGGACTGGATGGCCCAGGAGGTCTCTTCCAACTCTAGGATTCTAGGATTCTATGATTCCACCCTGGACATTATTCAACAGATATACAAACCTCACTTGCCTAGTTTCCAACTGACCTACAACCTCTGAGGATGCCTGCCATAGATGTGGATGAAATGTCAGGAGAGAATGCTTCTGGAACATGGCCAGACAGCCTGGAAAACTCACAGTAACACTGAGGTGCTGCCATTGTTGTATTCACAATTTCCACCTCTGGCTTATCCCAGATAAAGCACCCTTGATTGAACTATGAACCGGAAGAGAGATGTCAATGCTTTATAGAGCAGCAAAGAGCAATTCCGTCTTGCGGGGGGATCATCTGCATTTCCAACACACATCAGGAGAGAATGCTTCTGGAACATGGCCCTACAGCCCGGGAGACTCACAGCAACCCAAAGAGAGATGAGACCTCTATAAAAATCTCTCTTCGCAGCTTGGGAGTGATCCTGGACTCATGGCTGAGCCTGGAAACCCAGGTCTTGGCGATGGCCGGGAGAGCTTTTGCACAATTAAAACTTGTGCGCCAGCTGCGCCCGTACCTTGGGAAGTCGGATCTGGCCACGGTGGTCCACGCTCTAGTTACATCCCGATTAGATTACTGCAACGCACTCTACGTGGGGTTGCCCTTGAAGACTGTTCGGAAACTCCATACAGAGAGCATACCACCCCCCTGTTATGTCAGCTCCACTGGCTGCCAATCCAATTCCGAGCACAATTCAAAGTGCTGGTTTTGACCTACAAAACCCTATACGGTTCCGGCCCAGCGTATCTGTATGAATGGATTTCCCTCTACATCCCTCCCTGGAGTCTAAAATCTTCTGGGGAGGCCCTGCTCTCGACCCCGCCTCTGTCACAAGTGAGATTGGCGGGGATGAGGAGCAAGGTCTTCTCGGTGGTGGCCCCCCACCTGTGGAACTCACTCCTGGGGGAAATCAGGGCATCAACATCTCTCCTTTCCTTTAGGAAAAAACTGAAGACATGGATTTGGGACCAGGCATTTGGACACTCTGGCAGATAAAGAAAGGACTTTGACGATGGACAGGAATTGACTAAGTGGAATGGAATTATGGAACTCTGAAAGACGAACTCTGAGCATGAGAATAGTTTTATTGATGTGTTATATACTGATTGTTTTGATTGTTTTTAGCTGTGATAACCATTTTAACTATGGTTTTGTACATTATGTGTATTTTGTGCAGGCATCGAATTGTGCCTTTTTGTAAGCCGCCCTGAGTCCCCCCCCCGGGGGTTGAGAAGGGCGGGGTGAAAGTACCCTAAATAAATAATAAATAAATAATACAATGAAGAGAAGGCTCAACTTTGGAAATAGAAATAACAAAAGCATTGACAAATGAGAAAGTAGAGGAGGGTGGCGGGGGGTGGGGGGGGGGAGGGGGGTGGGCAGGTTTTTCAAGTTCCAAGACTCATTGTCTTTTACGCTTCTGAGCTTTAACAGAGATGGCAGCTATTTGTATTCCCCGATGCCTCTCAATTTAGAGTGATTGAAATGTCAAGAAAGTGGAAGCTGGAAAAGCACGCCTGAGGAGCACACGCGCGCTTTCTTCTCCCATTGTTCCCACCTGAATTGTGCCAAGATGTTTCGCACATCTTCCAGTTGCAGAACCGGCTGAGCTCCCCCAAATGAGTCTACGGCAGGTTGCTTTTCTTTTTTTTGTGGCCATAATGGGACTTTTCGCAGAATGCCAAGAGTGGCTTCTGTTTTCTGCCCGGCTTCCTTCCTTCCTTCCTTCCTTCCTTCCTTCCTTCCTTCCTTCCTTCCTGCCTCTCTCTCTTTCCTGGTTGGTGATGGTGAATGAGCGCTGTCCGGGGTGCTGAAGGCCTCCAAGCCCAGCAGGAATCCCCAGCCCTGCCTGCCCGCCTTCCCTTCTAATTGTCTTCCCTTTCCCTTTCTGTCTTTGTCTTAACACGCCGGCGGGTCAGATATTCTGCAATCAGTGTAATAACACACCTGGTTTTGTTCTTGAGATCTAGCTGCCTTTTGTACTGCGACAGGACATTAATAGTAATTATTGTGCTTTGTAATTGGAGCTTTAAATACTAATTCAAACAGCCAGAGGAAAACCAATTAGTGCTAATTTATCTCTATGTGTTTTGGAGAGCCTGTGTCTGTCATACTGTGAAGAAATAGGTTGGTAATTAGTACAGTTGAGTGGTAGATAGAAGTAATTATCAAATTCTTTCATGTTCTTTGGAGAGCGAGCAAGAGAGAGAGAGAGAGAGAGAGAGAGAGGCTAGATGAATCTTCTTTTCCGAGGAATTTTTGCGCCATTGAAGGAAATCGGTGCATGTGGGACTATGAACTTCAGTGAATTGTATTATTTATTTTTATCCCTGAATCAGATCTGGGGGTGGGATGAGGAGAGCCTTAAGAGGTGGAAACTGGAAAAATCCTCAGGGAAATACGTGTGCGTGCACATGTGTGTCTCTTTCAATGACTCATTGCAAGGCAGTCTTCATTTGCAATGAAAACTGCATTCAAATGGAGAAAAGGACTATCGGAAATGCAATGCACACACATGGAAGTGAGGTCATCAACAATATATTTTAATTTTAATTACTTACTTTTACTTTACTTACTTATTTAGATGATCCCTCGTAGTCCGAGGATGATGGTCCTCCAAGGTGGGTGTTCTGGCGGTGGGTCCATAGGTGACTGTGGAGCCCTATTCTTGACCCACATCTTCTCCCGCAGTGAGGGCATTGGTTTCCAATGGAAGGCAGTCCCGGTTGGGGTTGGCTTGACGTGCCTTCCTCTTGGCACATTTCTCTCTTTCACCCTCCATTCATGTCTCTTCAAATTCCACAGCACTGCTGGTCACAGCTGAACTCCAGCAGGAGCGCTCAAGGGCCAGGGCTTCCCAGTTCTCAGTGTCTATGCCAGAGTTTTTAAGGTTGGCTTTGAGCCCATCTTTCAATCTCTTTTCTTGTCCCCACCAACATTCCATTTTCCATTCTTGGGTTCAGAGTAGAGCAACTGCTTTGGGAGACGATGGTCGGGCATCCAGACAACGTGGCTGGTCCAGTGGAGTTGATGGCAGAGGACCATCACTTCAGTGCTGGTGGTCTTTGCTTCTTCTTCCAGCACGCTGACATTTCCCTGCTTGTCTTCCCAAGAGATTTGGAGGATTTCTTGGAGGCAACACTGATTGAATAATTCCAGGAGCTGCATGTGACTTCTACAGACAGTCCACATGTTGCAGGCGTAAAGCAGGGTTGGGAGGACAATAGCTTTATAATCAAGCTCTCAGTACTGATGAAGTTTCTCGGGGTTAACCTAGCATGATGTGAGCTGTAGTTCAATTATATGAATTGTAGAGATGCTTTTTGTAATGAAATGAAGATAAATGTAATAAAAATTATTTTTAAAAAACCCAATATATTTTGATCCTAGCTTGGGCCCCCGGCGTTGCCCAGGAGATTTGAAAAAGTCATTTGTTTAAACGCATAAGGTCGTGGGTGAACTACAGCTCACATCATGCCAGGTTAACCCCGAGAAACTTCATCAGTACTTAAAGTTTGTTGTGTTGGGCAAGTTTACTCTAGATGCATCAACAGTAAGGTATTCAAATTTGGGATTTTGGGTATGTATACCAAGTTTGGTCCGGATCCATCGTTGTGTTGGTTCCTAGTGTGCTCTGGATGAAGGTGAACTACAAACCTTATAAATCCCTCCAAAGACTTCCAGTATTTTTTGTTGAGCATGGGGCTTCTGTGTGTCAAGGTAGTTCCAGGTCCATTGTTGGTGGAGTTCAGAGTGGTCTTAGATTGCAGGTGAACTATACATCCCAGGACATACAACTCCTCTCAATCATGGTGAATTCTCCCCAAACCTCTCTAGTATGTTCAGTTCCTGATCAGTTCCTCTGTTTGCTGTGTGCCACCCAACCCTGGGAGTGTTGTCTTCTGACACGCTCTCTTGTTTCATTTTGTCTCATTTTAGGGTTTTTGTAGTAAAAGGCACTCAAAGGGGGTTTACTCTGCTTTGTCCTACACAGAAGTAACAGGCGTTAGCAATGACGCCACGGTCATTGTCCCTGAGAGACCCTCGGCTCCACTACTTCTGCTCCCCCCTTTGTTTGTTTATTTACTTGGGAAACCCAGTTGACAAACCCTGGCATAAAAAACATCAGAAATGCTAATCGAGCCTTGAAAAAAATTGTACAACAAAGTTTTGGTACTGGCAAGTAGGAAACCGAAATTCACCTGACGATAAGGGATGGATTGGAAACCCCTTTTTGTGTCATTCAGCCGCCACTCCTGCCTGTTGTCACGGATAAGTGCATTCTCCATTCTCATAATTGTTATGGGATCTTGATGCCATATTGTCTTAATGTCACAAAATCATGTCCCTAAGGGTTGCTTTTAGACCTTATTGCTACCAAAAGCATTTACCGAGCCAAGTTCGTGAATATTAAGAGCAGATAATGAATGAAAAAAAATGGTATCTATTTTTGTGCCTTCCTGCTGAAGCGCACGGATGAGAAGAGGCTGAAGACTCCTCACTGCCAGGGTGACAGGAAGACAGGCGGGTCTCTGAGGGGCACACCCCACCCGTGCCCACCCCCAGGCAGGATCTGCAACCCTGAAGGTTGACCTTGCTGGGACATTGTACCAACTGACCACAAACCTGGCTGCGTTTTGGCTACTTTGCCACCATGCCTGAATAAAGGAGGAGGGGGATGAGTGTTATAGTGCAGACGTGTAATCGAGAGAAGGTGCTTTGAATCTCTATTGGAATTATCAGTCAAACACAGACATTTTGTATATGTTATCCTGAATGTGTGATGATTTCATAGTTCACATGCAATCAGATTTCAGTGTAACTGAGGCTGGGCCACTGTCTGAATCTATATAAATAAAAATGTCATGTTCGTTTGTGGGATTAACAGAACTCAAAAACCACTGGAGGAATTGACAACAAATTTGGACACAAGGCACCTCACAACCCAATGTATGTCCTTCACTTAAAAAAACGGATTTTGTCATTTGGGAGTTGTAGTTGCTGGGATTTATAGTTGACCTACAATCAAAGAGCATTCTGAATGTCACCAATTTATTTATTTATTTATTTTATCATGTCAGGAGCAACCAGACAGTTGTATTACATTTTTAACAAAACAAATACACAAATAAATAAACAAAGCACAAAGTTTGCAAGTTTGGTAGTTATTTATTTATCGTATCATCTGCAACCAGAACATTGTATTACATTTCTAACAGAACAAAACAAACAAACAGATAAAAAAAACACACACACACAAATTTTGCAAACTTGGTAGCTGATTAAATGTCCTTTGACCGGTCTCTGTCCCCTTGGAGTGCCTCTGGTGTTGCCGCAAGGAGGTCCTCCATTGTGCCTGTGGCAGGGCTCAGGGTGCATTGCAGCAGGTGGTCAGTGGTTTGCTCCTCTCCACACTCAAATGTTGTGGACTCCACTTTGTGGCCCCATTTCTTGAGGTTGGCTCTGCATCTCGTGGTGCCAGAGCGTAGTCTGTTCAGCGCCTTCCAAGTCGCCCAATCTTCTGTGTGCCCAGGGGGGAGTCTCTCATTTGGTATCAGCCAATGGTTGAGGTTCTGGGTTTGAGCCTGCCACTTTTGGACTCTCGCTTGCTGGGGTGTTTCAGCGAGTGTCTCTGTAGATCTTAGAAAACTATGTCTGGATTTAAGTCGTTGACGTGCTGGCTGATACCCAAACAGGGTATGAGCTGGCGATGTCTCTGCCTTGGTCCTTTCACTATTGGCTGCTACTTCCCGGTGGATGTCAGGTGGTGCAATACCGGCTAAGCAGTGTAATTTCTCCAGTGGTGTAGGGCGCAGGCACCCCGTGATAATGCGGCATGTCTCATTCAGAGCCACATCCACTGTTTTAGCGTGGTGAGATGTGTTCCACACTGGGCATGCGTACTCAGCAGTAGAGTAGCATAACGCAAGAGCAGATGTCTTCACTGTGTCTGGTTGTGATCCCCAGGTTGTGCCAGTCAGCTTTCATATGATGTTGTTTCTAGCACCCACTTTTTGTTTGATGTTCAGGCAGTGCTTCTTGTAGGTCAGAGAACGATAGGTCAGTTTGGTAGTTGGTTAAATGTCCTTTGACCAGTATCTGGCCCCTTGGAGTGCTTCTGGTGTTGCCGCAAGAAGGTCCTCCCTGGTGCATGTGGCAGGGCTCAGGGTGCATTGCAGCAGGTGGTCAGTGGTTTGCTCCTCTCCACACTCGCATGTCGTGGATTCCACTTTGTGAAGGTTGGCTCTGCATCTCGTGGTGCCAGAGTGCAGTCTGTTCAGTGCCTTCCAAGTCACCCCATCTTCTGTGTGCCCAGGGGGGAGTCTCTCATCTGGTATCAGCCATTGGTTGAGGCTCTGGGTTTGAGCCTGCCGCTTTTGGACTCTCGCTTGCTGAGGTGTTCCAGCGAGTGTCTCTGTAGATCTAAGAAAACTATGTCTTGATTTAAGTCATTGGCGTGCTGGCTGATACCCAAACAGGGGATGAGCTGGAGATGCCTCTGCCTTGGTCCTTTCACTCTTGGCTGCTACTTCCCAATGACTTCACCAATGAGGGAATTGAACCAAACTTGGCACACAGTTCTCCCATGACCAACAGAAAATACTGGAAGGGTTTGGTGGGCAGTGTCCTTTGGTTTTGGAGTTGTAGTTCACCTACATCCAGAGATCACTGTGGACTCAAACAATGATAGATCTGGACCAAACTCGGCACCAATACTCAATATGCCCAAATGTGAACACTGGTGGAGTTCGGGGAAAATAGAATCTTGACATTTGGGAGTTGTGGTTGCTGGGATTTATAGTTCACCTACAATCACAGAGCATTCTGAACCTCACCAATGGTAGAATTGGGCCAAACCTCCCACACAGAACCCCCATGTGGGCCACAGCAACCCGTGGCAGGGACGGCTAGTATTAAATAAATATTTTAGATAGATAGATAGATAGATAGATAGATAGATGATTGATTGATAGATATCACATAAACTAAGGAATCAGACTAAGAGAGATAATGTTGAAGCAATCCATTCTATGCAATCCTGGGATTGACTTGGAAATCTCTGTTAGTGAGCTATAGAACACTTCCCTGAACTATAGCACTAGAGCTCTCAGAGTAGAATGCCAAGTACGAGACGATGAACAAATGACACACACACACACACATATGTTAGGAATGTGCAATCCATGGTTCTAAATGGTTCCAAAGTACTTACAAAACTAAAGTTCTGGTGGTGAAAACTAGGAGGCGCTGGCGCTTTGCTTCTACAGTGTTGCTAAAATTCTGGTGGTGAAAATTTCAGAACTCTAACAAAACTTTCAGAATTTCATTATAAATGGCAGTTCCTAACTGGTTCTGTCATAAAATAATGAAGAATGAAATAATAATGAAATTTTGAAAGTTTTGTTAGAGTTCTGAAATTTTCACCACCAGAACTTTAGCAAGACTGTAGAAGCAAAGCACCAGCGCCCCCTAGTTTTCACCACCAGAACTTTAGTTTTGTAAATGCTTTAGAACCATTTAGAAGCATGGATTGCACATGCCTAATACATATCTTCGGGGCGATGAGGAGACTAAGATAGTGGTTTATTTTTTAAATTTTATCATGCCAGAAGTGAATTGAGAATACAGTTACAGTGTTCCCTTGGCACTCTGTAGTTCGCTTCCCGTGGACTCGCTGTTTTGCGATTTCTCAAAATAAATTAACTTTGTTACTTGAGGCACTTTTCCAAAGGAGTAACTGATTGCCCCAACCAGAATCCTTTCTTCCAATATCTTCAGCCGCCTTCTTCTGAGGTAAATCTTCTTCTCAATAACTGGACATCAGTCTTTATTATAAAGAACTGAACAAGGAAATATTTATTTAAGGATTCGCAGGTGTACAAAGTTCGATGGCTACTCTGTATTCCTTAAAATGTCATTACAGTTGGCTTTAGTTGACACCAATACTTGTAATAGTTTCCAAAATAACTCACAGTATGGCTTTTACTAGGCCTGGGTAACAACGGAAAAATTTGTTTCTAAAATCAATTTGTATTTGGGGTTTTTTTTTTGTTTCGATATTTAAAATAATTACAAAATTTTCCTTTTAAAAAGTTCGATATTTACAAAATTTCGTAAATGGTAAAAAATTAATGAATCGATTTCCGAAACAATAACGAATCGATTCGTTAATGGCGGACGCGACCGCGAAATACGCTAAAAAACCTCCAAAACCTTCTGAAGCTTCCCTCTCCCTCTGTTCTTGACTGTTGGTGTGATATTATAATTTTTTTTCACTAATTAAACAAAAAACTTGCCCCAGACATGCGGAAATAATAACGAAACGACCTCAAAACAATAACGAAACGAATACAATATCGAAATACGAAGCATTTACAAAACGTTTTTGAAAATTCGTTTTTTAAAATAATTGCTCCAGAATGGTTCGTTATCGTTTTGTAATTGAAAAAATTAACGAATTATTAACGAATTACGAATTAACGAAACGAAACCGCCCAGCCCTAGTTTTTACTTCCACCAGACTGGTTTTAAACTAATTTCACTTTGAAGTATCTTTCCTTTCCTGACTGACATCCAAGGCACTGCCTTGCCTTCCCCCCCCCCCCCCCCCTTCAGCTATCCCCCCTGAAATGATGGATTCCTACTGAGGTCTCTTTCCCCCTTAGCTCACCAGCTGGAGCCCCCGGTAGCACAGTGGGTCAAACCCCTGATAGGTCACAGGATTGAATCCAGGGATAGCATGGATGAGCTCCCTCTGTCAGCTCCAGCTCCCCATGCGGGGACATGAGAGAAGCCTCCCACAAGGATGGTAAAAACATCCAAACATCTGGACAATGTCCCCTGGACAACGTCCTTGCAGACAGCCAAGTCTCTCACACCAGAAGCGATTTGCAGTTTCTCAAGTCAAAAAAAAAAGCTCACCAGCTAAGTACTAATTTAAACAGGTCCAATTGACCCTCTAAACCAGGGGTCCTCAAACTAAGGCCGGGGGGCTGGATGCGGTCCTCCAGGGTCATTTACCCGGCCCTCGCATAGGGTCAACCTAAGTCTAAAATGACTTGAAAGCACGCAAGAACAACAATCCTTTCTCACACTTCCCATTGAAATACTAATAAGCTTATATTTGTTAAATTTGTACTTCATTTTAATTATTGTATTGTTTTAAAGTTTTTTTCACTAAAGATATGTGGAGTGTGCATAGGAATTCATTCATATTTTTTTCCAAATTATAATCCGGCCCTCCAACAGTTTGAGGGATTGTCACCTGGCCCTCTGTTTACACAGTTTGAGGACCCCTAATCTAAGCAAACGGACTGAAGACTTAAATCCCTTGGTTCGGTTTCTCAACACACCAGAACCTCCACTTTGGTTCGCTGACCAAAAACTGACTTTTTTTCCTGTGCTCTCTTTTCCAGTGGCAGTTAGCTCCGCCCTTTTGCTTCTGCCTGGAGGCCTACGTCGCTATGGCAACACATCAGCTAAACAAACCGCTATATTTCAAACTAATCTGCCTGCATTATATGTCACTCAATACAACCTTTTTTTAAAAAAAAAACTCCTATAAATTAAGTAATTAGTTACAGAGAGTTATCCGGAAAGTTAGATGATAAGGCACGTAGTTCTCATGGGGAATTTTCACGGGGGAAGCTGGTCTCACTGCCGTGTAGCAGGAAGCCAGCGGAAGCGAACGAGCAGTGCCAGTCGTCAGTAGCTCATCAACTGGCATTATGAGGAAGATTGGAGATGAGTGTCCTCATTCCATTTCCCTCCAAGTGTGAAGTTTGTGCTTTTTTTTTTTTTTTTTGTCGTGTCAGGAGTGACTTGAGAAACTGCAAGTCGCTTCTGGTGTGAGAGAATTGGCCGTCTGCAAGGACGTTGCCCAGGGGACATTGCCTGGATGTTTTGATGTTTTTATCATCCTTGTGGGAGGCTTCTCTCATGTCCCCTTTGCATGAGGAGCTGGAGCTGATAGAGGGAGCTCATCCGCCTTTCCCTGGATTCGAACCTGCGACCTGTCCGTCTTCAGTCCTGCCAGCACAGGAGGGGTTTAATTAACTAATTTATTTTTATTTATTTATTTGGGGTGCTTCTACCCCGCCCTTCTCAACCCCCTCGGGGGGGACTCAGGGCGGCTTACAAAAGGCACAATTCGATGCCTAACAATTACAACATACAATGCAATATACAATACACAAATTTACCACATAATATCACAGTTATAACTGATTAAAACAATCAGACAATATAATTAGCAGCAATAAAAACATCCTGTGGTCAGTGTTCACCAAATCCAAGTCCGTAAACCATTTAGCATCATCATTGTCCTTTCCTACTCTGGTCATTATTGGTTGTCTTTGTCCCTCTGCCAGCTTAGCCGAAGGCCTGGTCCCACATCCAGGTTTTTAGCTTCTTCCTGAAGGAGAGGAGGGATGTTGATGCCCTAATTTCCCCGGGGGGTGCATTCCACAGGCGAGGGGCCACCACCGAGAAGGCCCTGTCCCTCGTCCCCACCAGTCTCGCTTGGGATAAAGGTGGGGCCGAGAGCAGGGCCCCCTCAGCAGATCTGCGCCACTGGGGGTGCTGTAATATTTATTTATTTATTTATTTATTTATTTACTGTCCTTGTATACCGCCGTTTCTCAGCCTAATTGGCGACTCAACGCGGTTTACAACAAAATATACAGTGCACAGTATACAATTAAAACCATAAAAAACATAATACACAATATTACACGAAATCACAATCCAATACATCTCCTAACTAAAATCGTGGTCCAATTGCATCATCCATATTACCAATCCGTAATCAACACATTCATTGCACCGAATTAGCCAAATGCCTGCTTGAACATCCAAGTTTTTAGTCTTCTTCGGAATACCATCAGCAAGGAGGCTGATCTTACCTCCATGGGAAGGGCGTTCCACAGCCGAGGGGCCACCACAGAAAAGGCCCTGTCTCTCGTCCCCGCCAGCCGCACCTGTGAAGCAGGCGGGATAGAGAGCAGGGCCCCCCCCCCCCCAGAAGATCTTAAGGTCCTGGTGGGCTGATAGGCCGAGATACGTTCGGATAGGTAGGTTGGGCCAGAACCGTTTAGGGCTTTAAAGGCCAACGCCAGCACTTTGAATTGAGCCCGGTAGCAAATCGGCAGCCAGTGGAGCTGGTGCAGCAGAGGAGTTGTGCGCTCCCTGCGCTCCGCTCCTGTTAGTATCATGGCTGCCGAACGTTGGACTAATTGGACCTTCCAAGCCGTCTTCAAAGGCAACCTCACATAGAGAGCGTTGCAGTAGTCTAAACGGGATGTAACCAGAGCGTGGACTACCGTGGCCAAGTCAGACTTCCCAAGGTACGGGCGCAGTTGGCGCACGAGTTTTAACTGTGCGAATGCTCCCCTGGTCACCGCCGAAACCTGGGGATCCAGGCTCAGTGATGAATCCAGGGTCACTCCCAAACTGCGAACCTGCGTCTTCAGGGGGAGTGCGACCCCATCCAACACAGGCTGTAACCCTATACCCTGTAATATGCTATCGAAATGCTAAGTGCATGAAAGCTGCTGTGATACATTGGAGAGGAGGTCATGTCAAGACAGCATACTTCACAACCTGGCCTGACCCTCTGCACGGGGGCATCTCCTGTGAGGTTTACAATGTGACATGAGCCGAGAACAATAACTGCATAATATGGTGCGAGGAACCATCCTGTCTTTTCTTGGCCGAGGAAATGGATTAGTTAACGATATGCATCTTATTCAGAGACTTAATTATATTCCACAAATGCATCCATCCCATGTTGGAAACGGAGCCAGTCCCCGATTCTTTTCCTCTCCTTAGAACAGAAGAATTCCAGAATTCTGTTCGCTATTTACATGTGGTGTGCGGTTCCTTCCACGCCTTTGCTTCACTTTTGAAAAAAGAGCAAAGTCTTTTACACTTTTACAATAGCGATGGAGTCGAACCCAGGGGTTCACCAAGAGCCACGAGGAAGCCCCATTGGGTGATTACGGCTTCTTTTTAATTACCAAAAAATATACCCACGAATACAGTATTTGGTAGTTAATAAAATGTCCTATTCCAGGCGGGAGTGTGCAGATTTGTATTTTGCTTAAACAGACGTTTCCCCCACCATTTGCCCTTTTTATTCCTGCCAATTTAAATCAGATTTTTTTTTTACAAAAAAAAAAAAAAAACACCACAAGAACAATAAGCAAATTCGAGTGAAAAAAGAAACCCATTTGTCAGAAAAGGAGAAAAATCTGCCGTTGGAAATGCTTGATGCAGAGTGATGCTGGGGGGCACCGTGTATATCAAAGGAAATATAATGCAGCCAGTTTAAAACTTATGATTGCCATATAATTAGATGTGAACCATTGTGCTATAAATGTGTATTCTTCGGCGTGCTGTGATTTTACTGTAAGAGAGAGAGAGAGGGAGAGAGAGAGGGAGCGTGCGCGCAAGAGAAAGAAAAACACAGAACCCAGCAACATACTATAAAAAGAACTCTGTTGACTTTTCTGCTGTTTAGTATTCCTTGCCTGTTCCCTCCTGGGAGTATGTAATTAGTGCTTTATGAAGAGTGCATTTAAAGCAGTTTAATATTCACCTCATTCAGTCTGAAACAATGTGATCACTGCTTAGACAAATCAGTGCTCCTTACTGACATAATCTGTCAGTACATTACCTCCGAAAAGACCTTTCAAGAGGCTTGGATGTTAATTAGTTGTCGATCATGTATAAACAGAGCGGTGAGCAGAAGGGGCTTCCACAGGCCAAAGACACACAGGGCAATGCATTGCTATGCACGCTCGCTCGCTCGCTCGCTTACTCCCCGTCAGAATCCAGCAGGCTGTCTGCACATGGGTTGCTGAGCGTGTATCAGAATGTGAGTGCGCCTATCTGTGGGACATACATCTTCCTTTCTTCCTCTGCTCAAGCGCGTTCTTCGTAGGCAATGTGGCGGGGACAGAAACCTTACAAAAGGGCCTTCGGAGTCATGCCGATTCATTCGTTGCGTGTAAATCCAACTCATGGCACAGCCATTATGGCAGATGGCTACTTGACTCCGTGTGAGCTCTTTCACACATTACAGGGTGGCAACCTGGGTTTCTCACAAACTGTGTGCTGAACAGAGAGCTGCGGCACAACTCATTTCCCTGAAGGATGGAGCTGGACAACACTTTATCTTCCATTCACATGTGTGATTTTATTTATTTATCTTGCTGGAAGTGAATTGAGAATGCAGTTACAGTGTTTGCTCTGTACTCTGCGGTTCACTTCCCACGGACTCACTGTTTTGCGGTTTTTCAAAAAAAATTTAAAATACAAGTACCAAGGGAACACCGGGATTGTGGCGCAGGAGGCTGAGTGTCCGCTGCATTAAGATCACTCTGACCAAAAGGTCATGAGTTCAAAGCCAGCCCGGGTTGCAGTGGGCTTCCAACCAATTGTGTGTAGCCTGTTGTCGACCTTTGCAACCCGAAAGACAGTTGCATCTGTCAAGTAGGAAAATTAGGTACCACCTTAAAGTGTGGGGAGGCTAAATTAACTGATTTATGAGGCCACAAAGAAGACTCCAGCAAAGCATTGCAGCGGGGAAGCATGCGGGGAAGCATGCGGGGAATGCGGAAGTGCTTCATCAGCATTGCAGATGGACGATGAAAGCGACAGCTCCCCTGGTGGCCAGAAAAGAGTTAAGCAGCCTCTGTGTATGTCTGTATATGTTTGTATGTCAAAAATTGGCATTGAATGTTTGCCATATATGTGTACACTGTAATCCGCCCTGAGTCCCCTGCGGGGTGAGGAGAAGGGCAGAATATCAATACTGTAAATAAACACTCTATACACAGATCTATAAACCCCACTTGCCAAAGTGACGCCAGCGAGGGGTGCGGAGAGGGCCGCCAAGGCGCCTTCCGCTGGGGCTTTTTCTTCTGGGGCCGGAGAGGGCCATCAAGGCCACTTCCGCCAGGATTTTTTTCTGTTGCACCTCAGAGTAGATTCACCTTGCTGAAAATACCAAACTGCACACAGCCAGAAGTCTTTATGGTTTATTAAAAATAAAAGGTAAAAAGTTCTTAAAAACAAAGGTTAATGTTCCAAAAAAAATCAATATGTTGTGGCTGAGCTGTTTTCTGACGATGAGGATGATGGGATTCAGCTTCCTGGCTCTTTGTCTGTGCCTCAAATCTCTGGGCCTGCTTCTGAGGCTCCCACAGACAGTGCAGTGTCAACACAGCCGTTTCCACCAGAAAGAAATTTTAACGAAGGAGATAGCGAGCAGGTGCCTTCCCACGCTGATACCGAAAATGTAGAAAGTGTTGACCCGGCAAGTTCGTCTTGATTTAAGGGTCAGGCGGAGTTCTTGTCTGGCCGGCAAACGAAAAGCCAGCTTGGTGAAAGGTCATCGCAGTGCTTTTATGATGATGAGAGCCTAATGTTTTCATGTTAGAAAGTTATTTAGGCTTCTTGCAAACCCTGAGAAAGTGTCAGTTCAACGTAGCTTACTAGCCTGAAAGCTTCATGGAATAACCTTAGCCTGGAAAGCAGTACGCTTGGGATTTCTTGCATTGTGGTTCTTGGGGAAATTGTTTCATTGCTTGTATCTGGGACTCTGGTTTGAACTTTGCCAATAGGATTGTGTCTCCTGCTTTTACCTGAAGATCTTTGGAACTATATTCTGCATTTAACCTTAATCTTTGGAACTTTGCCGTGCTTATTCTTTATTGTGACTTGGATTTTTTCCTCAATAAACTATAAAACTACAGCTCTTGTGTGGTGGTGTTTGGAAGCAAGGTGAAGCTTACTCTGAGTTGCAACACAATGTATCATAGCACTTAAAGCTTAATCCAAAAGGCATCAGCAAAGCAAGACCCAAGAGAACATGACAAAGTCCTGGAACCATGAACACAAAGATTGCAAGGTAATCCAGCCTAGTTTAGGCAAGCTCCATAAGTAAACACGAAGTTGCTTTGACAAAGATCTAACCTCAAACACCCTGTTTAATACCCTTTGCAAAACATGAAGGCGTTTCTTTGGCCTCCCTCTTGTTAGCTATCCTCTCACTCCTTCAAATTCGGAATTCCAACCAGTCAGCCCAATCTAAAGTTCCCATATCATCATGGTCAATCTGTTCGTTAGTGTCAGCCTGTTTCCCTGCTTGCTCATTATGAGGCTGAGAACCAGGCGAAGAGCTGTCCTCCTTCTCGGAGTCAATCTGCACCTGGCTGCTATTTTCAGTATCAACACTCTCCTGCCTTGCTGTGGGAAACTGCATTTCCGTGAACCAAACTGTGAACTTGAGTCCCATCATCCTCGTCAGAAACACTCTCTGATTCCAGCTGAGCCACAACATTTTCCTCCAGGGCCGGAGAGGGCCACCAAGGCACCTTCCGCCGGGGCTTCTTCCTCCGGGGTCGGAGAGCTTTCGTATGGGATGCCTTAAGTACATACAACCCCAAATTGGAGAGACTGGAGTGACCCTTTCCCAGGCATGCGTAGAGCCTTCTCGGTGAATCCAGGATGAGAATCTCCGTACCAGGCAACGCATCCCTCTGTGTTCTGTGTCTTAAAGGTTTCGAAAAGCTCACTGAGATTGTTTCATACATTATGTGTTCCCTACACAAAAGGAAAATATGATTATATTTCTTCTCATAGTTTCAGAAAGATAACATCAACATTGAAATTCAGAAAAGGAAATGCAAAGAGGGATGTGAAACGCATCATCTTTTTAGGAAAAAAGAATCCAAGTATGAGCCGCATCCAAAAGAAGAGAAATGGAAGAATTTAAAGGTTCATATTACAAAGTGTATAAAATGGATTTTGCAATTGAGGGCATAAATCCATAGTCTCTAAACACCTTTGCAGAAGCATACGAGAAGCTCGGCCTGTCACTGAACATTGAGAAAACCAAAGTGCTCTTCCAGCAAAAGTCACCAGTCAATCCCTCTCCAATGACAGAGATACAGCTTAATGGTGTAACATTAGAAAATATGGACCATTTCCGCTACCTTGGCAGCCGCCTCTCCACCAAAGTCAACATTGACACTGAAATACAACAGCGCCTGAGCTCTGCGAGTGCAGCATTTTCCCGAATGAAGCAGAGAGTGTTTGAGGACCAGGACATCCGTAGGGAGACCAAGGGGCTTGTTTATAAAGCTGTTGTCCTCCCAACCATGCTCTACGCCTGCGAAACGTAGACTGTTTACAGACGTCACATGCAACTCTTGGAACGATTCCATCAGCGCTGCCTCCGGAAAATCCTGCAAATCTCTTGGGAAGACAAGCGGGGAAGTTTCAGTGTGCTGGAAGAAGCAAAGACCACCTTCCTTCCCTCTTTCCTCCCTCCTTCCCTCTCTCCCTTTCTCCTTCCATCCTTTTCTTCCACCCTTCATTCCTTCCCTTTTGCCTTTTCTTCCTTCCCTCTTTCCTCCCTCCTTCCCTCTCCCCCTTTCACCTTCCATCCTTCCCTTCCATTCTTCCTTCCTTCCCTTTTGTCTTTCCTTCCCTTTTTCCTCCTTCCTTCCCTCATTCCCTTTCTCCTTCCATCCTTCCCTTCCACCCTTCCTTCCCTTTTGTCTTTCCTTCTTTCCCTCTTTCCTCCCTACTTCCCTCATTCTCTTTCTTCTTTCATCCTTCCTTCCCTCACTCCCTTTCTCCTTCCATCCTTTTCTTCCACCCTTCATTCCTTCCCTTTTGCCTTTTCTTCCTTCCCTCTTTCCTCCTTCCTTCCCTCTCCCCCTTTCACCTTCCATCCTTCCCTTCCATTCTTCCTTCCTTCCCTTTTGTCTTTCCTTCCCTATTTCCTCCCTCTTTCCCTCATTCCCTTTCCCCTTCCCTCCTTCCCTTTTTTCTTTCCTTCCTTCCCTCACTCCTTTCCTCCTTCCCTTCCACACCTCCTTCCCTTTTGTCTTTCTTTCCTTCCCTCTATCCTCCCTCCTTCCTTCTCTCCCTTTCTCCTTCTCTCCCTTCCTCCTTCTCTCCTTCCCTTCCTCCTTCCCTTCTATCACCAGGAAGCCAGTCCTCCTCGCAGGGGGGTGCTAGCATGTGCCCCCCAGAGTTTGCCCAGGCCTGGTATGGAGGCACCCTGAGTCCTCCGGTTTGGGACTATAGGCAACTCCCAATGGAAGAGGACCATACAGGTGTGCTGGAGGACATAGGGACGCCTAAAGAGAACATTGTAATAACTTGGAGCCTAGTGTCTAGATCTAGGGAAGTCCTGCTCCCCATGCTCTATTCTGCTTTGGTTAGACCACTTTACCTGGAATATTGTGTCCAATTCTGGGCACCACAATTCAAGAGAGATATTGACAAGCTGGAATGTGTCCAGAGGAGGGCGACTAAAATGATCAAGGGTCTGGAGAACAAGCCCTATGAGGAGCGGCTTAAGGAGCTGGGCATGTTTAGCCTGAAGAAGAGAAGGTTGAGGGGAGATATGATAGCCATGTATAAGTATGTGAGAGGAAGCCACAGGGAGGAGGAGGGAGCAAGCTTGTTTTCTGCTTCCTTGGAGACTAGGACGCAAGGGGAAAATGTCTTCAAACGACAAGAGAGGAGATTCCATCTGAACATGAGAAAGAACTTCCTGACTGTGAGAGCCGTTCAGCAGTGGAACTCTCTGCCCCGGAGGGAGTGTGGTGGAGGCTCCTTCTTTGGAAGCTTTTAAGCAGAGGCTGGATGGCCATCTGTCGGGGGTGGTTTAAATGCAATATTCCTGCTTCTTGGCAGAATGGGGTTGGACTGGATGATGGCCCAGGAGGTCTCTTCCAACTCTTGGATTCTAGGATTCTATGATTCTGCAAATGTCGAACCCTCAAGCACTGAGGGCCAATTGTAATGTCAGATGTATTTTTCCAAGCTCTGACCTGTTGAGATTCTGGTATCCCATGGTTCTTGCCACTTTAAGGAAACACGGTGACACTATTGTTCTCCACCTTCACACCAAAGACTCTGGAGGACCAGATGGGGTCATGCTTCTTCCCTTGAGGATGGATGACCCCAGTGTTTACTCTGAAGTGTATTAGGAGTGTGGCTGCTGTTCTTCAAATCTGATTATCGCCGCACGAAATAATCCAAAAGCCCACCTTGGGCAGATTTGGCAGAGGTCCTTCCAGGCGCGGTGTCCAGGGAGCCCACGCAGCCCGTGAATGGCCCATCTGGCCTGTGACCCCCTCCCCCTCCCCCAGCCCAGGGGCTTAGGCCGCCATTGCGCTCTCCTTCCAAGGCTGCCGCGCTTCATTCATCTTTTCCCCTCCCGAGCCATGGCGTGTCTGAGAGAACACGAGACTCTGAATGAGCAAGATGGGACAGATTGCCAGGCAAGCTGCAAAGCTTCCTTACCATTCATCCTGCCGTGGGAGATCCGTTCATCCAGGGAAGCCTTTAAGTGAATAAGACGCTGGGTAGGCTTTTTGAACATTCTTGTAGTTGTAACTGGTTGCAGCTACAATTCGGTCTAATTCTGCAAAAGATGATGTTGTCATAGAATCCTAGAGTGGGAAGAGACCTCCTGGGCCATCATCCAGTCCAACCCCATTCTGCCAAGAAGCAGGAATATTGCATTTAAACCACCCCCAACAGATGGCCATCCAGCCTCCAAAGATGGAGCCTCCACCACACTCCGGGGCAGAGAGTTCCACTGCTGAACAGCTCTCACATAGAATCCTAGAGTTGGAAGAGACCTCCTGGGCCATCATCCAGTCCAACCCCATTCTGCCAAGAAGCAGGAAGATTGCATTCAAAGCACCCCTGACAGATGGCCATCCAGCCTCCAAAGATGGAGCCTCCACCACACTCCGGGGCAGAGAGTTCCACTGCTGAACAGCTCTCACATAGAATCCTAGAGTTGGAAGAGACCTCCTGGGCCATCATCCAGTCCAACCCCATTCTGCCAAGAAGCAGGAAGATTGCATTCAAAGCACCCCTGACAGATGGCCATCCAGCCTCCAAAGATGGAGCCTCCACCACACTCCGGGGCAGAGAGTTCCACTGCTGAACAGCTCTCACATAGAATCCTAGAGTTGGAAGAGACCTCCTGGGCCATCATCCAGTCCAACCCCATTCTGTCAAGAAGCAGGAAGATTGCATTCAAATCACCCCTGACAGATGGCCATCCAGCCTCCAAAGATGGAGCCTCCACCACACTCCGGGGCAGAGAGTTCCACTGCTGAACAGCTCTCACATAGAATCCTAGAGTTGGAAGAGACCTCCTGGGCCATCATCCAGTCCAACCCCATTCTGTCAAGAAGCAGGAAGATTGCATTCAAATCACCCCTGACAGATGGCCATCCAGCCTCCAAAGATGGAGCCTCCACCACACTCCGGGGCAGAGAGTTCCACTGCTGAACAGCTCTCACAGTCAGGAATCACAGAGTTGGAAGAGACCTGGTGGGCCATCATCCAGTCCAACCCCATTCTGCCAAGAAGCAGAAAAAATTGCATTTAAACCACCCCCAACAGATGGCCATCCAATCCCTGTTTCAAAGCCTCCAAAGAAGGAGCCTCCCCCACACTCCCTCCGGAGCAGAGAGTTCCACTGCTGAACAGCTCTCATAAGGTGTCTGCTCACTGGGTCATAGAATCCTAGAATCCTAGAGTTGGAAGAGACCTCCTGGGCCATCATCCAGTCCGACCCCATTCTGCCAAGAAGCAGAAAAATTGCATTCAAATCACCCCTGACAGATGGCCATCCAATCCCTGTTTCAAAGCCTCCAAAGAAGGAGCCTTCACCACACTCCCTCTGGGGCAGAGAGTTCCACTGCTGAACAGCTCTCATAGTCAGAAAGTTCTTCCTAATGTTCAGATGGAATCTCCTTCCTTGTAGTTTGAAGCCATTGTCAGTTTTTAATCAGTTTTTTAAAATCATTTCTTCGCACCTGTATCCCGCCCATTGTCATTGTGAGTGTGTTTATTGTAATCTTATATCGTTTATGTCAGGCATGTAGCCGGGGGGAGGGGGGCTATGGGGGCTTCACCCCCCCCCCCCCGAAATTCTCATGGTGGTCCACGAGAAGGCCTTACCGGTACATTATTTAAACTGTTATGTTTATTGATATCATGATCTGATCACCATTCTCAATATATCCCATATGCATGATGGGGGTATTATTGGGGTAACGATACAAAAGGTTTGGTAAGGCAGACCCTCTTTCAGCCAGACTCAGCCCCCCGAATCAAACTCCCCCCCCCCACCACCACCACCACCGAATCAAAATCCTGGCTACAGGCCTGGTTTATGTATTTATATGTTTTATGTAATTATGATGTTGTGTTTTTGGTTTTATTTTGCTGTAATTTGTTGTTTGGGCTTGGCCTCATGTAAGCCATCCCAACTCCCCATTGGGGAGATGGTGGCGGGGTATAAATACAAGATTGTTGTTGTTGTTGTTGTTGTTGTTGTTCCATGTCATAGTCTCTAGGGAAGCAGAAAAAAAAGCTTGCTCCCTCCTCTCTATGACTTCCCCTCACATACTTATATTCTCACATACGTTCAAAATGCTCTTTAATTGTAGGTGAACTATAAATCCTAGCAACTACAACTCCCAAATGTCAAGGTCTATTTTTCCTAAATTTCACCAGTGTTCACATTTGAACATGTTGAGTACTTGTGCCAAGTTTGGTCCAGATCTATCATTGTTTGAGTCCACACTACTCTCTAGATGTAGGTGAACTACAACTCCAAAACTCAAGGTCAATGCCCACCAAACTCTTCCAGTATTTTCTGTTGGTCATTGGGTTTCTGTGTGGGAAGCTTGGCCCAATTCTGTCGTTGGTGAGGTTCAGAATGCTCTTTGATTGTAGGTGAACTATAAATCCCAGCAACTACAACTCCTAAATGACAGAATCAATCCCCTTTGTCACTACTCTCTGGATGTAGGTGAACTACAACTCCAAAATTCAAGGTCAATGCCCACCAAACCCTTCCAGTATTTTCTGTTGGTCATTGGTTCTCTTCCATGGTTGGTGGCATTCAGAATGCTTGCTGATTGTAGGCTAACTATCAATCCCAGCAACTACAACTCCCGAATGACAAGAGCAATCCTCCACCCCCCAACCCCACCAGTATTCACATGTGGGCGTATTGGGTATTTGTGCCAAATTTGGTCCATCCTTCACATCAGATGTTTACATGATGATTCATAACAGTGGTAAAATGACCGTTGAGAAGTAGCAACGCAAATAATGTTCTGGTTGGGGGTCACCACCTTATGAGGAACCGTATTAAGGGGTCGTGGCATGAGGAAGGTGGAGAACCAATGGTTTGGACTCTCCTATCTCTCTCCGTCTTTGCTGTGTGAAATCCTTATGTGTGAAGGTCTTGTCCAATCTGATGCGGACAAGAAATGATGTGTCCGATCTGGCCAGTAGAGGGCATGCCGGTTGGCTTTGGGGAAAACAACATGTCTTGACGTTGTTGTTTTTTCAGACATGGCCGGGCTCTTTTCCAACATTTTTCTTCTTCTGTCTCAGCGGGGAAGTGTTTTGCAATAGTGTGGCATCACCCATTGCAACGAAGAACTTATTGAACTTACTGAGTATCTTTCTGTTTCTACATCTGCATTATGCAAGAAAAGGGTGGTCTGGGTTGTTGTAGGTTTTTCGGGCTGTATGGCCACGTTCGAGAAGCATTCTCTCCTGATGTTTCGCCTCCATCTATGGCAAGCATCCTCAGAGGTTGTGTAACCCTAACCCAAACCTCACAACCTCTGAGGATGTTGCAATTGCCCACCTTGATTAGCATTTAATGGCCTTGCAGTTTCAATGTCTGGCTGCACCCTGCTTTCCTAGAATCCAACAGACCTCACAACTTCTGGGGATGTTCCAATTGGCCACCTTGATTAGCAATTAATGGCCTTGCAGTTTCAAAGTCTGGCTGCACCCTGCTTTCCTAGATTCCAACAGACCTCCCAACCTCTGAGGATGTTCCAATTGCCCACCTTGATTAACAATTAATGGCCTTGCAGTTTCAAAGTCTGGCTGCACCCTGCCTTCCTAGAATCCAACAGACCTCACAACTTCTGGGGATGTTCCAATTGCCCACCTTGATTAGCATTTAATGGCCTTGCAGTTTCAAGGTCTGGCTGCACCCTGCTTTCCTAGAATCCAACAGACCTCACAACTTCTGGGGATGTTCCAATTGGCCACCTTGATTAGCAATTAATGGCCTTGCAGTTTCAAAGTCTGGCTGCACCCTGCTTTCCTAGATTCCAACAGACCTCACAACTTCTGGGGATGTTCCAATTGGCCACCTTGATTAGCAATTAATGGCCTTGCAGTTTCAAGGTCTGGCTGCACCCTGCTTTCCTAGATTCCAACAGACCTCACAACTTCTGAGGGTGTTCCAATTGGCCACCTTGATTAGCATTTAATGGCTTTGCAGTTTCAAGGTCTGGCTGCTTCCTGCTTTCCTAGATTCCAACAGACCTCCCAACCTCTGGGGATGCCTGCCCCGGGTGCAGGCGAAATGTCAGGAGGGAATGCTACTATGAACATGGCCATACAGACTCAAAAACCTACAACCAACCAATGATTCTGGCCACGAAAGCCTTGTCTGCTCCTGAACATGTTATCCCAAACGTGATTGCACTGATTTGCACTATTTATAGATTGGCAAGTGTTGCATTGTGTTACACAACTTGTCGAGGGACCCTTGTTCACTAATGGATTGTTAATGACATAATACGTTCCACCTGAAAATTCTGTACACAATTCATTATGGGCCACAATCTTATTGGTGTCTACGTCTGTTGATGTTGTGTGTGTGTGTGTATGTGTGTACAAGTTCTCCTACAGAAGCGCTTGCATAGAGTTGTCGCTCAGCGCAATCAATATGCAAATCAATATGCAAATCTGTATCTGGAGAATGACATAACACCAGCCTAGTGTGGGATCTTGGCAGGTCATAATCATTGTCACCTTCTGACCTTCTCTTTCACTCGTATCGGGGAGAATAATCATGTGGTATGTTGTTGAAGGCTTTCTTGGCCGGAATCGCTGGGTTGCTGTGCGTTTCCCAGCTGTATGGCCATGTTCCAGAAGCATTCTCTCCTGACATTTCGCCCACATTTATGGCAGGCATCCTCAGAGGTTGTGAGGTCTGTTGGAAATGAGGCAAGTGGGGTTTATATATCTGTGGAATGGCTGTGCATATGCTGTACTGGATTGCTGTGCATTTCTCAGCTGTATGGCCATGTTCCAGAAGCATTCTCTCCTGACGTTTCGCCCACGTTTATGGCAGGTATCCTCAGAGTTTGTGTGGTCTGTTGGAAACTAGGCAAGTTAGGTTTATATCATACAACTAGCCGTCCCCTGCCATGTGTTGCTGTGGCCCAGTGTGTGTATATGTGTTGTGTGTGTGTATATATGTGTGTATATATATTTGGCCCAGCTTACTTGTCCACACGCATCCACCCCTACGTCCCACCTCGTAATCTAAGATCATCTGGGGAGGCCCTGCTCTCGCGCCTGTCAACAGCACAAGTGTGCCTGGTGGGGACGAGAGACAGGGCCTTCTCAGCGGTGGCCCCCCGCCTATGGAACACACTCCTAAATGAGGTAAGATCCGCTCCCTCCCACCTGGCTTTTTGAAAAAAATTAAAATCATGGTTCTGGGACCAGGCCTTCGGGCAGGAGATGTCTGTAGCATTTCAGAGGGACAGTGACTGGAACATCAATTCAATTGACAACGCTGTTTTATTGTTTTAATGCTTGTTGATGTATTGTTTTAATTGTGATTTATGTTTAATTGTGGTTTTGGTTTTGTGTTTGTCTTTGGCATTGAATCTTGCCATTATTTATGTGTAAACCTCTTTCAGTCCCCCCAGGGTGAGAAAGGCGGGATAGAAATACTGTAAATAAATAAACAAACAAACAAACAAATAAATGTGTATTATGTGGTTATGCGCATACATTGTAATGTGATGTATTTTTATTTTATTATTTGGCTTTTTAAGTCCCTTCCTGCTGTGTTTTTCAGTGTTTTTATGAGTGATGGTCACTCGTTGGCCTGAGAGGTGTCTTGTGTCCACATTTGGTGTCCATTCGTCCAGTGGTTTTAAAGTTATGTTAATCCCACAAACAAACATGACATTTTTATTTATATATAGATCATGGAATCATAGAATCAAAGAGTTGGAAGTGACCTCCTGGACCTCCTGGACCTCCAGTCCAACCCCATTTTGCCAAGATGCAGGAAAATCGCATTCAAAGCGCTCCCAACAGATGGCCACCCAGCCTCTGCTTAAAAGCCTCCAAAGAAGGAGCTTCCACCACACTCCGGGGCAGCGAGTTCCACTGCTGAACAGCTCTCCCAGTCAGGAAGTTCTTCCTCCTTTCCTGTAGTTTGAAGGCTTTGCTCCATTGCATCCTAGTCTCGGGGAAGAAGAAAGGAAGCCTGCTCCCTAGGACATCTTCCCCTCACATATTTATACATGGCCCTCTTCATGTCTCCTCTCAGCCTTCTGTGGAAAGATGTCCAGGGTGAGAGAAAGAACTCTTTTCTGCTTGAGGCAAGTGGGAATGTTGCAATTGGCCACCTTAGTTACCATTGAATAGCCTGGAAGCTTCAAAACCTGGCTGCTTCCTGCCTAGAGGCATCCTTCGTTGGGAGGTGTTAGCTGGCCCCGATTGTTTCCTGTCTGGAATTTCCCTGTTTTGAGTGTTGTTCTTTTTTTTTACTGTTCTAATTTTAGAGTTTTTTAAAATACTGGTAGCCAGATATTATTCATTTTCATGGTTTCTTCCTTTCTGTTGACATTGTCCACATACTTGAGGATTTCAATGGCTTTTCTGTGTAGTCTGGCATGGTGGTTGTGAGAGTGGTCCAGCATTTCTGTCTTCTCATATAATATGCTGTGTCCAAGTTTGCTCATCAGGAAACAATCATGGCCAGCTAATCACCTCCCAACAAAGGATTCCCCAGGCTGTAAGAAGCCAGATCTTGAAACTGCTAATCAAGGTGGCCAATTGCAACATTCCCACTTGCCTCCAGCAGACAAGAGTTCTTTCTCCCACCCTGGACCTTCCACAGATATATAAACCTCACTTGCCTACTTTCCAACAGACCTCACAATCTCTGAGGATGCTTGCCACAGATGTGGGTGAAACGTCAGGAGAGAATGCTTCTGGAACATGGCCAGACCGCCCGGAAAACTCTCAACAACCCAATGATTCTGGCCATGAAAGCCATCAATAACAGAATCAGGGTCAGCTAACACCTCCCAACAAAGGATTTCCCCAGGCAGGACGCTACCAGGCTTTGAAGCTGCAAGGCCATTCAAAATTAATCAAGGTGGCCAATGGCAACATTCACACTTGCATCAAACAGACAATCGTTCTTTCTCCCACCCTGGACATCATTCCACTTGCCTAGTTGGCAAGAGACCTCACGACCTCTGAGGGTGTCTGCCACGGATGTGAGTGAAACGTCAGGAGAAAATACTTCTGGAATATCGCCATACAGCCCGGAAAACTCACAACAACCCATGGCTTTCTGGCCATGAAAGCCTTTGACAATACTTTGTTGGTTGTGTCTGTAATTTTGATTGGTC